>NC_047057.1:57044318-57356489 GCF_000738735.6 Corvus cornix cornix | reverse complement strand
TGTAACTCCTTCAGCAGTTTAGAGCTCCTGAAGGTTTCCACCAGAAGGACTCCTTTTGTGTGCACAGGGCAGCAGTCTCGTGTGCAGTGTGCAGCACTGGGGCAGTCTCGTGGTGCTGTGCAGTGTTATTGCCTGCTCTTGCTGTGGCCAGATGCTCTGTGCTGCTGCAGCACTGGGGACCACAACACTCATGGTTGTGAACCACATGTCCGAGCCAGTATCTGAATCACAGCTGTCCAGGTTTCCATTTTAGTCACAAAAGAAAAAAAGAATTTTGTCAAAACTTTGCTCCTGCAAAGGGTGTGGGGGGAAGAGCTTGGTCCTGTGCTTTTTCTAGAAGTGCATTTCTGCAGGATATTGCTGCTGATAAAGTCCCACAACTGTTCTCTTACCCCATGCTCTCCTCTCCCGTAAATCCCATACTTTTGTGTCAGTCCCCCAGTCCAATGAAGCACAGGGTATGTGTGGCACAGATGTCCAGTGACCTTTCCTGTAACATCTGAGTCCTGTGCTTTAAAGGATACATTGGCTTTCCATTCCATGCCACTTGATATTAAAAGTATCTCAATTGATTAAGTCAACTTAACTAGATTTGTGCTGTCTCATAGATTTGCACAGCTTCAATGACCCAAAACAGCCTTGTTAACTAGAAGAAAGGACTTTTTTTTTTTTTTTGTCCTTCAAAGAGAGAGTTGTCTGGGCCAGAAAGTCTTCAAAGCCTATGGTCTGTGGTCCAAGAGCTAAAAACAGTCACAAACTTCACCACCAGATGGATGAAAACTTAAGGCTCATCTTGCTCTTCTTTCTCCCTCAGCAGTAAAAAAAAAAAAAAGTCACTTTTAAAAGGGTTTATTGGTTGGAATTTTTCTCTGCCTGTAACTGGGAAGAAGCTAAGAAACCATGGCAAGATCACAGATTTAGACAAGCTATAGGGTTTACAGTCCTGAGAAATGTTCGCAAAACCGAGTGATGTCTCACTCAAATATGTAAATAAGTTTCCCATGGGGAGCTCTCAGACTCTGCCTCAGAGGAAGTGTTTTGCTTAAATAAGCACAGAACAGCTTTGTTGTTGCAACTTTGTGGAGCCAGTCCCTTCAGGCTGCTAGTCCCAAAAGCTGTGCAAGTCCTGGCCAGGCTCACTGAAGAGCAAGCAAATGTGTTCTGCTACTGGCACTGCCTCTCCAGTCCTGCCAGTGCTCCTCTCCCAGCTCTGGTGCAGGCTGCTGCTGCTGCCCTTTACTAATAATAGACCTTTTGTGTTTTTTTTCAGGGAAGGAACATAGTACATGTGGGTTGTGCACAGTGAGGGTGATTCTGAAGTGCATTTTTTGTGGGACTAAATTAAAATGATTCAGGTTTTGGCTTGCTTTGCAATTAGTGCAGTAGTGCTATGACAGTTGTGGATCCTTTTCTTACCAAAAATACAGTGCGAGTTGTCCCTTAAAAGGATGGCAATTCCTGCTTATCTGCAGCAGCCTCCTTCCTGACACAGAACTGTTTTGCCATTATTTTTGACAACTCTTCCAAACCTATCTTCATGTCTTTAAACCAGGGATTTGGAGATCTTCTGTGCCACCATGAAGAACTAATTTAAAGCATAGAACATAAAGTTTTAGATAAATTATTCTCAGAATAAATTATTTTCAGAATATTTTAGAAGAAGACATAGTTCAAGAGATCCAGAGAAAATAGTCACGAAATGGAATGAAAAGGAGGAGGAGGTGTAGGCATAAGAACAGCAGAAAAGACAGAACCAGGAGAGAGGGAACAGAAACTGGATGAAATCAGGATATAAAAACTTATAAATCTCTTTATTTTAAGGTACAAAAAATACCAAGTCCTAAAATATGATCTTTTCCTGGCAATGACCACACTGTTAAGAAGTTTGCCTTTTGGAATAAAAAGGGTGGGTGTGCTCAGGGGCATCATTCCAGCCTTGTGCTTGAGGCCTCTTTTCTTCTGTGCCCGTTTCAAGCAAATGCTATTACAAGCCCCACATGGGCACACACACAAAAAAACACTTAAGAAAATAGAAGTAGGCTTTATTTGAGACAACAAAAACAGAGCAAGTTTTGCATGCAGATGGCCTTCTCTGGAATCTGACTGGCTTTCAACACGTCAGTGTGGTTGTGTATCTCTCTGAATTACTGTGACAAGAGCTGAGAATGGATGGCTGGCTGTTTTACTGCAGGTTTTGAAAGCAGTTTTCAGAGATTAGGACTATTTTGGAAAGCCAGGTTTTAGAGTCTGCTTTCAGAAGGTGCTTGAGATTAGCAAGTGACTTCCGCTACTCCGATGTCTTCTTCAAAGATGACAAAGGTTAAAGGAAAATCAGTCATAAAGGAGAACTGAATTTGATTTCTTGTCACACTGTGCTTGTCTAGGGAAGTGTTTTTCAGAGGTTTGTCAGACCCAGCTTCATAGCATGCATTCCAACAGTGAGAAAGGGCTGTGATCAAGGGAATAAACATACTCCGGGGTACAATACATCTACACTGGTTTGGCATGTGGCCTCTTGCATTGGTTGGAAAGAAGTGGGATCAGCAGGCAATAAAACAGGCAAATTGATTTTGCTTGTGTTTTTACTAATTATTTACTTTTTCACTTTTTATTTTCCCTCAAATTTTTTGTTCCCCTTGTTGGCTTTCTAGTGTCCCAGGTTTACTTCCTAGTCTCAGACATTAGACATTTCCCCAGTGGGAAATCATTCAGCCAGCATGGTAAATGTTGTGTGGCTGCTTTCAGAGAAGAATTAAAATGACTGCTGCTAGTATTAATCAGTATTCCTGAATCAGTTTTATAAGGTAATGTCGGGAGAAATGAGATTCAGAATCCTATTTGCATGACAAACTGCCATAACTCCACTGACACCCAAAAAGAGAAGTTACTTTGCTTAGCACTGACTAGGGTCTCTCCTTTCATTTAAGAATGCCTTTCCTTCTGACATTTGTGTCTGCTTTCTACTAAGCAAAACTATTCTCTCTGTCTAACATGGGTCACGTCCACTGAATCCAGCGATAGATGAGGGACGAAAACTCTAAAAGATGTGTCCCTTAAACACTGCTAAGAAGCAAAAAGTTAATGTGTTCATCAGCAGTTATTCTCTTTCCCTTGTTCTATTCAGTAGTGGTACAGGAACTTTCCCAGACTTCACTTTTTGTACAATTTAATTGTGTTGTAACTTGTTATAGTAGAAAACTATAGAACAGTATTTTCAGAAATGCAAGATCAGTAGGGAGAGACAACATCTTTTACTAGCCTTGCTGATATATTTGGAAAAATCAGATATTTTGTCAGGTTCTGAGACTCTGCAGGTGACTCTGTGCTTTGAAAATGTTTTATATCTGCTCTGATGAACGAAATGTTTTATATCTGCTCCAAGCTTCACTTTCTGTGACCACCAAAGCTACAGCAATGCTGCTATCAAAAACCACATGGAGGACCATTCTTTCACCCCAGTCTTCCATAGGCCATTAAAAAATGTTATTATTGTATGTCCCTTAAGATGCTGGAAATGAAGAAGAAATGCTTTTTATATCAATGGGCAACAATTTCTCTCCAGCTCTTGTCTGGTGTTGGCCTTTGATCACTCCTGCTTCACATCAGTTTTGATTATCTCAGTGCTGAAGCCAGGCTGAATCCTCCTACTCACTTCTGGATATTCCCCCTGCTCCCCACTCAACCTGCCATCAAGCCAACAGCTTGTACTCTGTTTAGAAACATATTTCATAACTGTCAGCTTCTGGTATCAGCTTTTAGAGACATGCAAAATAGCTTTCCTTCCCCCCGCATCCATATGCTGAACTACCAGATTACAAAGATGCCCTTTTTTAAAGTTCTAATTTGTGAAGTCTCATTAAATTGGGAATTAACTGCAAAGTGATATGTAAAAGAGTTGCCTCTCTTAAGTAGTGCTACACGGCTATGAAAACTGTTTTCTTTGACTACCCTAGGTAGTGCCTGGTTGTGAATCTTAGACCTAAAATTTACTTTTTAGTTGCATTTAGTTAAATTCCTAAATGGACTTCCAGGGAAATCTTTCAGCCTAACTTCTGCACCTTGGATCATATGCCTGACATCCTGAAGGGAAACAGAAATGAGGAGAGGAAACAGAGGCTGGAGAAAGGCAGCATTTTGGCCAATGTCAAAGGGAAGGTGGAAGCCAAGGCTGAGCTGCACCATGTCATCTCCAGGATGTGCACCAGGTGCTGTTCCTGAGCTCCCTCCCTCACTCATATTTTCTAGCAGCAATTTGTCATGGCTTCACAAGCAGGCTGCCTGGGCTCCTGCAGGCTGATATTTGAACAGCAGAATACAAGATCATGTGTTTTTCTCACTATAAACTAGATGAATAAAATTTGTGCTTGGGTTTGTATTTATGCATGGCCATTTTCCCAGGATGATGTAATATATTAAATGCAGATGTTTACATTAATGCACCTCCATAGTTCCACTTGGGCCAGGAAGGTGAAGCATGTTTAATCAATCTGTTAGCTGCCTATGGCTATTTTCTTGAGGGTTACCACAGTGGACTGTAGTGCCCATGTAAATTCCAGCATCTTTCCATCTGAGACAGGCTGGCATTCCAGCTTCACTGGTCTCCTGTTCACACAAAAATCAAGCAGTAGATATAGGCCTGGCTATATTTGCACTTAACCTGGATACAGACCTGCTGCTGGAAGAGAGGTGTGGCACAATTTAGGATGCTTTGGGCCAGTTCTATGCCAGGCTATACCAGCAAGAATACACATAAAGCTTCTAGGTGTTTTGATCAGTATGGTTATAGTGATTGCAGAGCAAAAAAAAGAGGTACCAAAAAAATCCCATACAAGCACAAAGTTACCAAATCCAATATCTGTATTGTGGGCCAAACTTGATTGTCTTTCAAATGTGTTGATTAGGAACTGATGAGCTAGCACATCTGCTAAATGTTTCGTTTTTATTTAGAGAGCAAGCTCTCAAAAGTCTCGGTGTTGGATATGGTCACATTTCTTGTGCTTCATTAGCCTCATGCATGGACCCCCTGAGTTTTACTGTCTATCACAGTAACAGTAGTGCAAGATGTCTTATTCTTAGAAAAATGAACAGACACTCTTTATTTCTTGGGCTTTCTTCAGTTTAAACATTCAAGTTTGTGCAGGTTTTTGCTGCATTCGTATGTTCTGAAGAAAGAGCAGGTAACATCTGTTAATGACATATTCTTTTGCTGACCTTGTCTTCGTCCCAAGCTGTGGATCCTTTTGACCAATTGACCCCCATACTGTCACATTTGGATTTGGTACATCAGCTTAGGGCAGAGACATGGCCCACATGAAGGCTGTCTCCAGGTAGAGTCATTTGTTTTCAGGCTCTAAGATTTCAAAACTTAAAATGGTTTTATCCTGGAGTGCTCCTTGGATGCCATTTTGTAGTAGCCTTACAAAAGTGTGACTCAGAGCCTGTAATTAATCCCTAAAGCATTACATTCTTTGACAAGTTTTGCAACACATGGGACTTCACAATAATGGTGAAATCATTTCCAAAATGCCTGTATGAGTTCAGCTATAACATTTCTGCAGGGAATATAGCAACGTGTTTATTTCTGTGCTCAGAAGAAGAAAAATCCAATAAAGATGGATGTATTCCCCCTTAAAGCATGGAAAAAGATTTTGAGATTCAAAAATACCTGTGCATATATATGAACTTTATAACAGACTTCTGTAGTTAAATTTCCTCATGATTTGTTAAACAGGGAGAAGAGCTGGGAGAACTAAATGATGACTTAATGGGATAAGGCTATCAAATTTTTGGGACATTGTTCACAGAATTATCTATGCTGTTTGAAGGTAACTATCCATATTGCTTTCCAGGACTGATTCATTGAGTGTAATTATTTTGGTGTAGGATTAGAATAAAGATTCATTTAGGTAATTTGCTGTCCAGGGCCAGTAGCATATGCTAAGAAGTGAGCACCAGCTTATGATTTCATAATACAGCTTAAGCCAAGATAAAATCTTGCTGCTGCCAAGAGGGAAAGGTCCTGCCCTTCTTTTCAGCTTCTGCAGCCCCAGCTCCTGGCTTCATAAACCCCAGATTGCCTGTGCATTGCTGGTGCTCCTCCAGACACACAGTAAGCCAATTTACTGCAATGGCAGAAAGGTCACTTAAATAATAACAAAAAGAAGTGCTTTTGTCTTTGGTGAGTTGAGCTGGCTTGCCTCATGATCCGTCAGGTCGCAGTGCCAGACGGAGGGGTCACGCACTTGGGATCAGTGGATGTGGGAGGAAAGAGCAGGGAAGGCTGGATAGGAATGAAGGAAAGAACTAAGAAGGGGGGAGTAAGGGGGAATAACGCTTCCAAGCTGTGTCAGCAACGAGACATTTATTTGGCTAAACCATCTCTTTTTGCCTGTTTGACACTTACTGGAAAATCCAGCTGGTCTTCCCAGAGCAGCACATACAGTGGGTGGAAGAGCTCTGTCCTGAATGGAAATATCTCATTTACAATTTATGGAAAAGTCTGTATGGGGGCTCTGGGGGGTGGTTTTAGTCTTTTGCACATGTGCATTACTTTACAGTCATTGTTGTTGAGTTTTATTGTCCATTTTATTGCTTGGTCAGTCAACATCATGCAATCCTTCTGCAGATGTTCACAGTAGCTAGAGCTGAAGGCCACACATGATCCCAGTATCCAGAAATCAATGCATCACCTGAAGACTCCACTATGTCACTTTTAACCTTTTTCATGTCATTTATTGGTATGCTAAAGAATAAAGATCCCAACACTGAACCTGAGAGGATGGTGATAACTGCCACTGGGAAAACTGTGTTTAGTTCAGTGTTCTCTTTCCTGCTTCTTAAACCATCATCAGTCCTTGAGGGAATCTTTCCTTCCAATCTGAGAGGGCTGAAGATCTTTCAGTAAGGAGCGCTGTTGCCACCATTTTTGGAAGATGGCAAACTTATCACTTGAGCATTGATTGTGTCCATGTGATGGACGACATGGACGTCTTCCCTGGACAAAATGAATGGGGATACATAGATCAAACAGATCATATTTACTATTTGCTCTCTTCTTCGGTGGGGAATTTCTTCTGTGATTTCCACCAGTGGCAGGGAGGTCTTGTTTAAAGTTGGTGCCACACTACCACCTTTCATTCCTCTAGAATTTTGTCGGTGCTAAACTATAGATCACAAGTCATGGCAGCTCCACAGCTGAAGTGCTTTAAGCTCTTGAATAAATATCATCTGATCTGGGTAGTTTTTCACTAGTTCAGTTTCTCAAGTTGCTCCAAGTCATCCACTATTGATTTATTAGGCTGAGGCAGATCTTCCTGGTGAAGAATGCCCCCATTGTAGGAAATTCATGGACACTTTTAGCGCCATTAGATGCTTCTGAAAATCTCTGAGGTTCTTTTGTAGCTTAGCAATATGTCCAATCACAAATATTAAATACATAGTCATTGTCGTAAGCAAAAATAAAAAAAGTCCCTGTGAATTTTTTTAGTGTTTGTGTGTGTGAAGTAAGAACTTGGAAATAGTGGAGATCAACAGGGGCATGTGCTAGGCATGCCCAGAAACCTGGGCTGGTTACACTGCAGCCTGACATCTGCAAGCAGCTGAGCAGCAGGAACCAGCCTGACTTGCAGCCTGACCTTCCCAAGCCAGGGGGGATCTCCCATCTGGGGAGGGAAGTCAAGAAGACAGTACAAGGAGGGACAGTGGTGGGACAGCACAAGGGCATGAAATAATAAGTTGGTTCTTCAATAGAAGCCACTCTGCAGACCCACTCTGGGGTGTTGTTTGCTCTGTCCCACCCCTGACATTTGACTCAGGTCACTGCGTCTTTTTTCTTTTTTATCATGCATTCTAGAACAAGAAGTTGAGGCTTCATTTTGTCCTCTAATGTGGGGGATCTGTTAATCCATTGCTTTTCCTATTTCACATGTTCTCCCTGTTGGGTGCCCTAGCCTTGGCCACTCCCTCGGTTTCTCTCTATTTGTTCTGTACCCCAACCCCGCCCAGGGACCGCCCCTGGGCCCCTGACAAAACCACCCTGCACCCAGATGACGCTGTCTCTCTACCTGTGAACATCACAGGGACAAGATGTAATTAAAGCCATCTGACACCCTCATGAGAGACCCTTCTCTGCCTCCTTTACCACCACTGCGCTGTAACGCTGCTGGCTGCCGGAGCCAGATCGCGGGGCTGTCCCAGATGGGCTCCGGGATGCGCCTGGTTGCACGGCCCTAGGAAACCCTCACTGAGCTCTCAGGGAGCTGCAGCCTGCTAGGCAGAGTCCAGCAGTTACAACACTCTAATGTTCTGAGTCTTGATATACACTTTGATTGTGTATTCAACTGGTGTTTTTCATGGAACTATCACAGAATCACAGAATGGTGTAGGTTGGAAGGCATCTTCAAGATCATCTAGTTCCAACCTCTCACGTTTTTTTTTTTTTCCTGAACTGCAATATAGACACAATATAGACAGAAGTTTGATATAATGGCCTGGTTTTTTTATTAAAATTTCCCTTTATGGAATGGTTATGAGACAGTTCACAATACGACCATTAGATTACCTACCTAGTAATTTATTTATTTTTTTAAACTAATCTGAAATTTGGACCCTAAATGCCTATTTGGATTTACAGCAAGTCTACATGACATGAAAAGTGATGCACATATACCAGCTTCTGTTGCCTTTCAGCCTTTTTACTGTTACTCAAAGCCCTTTTCTTGTACTCTAACAGACAGATGCTCTTTTGTTTTACCTGTTTCTGAAAGAAGAACAGGAACTATTTCATTACTCCCCCTAGCCTAGGTCAGGTGCTGTGAGTGGTCAGCTATCCAGACATTCAGCATGCCAAGGAAGGTAGGACACATTCCCCAGACAGATAATTTCAGGGCCAGGAGACTTGTACCCCTTGGGTTTGAGCTGCTGTTCCTGAGGCTGGCAGGAACCTTTCTTCTTAGATTGATGGTGGGTACCCAGAATCACAGGCAGCCTCTCAGCATCAGTTATTTTGTTCTGATAAAGCTAAACAGGAATGTCACTTTGATTTGTTAGTTAATTGTCAGCATTTCACTTTTTTTCCTTGGAACTTTTTTGAGCCTTGGCTCCTACTGACTTACAGAAACTGCTTACTCACTCGTTTCTCTCCTAGATGTCTTCCAATCAGGAACATAATGAATATCAGCCAACGTCATTGTGACAGTATTGCAGATAGCTCCAAATATTGCCAAACTGCCACACCATATATTAAGGTTTCATTGTGGAAAGCAGAATTTGATGAGAATAGCACTTTAACAGTGGGAATGATTTGTCATTGGAATGATTTATCTGTTGATTTGAGTGGATACCCTGTAAACCAGAAATATTAAAATCAAGGGCACAGAGATTTTTGTAAGGATGTACATGCTTCAGCCTCAACAAAAACTGTTACAGAAGAGAGTGATGGTAGGAATCCGATGATATTATGACATTTTTCTCTTTTTTTTCCTCTTAAAACTATATAAATTCTGTCTCTTGGACTCGAAATCTTCTCTTTCTGAATTATTTACCAGTTTATATTTTTATCATCTTTCTTCACCTCTTCACTACAATAGTAATAGAATAAGTAAACAAAAGTTTTGGGCTTCTATTGCTGGAGGGAGGAAAAAACCCCAGACTTCAAGTCACAGTCAGCATCCCCTCTTTTTTCACCTCCTTGTGGTCACCACTGAGAACAGATCTATTCCTCTGCCTCTTCCTAGGTATGTGCTGAGCTCAGAAATTCCACATCTCATTGCTGTCTCTCGAGAGAATTGTCATATGCCAAAGTCCACAGTGGAAAGGACTGGATTTTCACTGTGTTGGGTATTTTTAGTGTCTGGCAGGATTGGTAGAAAGGGTAGCAAAGTAAACAAAATTAGTATGAACCTCAAGGTGGAAATAGCTCATCCAGCAGACTGAACACCTTTGCTATTAGGGTTTTCTTCCTCTTCAAGTCTGTTTCAGTTGTAGCCAAAGATGCTCAAATTCAAATGCTCAGACAATTTTACAAATTAATCTGTGGCCCGTTCTGTGATGCACTGAAGGAAATGCTAGTTCCAGTTCAATTCCTAGGAAAAAGTACACACTGCCTCACACTGCCTGCTCTCACAGCTGGTTGTCACCCTTATCTCTGATTTCTTCCAACCCACTCAACTCCTGCTGTTCCATGGAAAGCTTTGCTTTCATACTTTGCTTTCATTTCTTGAAGGTGATCTTTATAAGTGTTTACTTAAATGAACAAGATACTGCTTTTTCACTTGTTCTGTGTTTCTCATACCATTAAATAAGTCCTTTTCCATTAATTCTATGATTCCAGTGATCAGCTCTTTGCCTCCCAGAGTAACACAGCTCCTGGAAGGCTGCACACAGCATGGCAAATACCAGCTTCATGTATTAGCTTGATCCTAGCTCAAGCAAAGTTCTTACCAGGCTTTTGTACAGAATTGTGGTTTTCACCGTTTGCCATCACTTGATTGCTCTAATTGAGATTATATCCCTAAAACTTTACTGTTTCCACCCAGTTTTCCTGCTCAGAATGCAAGATTTAATCACCATGTTCAGTGTTAAAGAACATGTTGACTCCCTTACCCTTTTAGTCCAGGAAACTAATCATAGGATGCATCAGCCTAAAGTTCCAGCGGCAATGAATGTTTTCTCACATGAATAAAAAATGAGGAAGTGTGTGCTTGCACGTTTTCAACAGCACATTTTCAGGTGGTTTCCAACAGCCTCTGTCTCTAACCAGCTGTTTTCTCTGTTCCCTTCTCATGGCTTCTGCAGCAAACATGTTATTCAGAAGATTAACATTTTGATGAGGGAAAATGGAAAGTCCCCAAACCACTTTTTTCCTGCAGCCTGCATGACTGGCTGGGGAACATAAGATGTGCCTACTCGACAGCTTAGTGGAAAGGGGTAGAGCCAGCCAATTTATTTTCCTCTGACAGCTGAAAACCTCTAGTTTCTCTCCCTTTCCTGCCTTCCTTTCCTCTACTTCTGATTGCAGGGGTCACTGCAGACTAGTTCCCCCTGGTTGCAAGCAGCTGTGCTGTTAATTACTTTATTGGCCATCGAAGACCCCAGCAGGTAATATTTTTGCTTGATTTCCCATCTCTTCTTTATGTTCCTCCTTATCTCTGCAGTGGGAACAACTTTCCCAATGCAAGAGGTGGATGCTTAAAATAATAATGTATTTAATTGCAAAGGAATGTTTGAAGGGAAACAAAGTGCACTGTTCTCAGACATGCTTTGGTACTTCCATTTAATTACAGCCTGCAGGAAGGCATTGCTTCATCTACTGCCACTACAAAGCACCATAGTCACAGGGTGGGATTACTCTGTCCCCTGGAAATGTCTGTTTTGTGTTGTCTTCCATCTCCTTTTATAGAGCCACATTTTATAGGGTTATACTGTTATAAAGTCAAATATTATAGGCTTGTTATAGGGAGAGGTTCATGAATTATAGAAGATGTATGATATAAAAGCAGATATAAACCAAGATTATTATTTTGAGGCATTCATTCATTTGAATGGTTCTCATAAAGCACGGTAATGTCAGAGATTACACTAAACACCCCTTCATTGTGTGGGTAATCCAAGCACCACCTTAATTTTCTCCCCAGTTCTACTATTTAGGTAGAAAAATCTTGTACCAATGAACAAATACATCCTCTCCAGTAAAGCAGGGGGTGGCTACCCTTGGCCTCCTGGTGGAAGATATCCAGAAACCAGTTAGGAGGCAATAAGGACTTAATTCTCCAGTATTGTTCCTGTGGATCCCCTGCATTTATCAGTAAGTAACTGAGACTATTAACTGAGAGTGGCAGCCTACTTCTTCTGGTACTTTTTAAGGCAAATATCTTTTCAAAGAAACAAAAGGACCACTGAGGAACCTATTAGAACCTCCTGGTATCCCCATGCCCTGCTGAAATAGAGTTAACATTTTCCAGAAGTGATAAAAGGGAAATGAAATTATGTTTGCTGACAATGAATTGGATTTCTTAACGAGACTGTTTAAATGTAACTTTGATTGCACTGAGAAAGATGGTGATAAAGCTTCTTGCAAAATGCATTGGTAATAAATGTTGCTAAAAGTACAGCAAAACATAGAAATAAATTGTCTGGTTGGTGTGGTGTGCCTGTTACCAATAGCTTTTAATAAGATATTAGAGCTAGATAAACATCTGTCATTTTTGGGGCAGGCCAGTAGATCTTGCCTTGGGGCAGATGAATAAACTGGTTATTAGACTGAGGTCCCTCACAGCCCCAATTTTCTGTAATTGCTCACCATCCCAAGGAAAAGGCTTCTGCTCTTGTCACCCAGGTTATGAATGATCAGGGTACTTGGTGCTGTCTTAGATGCCTGGAGCCTTGTTATGTGCCCACATAATGAGTGAGGCAGTGGGGAGGTGAATGTTCTTTCTGCCTTGCTGGTTATTCTGGCTGACACTATTTTACCCTGACAAAACCACTGCATCCTGCCCACAGCAGTGGTCTGAGCCTGGCCTGTGGTGTGGAGTGTTTTCAACGAGCAAGGGAGCTGGGAAGGCAGGAATTCTGTGGGACACCTGTAGAAGCAATTTCACAATGTTTGTTCTGTGGAAGAAAGCCACAAACTCGGGAGAATACATCTGCAGGTGTTGCATCCTGCTGCAATGCTTATTTATCTGGCTGGCAACACAGAAGTGTTCAGAGATTTAAGTTGTGTTTTGAATTCACTTTGAGGGAGATGCCAGAAAGTCAAAGAAAATCTGTTCCTTTCCTGTTTAAAAAAATTCCATAGTCTGTGGAATGTAAAACCACTGGAAACGAAAAAAAAAAATCTTTTAAACAGTTAAAATGTTAAGCAAGTTACATTTTCATAGGATGTTATTTTTTCTTCTATTCTAAAATTACTGATTTTTTTTTTTATTCCCTATACATGCTTGATAGGCCTACTATAAGCTTCTTAAACACATGAAATGTTTTACCTACATATTTCCTGAGGTGAAAAATGGATAGATGCTGTTAGCAGCTGATAAAGAACATCTCACTTAAGGTTCATTTCTATTGTTTGTGTCATCCCAATAAATTGCTTGGCACTTGCTTTAAAGCTTGTACTGGAAGTCAAACTAAGTATAAGTGCAGCAGTAATGGGAAATTATGTTTACTGTTACCTAAAACTTTGCATGACAAGGAATCTACAGCTGGATGGGCTCAAACTAGAAACTTCTTCATTAGATTCTTTTAAATGGAACTTATTTGTGCAAGAAGTGGAATCAAACGAAAATTAATCTTTAAAGTGGTGGGTTTCTTTAGTCTTTAAAATAAAATTGTAGGGTCCAGGATGATTTACCACATAAATAAACTGGATTAGAAAGTATTTTATATTAATTTCTTACATTTACATAGGGCTATTCATCTGGGAAAACAGCATCCTGTGTTGATTTACATCCTACTCTTTTTGCTTATGTACCAAACTCCTAAAATAAGTAGCAGACCAAATGCTTTTTACCACTACAGAAAAGGATTAGAAAGGCAAAGAACTGCCAGGAAAAAATTCCTAGTTACATGGAATTATCAATGGAAATGTTTTCTTAGGACTAACTGAGACCAGTAGGTTTTGGAGAGCTGAAAGTTATTTAAAAGGACCTCTATCCTGACCGGCTCGCAGGTAAATAAGATTTGTCTATTTCTATACTTTTATTCACAGCTGAGCAGGCTTTGTCATAGTGGGGTAAATCATGAGTGTGAAGAGTTTGTGGAAGTATCTCCTAGGAGCAAATTCCAGGAGAGAACACCTAAGGGTTACTAAAACCGCAGGTACAGCTTCCAGTCCCAGTGGGCCTATTTTTGAGAACAGGAAGACTTTAGAGACAAAATATTCCTCAGCATTGGTTTTGGGTTTACAGTAGAGGAATGTTATCAGACTGTCAGAGAGAGGAGAATAAGGTATGTTGGCTGATGTGTATTTCCTGCTGCTGTGGGTGAACCAAGTACAACCACAACCTTCTATGCCAGCTTCTTTTCTGCCTTACAGAAACTGCCTCCGAAACCAGCCATTTCTAGACTAGAAAAACAAGGAAATAGTTGAGGTCTGAAGTTTCTCTGTGCTCTGCTTCCCTTTCACTTTGCCATTCTGGTAACTGCACACGTTGAAGAGACCATACAACCCGCCAAAGAAAGCAGGGAATTATCTTGATGGCAGTGCTGAGATAGTATCTCTAGGGGCACCAGTAGAGGAGCAGAATCAACAAAAAATCATGACAGACTGGATAGGCTTTCTCTATTTAAACCTCATTTTACTAGCAAACATTGAACTTAAATATGAAATATCTCCTTGAAACTAATGTGGAATCCCAAAATGGGACCTTTGTCAACAGAGCTATCCAGGTAAGAAAGCTTTCCAGAGGGTGCAAGTGAGATACCTCATGCAGTGAAACCCAGGAGCTGGTAGCTTCTGACCCTCAGAGGGGAATAACTTTCAACCCGTGCATGAGTCACGGAGACAGGCAGATACAAATACTCTGGTTAGCTCCCTGAGAGATCAGCATTCCCATCAGGCCACCACCCTGCTACATCTTGTACGCATTCTTAGCTCAAAGCAGATAAATAGGTCATTTGGGAAAAATGGACTCCAAAGAATTACAAAACTTCACTGAAGGAAATGCAGTGTCACACTGTTAATTTTCTGATTGCTTTCAAAGATACTGCTCAAAAGTTTGGGTTTACCTTTAAATATGCTGTGTCTATTTCAAAGTAGAAATTCTAAGGTAATGTAATTGCAATCTTGAGAAGGGTTGCACATCCTTTCACAGACAGATGAGTGTAGAGAGCCATTCAGGACAAGAACTGCCTGCTCTTTTTCTGTTGTTCTCTGGAAGAAAATCTTTTTGACTTCTCAGAGTGAAGACCAATGTTCCTGCCAAGGTAGACAGCAGAGAGAAGGAACGGGGAAAGACTGATGGAGTATTCTTCTGTGAATTTCTCATTGTTTCTGTAATCTGCATGTACCTTTGACCTTGTGAGCTTCCAAAGATAGAGATTTCTGCAATGCAGTATGAAGCTCTTCTTTTTTTGTGTTACCAAGAGAAAGAAATTCCTTTAAGGCCTAATGGTAATATTCATGCAGCTCTCCTGTTCATGGCTGTTGTTTAATGACAGATGGAATCAGACATTTGGACACGGCCAGTGGTGAACAGTGACTCATTCTACCTGGTTACCTGAGTTATGTGTCTGAACAACTGAATTATAATACACACAGGGAAGAGAAACTGATGTAAAAGTGGAACAGTACAGTCCCAGGCAGGGGAAAAGAGCAAAGAAATTGCTAAAACAAAAGGAATTGTTTCTCCAGAGTTTTAGCTCCTAGAATCTTTTGTCTGAGTCTGGTTTCCAAACTTCTCAGAGGTTGTTCTGTTATTCCTGCTTGGGTCCCATCACTTGTGCCTAGAGCTGGTCAAACAGGCTTTGACTGTCAGCAGAAGCAGCTGGATGCTCCCACCTCTGCTCTGTTTGCAGGTTACAAGGAACACAGGGAAATGCTCCAAGCTAAAATCATGACAACACTAACAATAGTCCCAGCACATACCTTCCAGATGATTTTATGGGAACCAGCACTTCATGAATGTGAGTAGCACTCAATATCTTTCCTTCCCTCACCACTGCTGCTTCTGCCTTAGGACACATGACTACTTTTTCCTGTCTCATGTGAGGGAATCACATCAGCAGCTCTTCTAAGATATGGTGGCTAAATTAGAGCGACCACCATGGTGTCACCAGAGCTGTAGACTTGCTTGGAAGAGGGGTCTATTGCAGGTCATTGAAATATCTATCTCCCATTTAACATTATATGCATAATATTCACTCGCACATGTGAGATATTGCAGCACTTCTAAGATTAAGAATTCCATGAGGAATACTTTGGAGTTTATCCTCTGGGATTTGTTCTCAGCACTTTACAACTGCTGTAAGTAAAACTGTACAAATAACTAACAAGTTTCACATGGAAATTGAGCTAAGATGTTGTCTTGCTCTTTTCAGTTTTCTCTTTTTCTTTTTATGTTCATATTTCTAGAACCTACAGACAGAAAATGAGATCTCTTTCAAGAAAAGCAGAATGCTGCCTCTATTTTCCAATTTCTCTGTTCTTTGGGGGCAATGAACTGACACTGCAATCAGTCAATACCAAACAAAAGTAAGGTACAGTAACGTGACAGCAACAGTCTCTTGTGCTGTGCAATTTGCTATTAAATCCCTTGGGTGTCAGGCAGATTATCTTAGATAGGCTGGCTTCCATTCCCACTCTTCCTGTATGTCATATTTGCCCTAAAAATATTGTTCCGAAATTTACTGTTGTACAACTGATCATGAGAAATGAGCTTGTCTTTTGCAGGCTTAATACTGCTAATATTTCCCCCTCTTCCTCCTTTATAAACTTTATTTCTTTAAGGGATCTAGTTGACTTTTCACACTCCTCAAAAAATGTGTGGCTATTTCCTGAATGAAATAACCATGGCTTTCCTCCCTGGTAATGGCAAAATCAAACTAAATTTAAGAAAGCCCGCACTTCTAGCTATCCTTAAAGAAGGCTTTCTCTGTACCACATTCATATGCTATTCATGGAGGGTAGTAGAGAAGCGGCGGTCAAAACCCACAGCATCCTTAAGAATCCTTGACTGCAGTTAAACTCCAGGAAAAGTTTTTCATTTACTTTCTCTGAACCAATAATCTTCCAGTCTCATCAATGTTCATTTGTCTTTGCTGAACTGTCTGTAAAGAGAGGTGATTTTCCAGACTTACCTCAGCCTGAGCCATGTAGAAGTTACCGTCTCTTTGAAATATGTTCTGACAGACATGAATTCTAATCAGGCACAGATGATTTTTCATTCACTGAAGACTTGAACCAAAAAGCAAGAGGTGACAAAGCTCAATCCTGCTAATTTTCTTTCCTCACTTTGCTAAACTTAATCAGCAGTTGCTGGCACTGACCGTTCTTCCCTTGACATCAAGAAAAGGATGGTCCTACTGAATTAATCACTTCCAGCTTGATGAGGAGTCAAGCAGTGCTAGTCAAGTGTGGGATGCAGATAAGGACATGCATTCCCACTAATGATCAAACACAGGTGACCCCATTGACACCACTTGTTTGGTGGACAGAACCCAACAACTGAAATGCTGAAGTAGAAATAAAGTGATTGTTAACACTTGTGCAGATCTTTCCCTTCACCTCAGGGAAAGGGGAAAAAACTTTGCAGATGGATACAGAATGAAATTACTTTCTGGACATTATGGGACTTCATTTTGTCAGGCACTTTTTCAAGCCTAAATGGAATGTGTGGTTTTTTTACAAATTTACAGAACTTGGCCCTGTCATGTGTGATGTGATGGATCCAGAAGAGCAGTGTACACTAACATGTCACACATTGGACACATAAAGCCCTTCTGATCTGCAACAAGGAACTGCTGGTGATAGAAAAAAACACTTGTGCTACACAGTTTGGAGATGTTTTAATGTAACCTTATAATCAGAGTTAGTCTTACTTTCTGAAAAAGATATTTAGAACAACATATAAAACCTGGAATTCTGACATCGTCCTTTATTCATAAGAGATTCATTCTGAAGTTAGCATGAAGATATCTCATTACTCTTGCCCTGGATGTCTGGCAGCTGCCTAAAAGACCACAAGACCTTGTGATTAGGGAAGTAACAAGGGCAGAAAGAGAGCTGAAACACCTTTGAAATACATTTGCAATCAAAACGGAGCAAAATGTCCCTCAAAGATGGACATGAAGACACCAGGATAATATTTCTTTAAAGTGGTAAACTGGAGAAACAACATTCTTTCATGAAGTTGTATGTGAGTCTTGCACAGATGCTCTCTCCAAATTTGCCCTCCACAAAAGATATAAAACCAAGTTGAATCAGGAGATTTAACTATATTCTGAGTGTTAGTGGGTTTGTTTTTCACCTTAAAATGCGTCTTCAGCTCTGTAAACAAAATGTTGACATTCTGACCTCATAGTGACAGAAGATCTAAATAAAGACTTCTAGCAGGAAGAAAAATGAAGATAGCAAGCCAAGGCACATTAGTATTAGTATTAGTATTAGTATTAGTATTATTTTAGCAATTAGAAAGCATTGCCCATTAAACTCCTATTTTTTTTTTTGGTAGGTATTGCTGCCATGATCCAGGAGGAGTCTTTCTGAGAAGTACTCCTTTGTTGCAGTGGGGATCCTGCAACACGCATATATCAAACCAGGAGTCCCGTGGAAAGGAAATATATATGGACAGACAGATTCTTGCTAGATGTTTCAGAGAGATGTTTATTTCTCCAGCCGCATGGCCGGAGCTCTGCCCAGGAACTGTCCCAGTCACGGGACCAAGGGTCCTTCTGCCCGCGCAGGGAACACAAACCAACCAATGGGAACGAGGCTGAGCAGGGGCAGGGAAACCCCGTGTCTGTGCCCTCAGGGCCCCTCTGCCAGGGCTACACGGCGGGGGAGGGAACCCAACACCTCACCCGTTTTATTTTAATAAAAGGAGAATGAAAACAACTGGATAAACATAACAAGAACAGTTTCAAAACAAAACAAGCCACCCTCCTGAGTCTTTAAATGTCCAATCAGATTCTGTGGAACATCTTAGGGCTGACAGAAGGGAGACAGGACTCTCTGAGCATGCTTTGTGGGGAAACTGAGGCAGGAGAGGGTTTAACTTCTTCCCTCCCCCTTTTCATCCCCCACTCGGCATTGGAAAGGGATTTTTGGGGAAACAATTGGCAAAAGCATGGTTTTGTGAGGGAAACCATGGGTGAAAAAACGGATTGGGAATACACTGGGGGTAATAGGACATAGGGTAAAAGGGAAAGGTGGGATTAGGAAAGGGAAACTGTAGGGGGGGCTTACAATGGAGATATTGTCTAACATGACTACGATTTTTTGCATATATACTGCCTTTTACAGAAACACCACCAGGCCCAGTGACCTGCGATGCTTGTAACCCTTTTCTCCCTAGTACAATATTAAATTCCACCACCTCTCCATCTCCCAAGCTTGGGATGCATTTTTCAGGGTTATTGTTTTTAATAGCAGTTCTATGCACGAATATGTCTTGCTGGTTGTCACACCTTGTTATAAAACCATAATTTTGCTTAACATTATACCATTTTACTATCCCTAAGGTCTTAGTTACTATGATTTTTTCCTTTTTCCGAGTGGCTGCTGTTTTCTGTCTCGCTGCGTCTTTGCTCTCTCCTTTGGTCGCTCCCGTGTTGGAATTGTCGGGGCTGCTGGTGCCTGCGCGCTCTTCCCGGGGTCGCGTTCGGGGCCGCGCGGGCCGGGCCGGGCCGCGCCGCTCAGTTCTCCGTGCGTCGCCTCCTCTGGTCGCAGCTTCGCTGCCGCTGCCGGGCGCTGTACCCACGTCTCGGCCGGGCCCCCGAGCGATGACTCCCCCGCGCTCCGCTCCAGCGCGTGTTTCGGCTGGGCGCGGCTCCGCTCCACCGCCATCGCCGCCCGCCGCCGCCCGCGCGCCGCCTCTCTCGGCCGGGCGTTCACGGGGCTCGCTCCACCACGCGCTGCGCTGGGCCGGGCAGGCACCGCCGGGTCCCGCCGCTCCCGCCGCGCCTCGCTCCGCCACCGACACTGCGGCTCGCGTGGCTCCGCCCTCGCATGGGAACTGCCTCGCTGCTGCTCGGAGAGCGCTCGGTGCACGTGGCCTGGGCCGCACGGTCCCTGCGCCAGGCTTCCCTTCGCCAAGACACAGCTGACATTGTTCAACAGTCTCGGTAACTAAATAATATTCACGAAAATATTCTTCCATCGGCATATATTTTGACTCCAGTATTAACTGTGTCCAAACGGTTTTCCAAAAGCCCTTGGTAAGAATTAAATCCCAAGAAACATAGAAAAAGTTCTTAAACAACCATGCCAGGAAGTGTTTCAGTTCTTTCTGAGCTTGAATCAAGCTAAAATTTACAAATCGTTGTTCAAGAATCATTTTAAGTTTAAGATAAATGTCCATATGCGGCTCTGAGAGCCAAGAGTCTTCCCACCGTTCCTCCATAGTTTAGATACGGAATAGCAAAGCAAAACCAAGAAGAGGAATCCAAAGTTTCCAGGGTTTACTCACACAAATCAGTTGCTTAGGGATCGGGGATCGTTCTGCTCTCAATTCTCCACCATTTGTTGCAGTGGGGATCCTGCAACACGCATATATCAAACCAGGAGTCCCGTGGAAAGGAAATATATATGGACAGACAGATTCTTGCTAGATGTTTCAGAGATGTTTATTTCTCCAGCCGCATGGCCGGAGCTCTGCCCAGGAACTGTTCCAGTCACGGGACCAAGGGTCCTTCTGCCCGCGCAGGGAACACAAACCAACCAATGGGAACGAGGCTGAGCAGGGGCAGGGAAACCCCGTGTCTGTGCCCTCAGGGCCCCTCTCCCAGGGCTACACGGCAGGGGAGGGACCCCAACACTCCTTGTAACCATTCCACCTAGAAGCGAGGGAGACAAAGCTACCACTGACTGCAGGAGTGATCCTTATGGATGTGTCATGGTTCTGTCGGGTCCAGACATCTTTTGTGGGATCTCATTTAAGCTGTTTACAGCATAGACACTTATGTCTGGGCTCTTTATCTAACTACCCTGAGAGGTCAAGGGAGACAAAAAGGCACTGACTAATTCACTTAAACTCAAGGAGACACTTAAGGTGATCAAGACTATCTGCTCACTAAAAACATCAAATTCTGTCCAGCAAGCATGAAAAGAGTTCGGGGGGAATACCTGGCAGGCATTTAGATCTAAGCAAAATTAATCTCACCCTTTTCTTCAGCAGGTGTTGCATAAATTAATAGATCACAGACACAGGAATAAGCAGATCATGTCCCCCATATGCCTCCAAATATGCTTGTGTGACAAAACAGTGAAATACTATTCCATCACTCCAGTAGCTCTCTACATTTACACCAAAAGCCCCTATCTGCTGATGCAGCCATAAAACAGCTTACTGCTGCTGCAGAGGGGAGGTCAACATTGCTGGGTGTTTGTTGGCTGCTGTACTCTTTGTTTGTGGCAACAAACCAAATGGAGCACAGAAACCCAACAGGCTTTTTTGGCTTGCAGTCAAACTGTGAAACAGTCCCATCAGCTGGGCTGTAGCCAACACTGCTTCTCATGTCAGGTATCCAGGGAAGAAATCAGTCAAGCCTGCAATTTCTGTCTGTCCCATTCCCACCTTCTCAGACTAAGCCAGGCATTTTAAATTCATCACTCTCCTTCAGACACCTTTCCTCCCCTGCTTGTGTTTTTTCCCCCTCATATAAATATATATGCATATGTCCTTTGTCAAACATAGCAATCTGAGTATTATTACCCTAGAAATTATATCAAGAACTATATAAAAAATCCATTTCCTTTACGCTCTCCTTGCAATTATGGTCCAACTGCTTTAATAAACAGAAAAATCATTCCTTCCACACATCATTACTATTGAAAAGATTAAAACAGTCTGGCTATCATAAAGAAAGAAAAATAGCAGCCCACACACAGAGGAGCGACTTCTACGTGTAACCATCCAACCCAAATTCCAGGACATGGCCCCTCCTTGGTAAGAAATGTCTCAGGATGCTGCTTCCTTCCCTCTGCCCAAGCAGCTCTGGAGGTGCTGAAGAAAGAGGAAGGAAAGGCAAAAATATGTAACTAAAAACCAGCCTGCAACCTGTCTGTAGCCCAGGAAAATCAATCAGTCTCTAAACTGATTTCCAAAACAAGAGAAGAGGCTGGGAAGGGCCAGTACTTCAACGTCTGAGCCATTCTTTGTTCAGCTTTGCCTGTGTTATTGCACATAAGAATGTGTTATGATTTGCACTGAGGAGTGTTAGTTTATTATCCCAAAAAATGTGCTGGACAGCTTCATCACACAGACAAGAGATTAATTTCACTGGTGCCTACTTTGTGTGAGGCAAGTTTTAAGAGAAGCCTATTGCTTCCTGTACTTTTGATGAAAGTACATTTAGGCTGTTTTCTCTTAACTTGGGTCTTATTTGATAAGTTCTGTGTCCTTATTGTAGCATTTAACTGCCCATAAAATTGTACTCAGGGAAGAGCTGTTACAAACATTGCATCGTAACCACCCCTGGATTGTTCAGTGCTCGGTACAGTGTGGTCACTTTCCTGATTGAGGCCTCAGTGCTCTATTGCCGTGCAAATTATGTTAGAATGAAAATAGGAAATGGGAGAAGTGTTTCTCATTGATTATGAAGTTGAAGCTGTTTTATAAACAATACAGGATAGTTTACCTTGTGACTCACGCAGCTGTACAATTCAATAACACCTATCTTATCCATAATGCTATAATCAAGTCCCACTGTTTTTCTTGAGGCTGCTGCATCTTTGTGTGCATCCACATTGCAGTGGAAACACTCATTTGCTAAAATAACCCTAGGTGTGTCATCCAGAGCTATGTCCTTGGCAATCTCATGTTACTGTTGAAAGCTCTGAGTCTCTTCTGGCTGTCTTTGATTTCGCTCTGTGTGTCCCTTAGGACAACTTCCAGGGAGGTTGCTGGCAAACCAGCTCCAGCTGCACTATCCAGACACCCCAGGCTGCACACAGAGGGCTCTTCACGTCTGCACATTGGACCTTTGCTGGCCCAAGTGAAAGCCACACAAGCCCCACTTGTCAGGAACTCTGCGTTGTCCCTTTTTCTCTTCTTCACTTCTTAAAAGCAGCAAGATAGTGTAAAGAGATGGAATTTTTCTTCTGACCTCTTTTGGATATCAAGGCCAGCCCTCATATCCTCAGGGAATAGACAAGCATGTGGGCTGAACATGCTGCTTGACACAATTTGTCTTAACAAAAACACTTGACTTATAAAAGTAAACACTTGCAAGAAACTGTGCCAGCTATAATTCCATCACTCCACTGGCCCTATTAAGCACTTTAATAAAAAAAATTGTCTCCCATTACTGCACAGAGCTCTGTTTTTATAGCTTATGCTACTGTCCCAGTGTAGTCACAAAACCTGCCGTGTTAGGAAATCCAGCTCTCACTGCCTTGGGATAGGCGAGGCCAAGTTAGACTAGGCCAAGTTAGGCTAGGCTGGAAGGGAAGTCGCAAGGCCACTTGATTGAGTTTGTAGCTTCTTTTGACTTGGAGCTTTGAGGGCTTCTCTTTTCAGCATGTTGGTAACTTGACACCTTTTTCTGTATTTAGAATGGTTTTGGGAAATGAAGATGTGCCACAAAGCTTAAGCTGGAGGCTTGGGTCCTCTGATTAAGCATCAGATTTGTTTACTCCCTTTTGATGGCAAAGTCTCTTATTGTGGGTGAGGTTGCCTATGTCAGAAAGGATTTGGTTTAAATTTTATATCCCAGGGTAAATAGCAATTACTTCAGAGACAATAACTACACAAAGCTGTGTTTTCATCACTCTGCAAGTGTAATTATGCCAGACTGATATGAGAAACAGGCACAAGAATTGGATCATTCAGAATTTAAGCTGATTGTTCGTCACTGAAATGGTGAAAAGCACCACTGATTATGATAAAAGATGTTCAATATTCGTACTTCCAGAGGAGGGAAAAATATTTTCCACTGAGCTATTTCTGGGACAATGGTAATTTTTCCATCAATAATGCTTTGAATAATACTTCTATACAGTTCTTTGTGTTAAAGTTGTTTAAATATCTTACCTTATATTTCTATATGAAAATTTGTTAACTTTTAAAATAGAGCTTACACGCTGAATTTCCTGGGTCTAAGGAGAATGACAACAATAATGCAATGATTTATTTCTCAGCTCTTGGGTACCAGCCTACACATTCAGCTCTAAATTAAATGTTCTTCCTTTATTTTTTAAATATAAAATGTTCATATTTTAGCAACCAGAAAAACTCCATTAGGTAAGACTACACGGCATAAAGGAGGTCAAAAGAGTCCATATTCCAGAGAATTCTGTGCTTTAAAAACTTCACTGCTCCTACTGTAGTTCTACCTTATGCAACCAAATACCAGTTACATGAAAAATTGTGATAACATTGCAAAAGCTGCCAGAGCTCTGAGATGAGCTTTTGTACCAATAACAATGAACAACACTGACAATGAGCAACACTATTTTTTTTTTCTGTTAGAGAAAAAAGAGCAACTCAGCACAGCTAACTTTGGAAAGAACAAGCTGCCACTGTGCTCATCTTGGAGCAATTTAAAGGTGTGTATGAGTTAGATGCCTGAAGTGGCCACCTAAAAACACAGACTAGACAAGAATAAGGGAATAAAGGTAGGTATTTATTTGAAACGTCCTCAAAGGTACCCCCTGGGGAGCCAGAGGCTATTGCCGAGATGGACACCAAGATGGACGACAGGTCACGAGTTCTTCACACTTTTATAGGCTTGGTTCATTTGCATATCAGGGTTAATTCTCCAATTAAAGCTTCAGTTAATGATATAATTTCCCCAAGCTTGCCCCCCTTTAGAAGCTTTTGGTTTATACTTTTTGGGCCTGGGATGGTCTGGGTGTTCTTGGAGAGCAGGCCCAGAGAGGCTTTGTTATGTCTACCTAGCACGGGAGAGCAGAAATTAACAGGCTACAAGGAACTTCAGAGTTACACACTAGGCAGTACAGGATTTGAAAAATATAAAAGGTAAAACCTAAGGCATCAAGTTCACTCTGCCCTGGTCTAGGAGAAACAGGAAAGAAGTTTATGAGCCTTGTTTCTTAGGGTCTGCCTGAAGTTGTTCCACCTAGAAGACAGAGGGAAGATGTGGTCTGAAAGGTCACCAATAGCAGAGGAATGACCTGTAGAGGGATGGTGAAGTTTTGTTATGGAGAAATCTCGGCATATCAGCGAATGATTCACTATTAAACTGATGTTGTCTTACCTTCAGCCTCTGCAAGAGCTGAGAACAGGGCAGAATGCCTCTGGAAATGGTAACTCATCAGCATGCCTAACACCTGGAATGGTTGCCTGTCACCTGGAAATTTTTCTGTTTAAATCTATGGACTTTGAGTGAAAACTTCCAAGATATTTCCAAGACTCTCCCTCTGAATTTCCCTCCATCAATGTCCATAGGACAGGTTTTCCCTGCCTTTCTGATGTTCCACTGGTCTGACATGCACTTTGTCGGACCCTGAGCCCTGCTAGAAACTTGAGGTGATAAGAAAAAAACCCCAAAACAATAAAAGAAGCATTAAAACAACAGAGTATTGAACTCCTTTTTAAAACTCTTTGACATGCAGAGGCCTCCCATTTTATATCTAACTCACAGGATAAATTCTGCAGAAATCCAGAGGCTTCATCCCAGAGTAGTCCAGAGTAGTCCAGCACAGACTTAGCACAGAACGTCACTGCATGCACACAGCTGTATGGATTTTTCTGCAGCTGCTCACTCCAGCAGACTGGGTTTGTTGACTGCAGAGCAGGATGGGCAAATTGCTGGGCTGAAATGTGTGCCTGAGATATGAATTAGCATCTCCTGACTACTCGTCTGCAAGGAGCAGGTATTGTCACTAACAGCGAGATATCACTTCGGTCTTCATGGACTTCACCCTTTGTACTAGAGGGAGTTTGCTCAGGCAGGCTTGGAAATGGCAAGTGCAATAAGGCAGTACTCTTTCACCTCCCAAAAGTAAGAAAGAGAGAAAGAAAGGGTTATGGTTGTGCATTCTTCCCTTCTAATTTAAGCCCATTTTGCGAAATTACCATAACGCCTTGGATATGCTGGGCTGCATCTGCTAATTGTTCTCAATTCTACTGCCTTTAAGCAACTGTGCCTTGGTCTGTGGCTCATCTGTTGTACCTTTGTTAGCAGTCTTTCTGGTTCTGTGGCACAATTCATACCTACATCAGCCTATTCACAATTTTCTCTGTGTTTCTCAGTGCTGCTACTTTCATCTTTTGTTATACTGATACAGTAATGATTGCTGCATTTCAAAGTCCTGTGCACTCTTTCTTTTCTGTCAGTCAGACTATCATTCAATTTTTAGGTAGGACAGTAGCAGAGATTAAAATCCAATTATTTTTAAAGATCACTGACAGAGCCAAGCTGTATCCTATCTCCTTTTGGAAGCAGAAGCATGAAGATTATACAACTAAATACTCCAGAAACACACAGAAGAAAAATCTTTCTTTGCTTTTGTGCTCCTTTTGTATGACTTCTCTCTTTCCCGCAGATTAATAACCTAAGTAGACACCCAAAAAATCTCAGCTCCATGACATAGGAAGATCCTCATCAGCACCAACTGAGACCTCATTGAGGCTATTCATTCTCACTTGGGGCTTTGTAGAGAGACATCGCTCTCAGATCTCCTTGTCTTTGTGAACAGCAACGTGTCAGGTAACTCACATTTGATTTTCCCACTGTTACTTTGCTGCAGGCCCTAGCCCAGCTTCCTCCTCTGCTGGTGCTTTCCTGGCAGTTCACAGGTTTGTCTCCATCAGCACAGAGCTGTACATTACAGTCAGGCCAAGATGGACAGCTCTGAGTAATTGTTTCACAGCACTCTTAAATAATTTCAAATCATGTGAAATGATGAAAAGTAATTTCAAACCATGACAGACTTTTTTGGTTTTCTGCAAGTAGACTACCTAGCAAATTTTCCTGTAGGAGTGTTTCTAGTCTCAACAGAGGATGTCTCCAGCACCCGAGAGCATCGAGAGCACCCGTCTGTTCTCAGTGTCTGGATTTGCAAAAGACTTTCTGGGAAGCAGGTCAGAAACTGCCAAAATAATCTGTGCTTTCCAAAATCATGCACCAAGCTGTTTATGCTAGAGAGCAATCAAGCCATCAGCTGGTGGTAGATGGCCTCCCAAATTCCTGAACTGCTGTTTTAGACAGTGCTCCCAGGCACTGTGTTTGCTTCCCACTCTCTTCCCCTTGTTTTTCTTCCCTGGAGGCTTCTGCTGACTCCAAAAGAGCAAATGTCTTGTGTGCAGAAACAACATGCTTGTTTCATGGAAACTATGTCCATGCTGAAGATAATACTCAATGATTTTGCCAGATCAAGACCAAAATACTGAGCACCTTCAAGATCGTCATTGTCCTTGTATAATCCATATGATTGCTGATTAAATCAAGGGTATATTGCAATTATAACAAAGGTTAAAATCTCTGATTTTTGCACAAGGAAACGTGGGAGCTGAACAAGTATATAATAAGCAATGAGGAGTCAGGAATTTCCCTTGGGACTAAGTGCTCAGTTCTAAGAATATCCTTGAAAATTCTGACTTTCAGTTCCAGATTATACATCTCCAAGAAGTGTAAGTGCTGCCTGTCAACACCACAGAGCCAGCAGAAATCCTGTTTTCCCTCCTATCCTATTACTCAGCACAGGGTTAGTCATAACTGCCCAAAATAAATGTAACTTTATAAGACCTTCACTATGCCTTGCTATCCATCTCTCTGGATTATTTAATTATTTCCTTTTCTACCTTACTTGTTCTTCTTTCTGTTTACTGATTTTAAGGGAGTGTCTAGAGCTACAAGTTCATGTAAATTTAAAAAAAAATAAAACACTTCAGGCTCTTCTCTTACGTTTTTAAGTGAATCAGGAAATGCACAGTTATCAAATCTAAAACAATTATCGGAAGCAAAAATCCTTACCAAGACAAAAACCCCCACCCAATTCAAACACTGCATATTATCTCTTGCTAACATCACCATTAATAATCTTTGACCATATTGGCAGAGGAAAGTAAATGGTAAAAACTCTCATCAAAGGACCAGAAGATGAAAAATAAAATCCTGGAGGTTAAACCTAGACTTTTCAGGAAGGATGTCAAAGGCAAACTGCAGTAGCTGGTCTCTTTGCTCTACTGTGTGCTCTGCAAGAGAGCACAATGCCTGACTTCAACTCCATTTCAAAACAAAAAAGACATTGTTATTTCTGTGGAATTTAAAAGACATTTCTTTTACCATAAGAAATATAAGAATGTATTTCTTTTTATATGCAGTTTTGTATGCTCAAAATTACCATGAAAGAGAAATATGTGGGTTTTTTACCATTGTTAGTAATGAAACTTAAAGGTGTTCATTGGACACAGAACTGACATGAGTTTCACAAATGAGAAATTTGCAGGCAGGACATTGACAGATTTTCATATCCCACCTTACAGCAGCAGAGAGAGATAAATTGCTTCATTATCCTGGATATTTCTAATATTAAAAAGCAGAAAAAGCAATAATTTCAAAGCCTGGAGCAACTTTGCCTTTTTCAGCACATGAGATGTTCTCCCTTCCATAAGACTTTCACCGTGGTTTCTGTAATATTGCTAAAGTTTCCCCACTGGGACAGCACAAGTCTGGATTAGCATTTGGGCTGAGGTCTAGATTACTACATTAGGGATGTTTCAGTGCAAAGGATTTGCTGCTACACCAACCCCTTTTTTTTTCTTTCTTTTTGACTGGCTTGGTTGTAGAAATTTAACTTGAAAAAAACCCAACCAAACAAAAACCAACAGCTGGAATATATTCTTGAATATGTAAATTTAATTTAGTTTCACTCCAATCCTAGTCAGAGCAGCTCTCAGAGTGAGGATCTGATGGGAACAATAAGAAGCTGTAGGGGAATGCATATTCCTCAGTCTACAGAGGGACAGAGAAATCGGAAATGTGTACTCTTTAAAGGTAAAACCCACAGAGAGGAGCATTGCCATTTACATTACTGAGGTGCCCTTTAGTTGAGATCCAAATTTATCTTACTGAATTACCATCTTTAGGCAATGTATTCTCTCTGCAGGTTGGAAAGTGCTGTTTTGTATGCCCAATATAATGTTGTTCATTTATTAATATTCATGACAATGTCAAAAAGGGATGGCACTGTTATTTTTTGACACAATTTTAGTCTTCTTCCTGTCATAGTTGGAGTCATACTGGAAAAATTGAGGTGGCACCTGGGTGTGGTTTGTTTTACTCAGTATCCAAATGCCAAATAATAAACTTTGTGTGATATCAACTTTAGGCAGCTCAACTCAGCACAACTGGCTTTTGCAAAAGGTTCTTGAAGCTTCATATCAACACATTTTCCTTCCAGATAAACATAACATTAATGATATCTAGCAACTATCAGTGATGCAGCGTAGTGCTCTAAACATGGATCAGTATTTCAGTGCTGCAGCGACTTTGGATTTGCCTCTGAGGTGATATTGTGACAGTGTGGAACCAGAGCTCTTCCCAGAGCTCCTGTGCTGTCAAGTGGCTACCCATCCACTGCATCCATTCATCTTTTGCTACAGCATTGCCCAAGTGTGCCTACAAATAATTTGTCTGAGTGAATGGTGCCTGCTCTGGAAAAATCAGATAAAATGAGGTTATGCAGTGAGGTCTTCCCAGTTGTAAAATGAAGTCATTAATTTAGTCACCACATTAGATGATATTTTGCACTCTCTGAAATCAAGTTTCTTACCATTTTCTGTCTCAAATGTATTTAATTTAGTACTCTGGATGCTCTACCAAGTTGACAATGCCAATGCATCATTCATGCTTCATGAGCTTCACTTGGGACTGCTTTATTTCCCCAGCTTAGTTGTTTCACTAAGTGCCTTTCTAGTTGCTTCATTAAGTGACTTTCAGATCTCAGCATGGACCTAATTCTCTACCCTGCAAACTGGCCTGAGGTCAAGAAGCTGATCACTCTTTCATGCTTAAGCATTTTGTCTCTAAAGTTCTATCACAAAGAGATTTCCTCATTCTGTTATTAAAAGCAGCAACCTGATCTGGAGGTTGGCTCCCACCAGCTGCAGGGAAATTACCAGGTCCAAAGTCATAGACTTAAGTGATGGCTGCAAGAACTGAAGCCCCTGTATCCAGCCCCACAGTGTTGGATGAAACCCCACAAACCTCTGCTTGGCATCTCTGAGTTGATATAATGAAGTTTTATTATTTGGCATTTGGATACTGAGTAAAACAAGCAAAAAAGTGTCTCGTTATCCTTCCCCACCCTGACAATAATAACCTTGCTCAGGAGGAAGCTTGCTTGTGCTTGAGACACAGGAGACAAAATCTTGCAATCCCATTCATTCTTTTATCTCTCCATGACTTGAATACACTAAAATGCCAAGTGATTAAAATGAGGAGTATGAAGGAAAGATTGTTTAAGGTGACTGAAAAATTATCAACCCCCAACAACTTCTCTTAAATTCTGTCTTAGAAATGGCATCTTATCCTCTCCACAGCCGCAGTTCTCCAGAGCTTGCTGGGAAAAATCATGTAGTAGCAAAAAGGTAACTGAAGCCTTGCAACAGAAGACTGAAACAAAGAGAGACATGGAATTACTCTGATAATTTAGCCATCCAAATACTTAAGACTAAAATACCAACAGGAAAATTCTATAAACCCCTGAGAAAACACAAGTGGTGAGATAGAAGATGACAATTTAGCATGATCAAGGATTAGACTGTTCCCTGGAGCAATCAATGAAGGCCAGAACTTCCCTGTTCTATTGGCTCCCGCCTTACTGGCAGACTTGTGAGGGTGAGAAAGGGATGTTGCATCACTCTTAGGCTGCTCAATGATTATCATTCACCTCAAAAAAATATTCAGGGGGTTGTAGAGTGGTGGCATATAGGTGCCAGAGACTATGAAAACCTGAACTGCCCCCATCATCTTGTCATGTGGCATTGTGCACAATCAGTTGGTGCCTTGGGTGATGCCTTCCAAATTTGTCCTTCAGTAGTGAAGGGCTTGAACAGAAAAGCTCTTCAACATTCCTTCCCTTGGTTTGGCTCAAAAGGTCTTTTTGTATCTCATTCACACACTGCTTTCCGTTGCCTATGGACAGGCTAGACTGGGAATCACTCCTTCCATTCTGGAGGAACTGCTGGTATTTTATCATTTTTTGAAATAACGTCTTGGAAAGCTGACATATTTTGTTTTAACATTTTTTGACTGAAATGAACAATGTTGATGTTCCCAAATTAGAATGTTTGTCTTGCTGAACTCAGTTGAAGTTCCATTTGAAGTCAATTCAAAATGAGCATACCTCTGCCAGTGGTGCAGCAGGCTCCTGGCTTGCCACTTGCTTTGGGATGAAGCTGCAGTGACCTAGGGGAAGTTCAGGGTGGGATAAAGGAGCTTGGCCTGTAATGGAGCATGAGAAATAAGTCATGTGAATTTTGACATAATAAGATTTGAAGGGTTCAAGTAGAACATATTTCTGAATAGGTGATTATGTCCTGCAGTCATTCTGTCTCACAGAAAGGATGTACTGGCATGACAGGGCACAAGAACGGGACATTCCTACCCAGAGAGGAGCAGTGCTGAGTCTCTAACACTGAAAGTGGTTGTGGCAGGTCAGCATGAGTTTTATTTCAAAAGCAATCCACAGCAAACTTTAAGGAAGAGAACACAAGTTCATGGTGTGCAAGAAAAAAAGAAAAGCACCAATCCTGAGCCTGCTTTTCAGTGTCTGTTATTAGGTCTGAGGGCAAAAAACCAGCTTGCAGACAACAGGAGAGTGGCTGACTAGATATCTGCTTCTCCCAGGTCCTTCTCCTTCAGCTTCTGAACAAATTGACTCAACATACTCAGGCACTGGGTAGGGTACTAAAATATTAACTCCCTCTTTCTTGCTCTCCTTCCCCTAAAGGTAATTCCTTCTCACTTGATGTAATTTTCTCTTTTTCCAGGGAAAATTATTCTTTATTGAGACTAAAGGAGGGGAAAGGTGGAATAAAGTGTTAATGTGACTAGAGGGGTTGGGGGATGTAACAGCTCACTTTCTTGAATACTGATGCTATTGTGGGTTCTGTATTTTCTGTGACAGGGCTACTCAGCATGCATGACTTTGGTTAATAACTTGTCCAAATCAGTGTCAAAGACTCAGTACCCTGAGTATGAAATACTCTATTTTTCTCCCATTCCAAATGGAAAAACAGTGTCTGAGATTTCTTGTAGATATTTTCATGCCACTTGCATGACATTTTGAAAGCGTAATTTTTGAGATTTTGAAAACCAGGTAGCCAGGGATTTCACACTGTGAAATTTCTTCCTTGATCCCAACCCCTAGGACATCTAAGGTGTTTAGCATCCAGTCCAAAAGTTTACCTATAATGATACGTCAAAAAATTTGCTCATGGAGTGGTTCAGAGCATTTACCCAGAGAGAAACTACTCCTATTGGATGCTTCATAACAGAAACCAAAAGTAATTTCAAATCTGTTTTTGCTTAAAGTAGAGAATACCTCAGAAAAAGATTTCCAATTCTGTCACCACACTGTTCATGGGTGATTGTTAAAAACCCTGGATTCCAGCACTTTCCTGTACAGATTGTAACTACTTTGTCAGAAAGCCTGAAGTATGTCAAGTGCATCATCACAGATGGGAAATAAGGGATAACTGATGGCACAATTTGCTCCAAAAAAAAAAAATCCCACCCCACCCACCCAAGAAAAAAACCCCCAAAACAACCAAAAAACCCCCCAATAGCAACAACAAACACTAAAAAACCAAACCAACCAGAAAACAGCTTCAAATTTTCTAGACATCTTTTGCTGAGAAACACACTGGTCATTGCTCTCCCTGTGCTCAGCACAGAGCTCAAAGCATTCACCTCATTGAACACCAGAAATGGTTTGTCCTTTACCTTCAAGATGAAGTGGACATCAAGCTAAAAAAGGGCATTTCCCGAAATCAAGAATCACCTAGTGAAGTTCAAGGCTGTGGGAAGCCTACCTTGTCATGGCGTGGACACAGGTCCTCTGAGGACTTGGAAAAGAAGCAATGAGAGGAGGACAAGAAGTTGAGAGAGAAGGCAAAATTCTCCAAGATAACTAGTCAGGGTAAATCAACTACTTCTGAGCAAAATAAAGCACCTGAGCTCTACAGAGTATGTCAATTCCTTGTATTACTGTCAGAGCAGAAAGCATTCCATGTTTCAGCATGCACTGTTCATAAGAAAGTTGTGCCATCTTGTGGGAAAATGTGGAAAATATCAAACCATACCTTCACATACATTATGCAAAATGAAGGACGGGTGCCTCCATGATCAGATATTTGAGGGAATATTCAAATATTACCATGCAAAGGTCACTATGCAAGGGGAAGTCTCCAGCCTGAGCACTGAAGGACATAAACCTTCAAAACTTCCTGATCTAAAGACTTACGTGGGCTTTGTACTTCTAAGACTGAGAAGACAAACTCAACCAGATAATTTATTACTGAAAAGTGCCAGTCTGGGAGACTTTTCCCAGCCAGCTGTGAACGTCCACAGCAGGCTAATTCTTACCCAAAATAAATCAGCATAGCCCAGCTAACTCATACCATCCTAATATGGAACCTTTTTAAGAAAAGAATACGCAGGTTGATCAGGAGAGACAGCAATGACAATTAAGGCAAAAGAAGAATATCAGAACTGGCAGAAGAAAAGTTGTATCATCACAGCATCGGTGTCTGCGATTCTTGGCCAAGAGCAAGCCCACGAGACTTCATATCCCAGAGAATCCTGTCATACTAGGAGTAAAAATGAAACCTAGATAATAGCAACAAATGTCTTGGTCAGAGTTCAAACGCTCTACAGCTAATCCTTGGATTATTTATACAGTTTGGAACAGTGATGCTTTTCAAATAGACATTTGGACATGAATATTACTGGACTGCTGCTGCTCAGGAATCCTGCTGCAAGAGGCATCTTGGGAGAGAAAAGAGAGAAAAGGGACTTGAATCTGTGGGGCCAGGGCACAGTGGCAGAGAAGAAAGGTAGGGGAAGCTGCCCACTCTCTTAGAAAAGAACACGTAGTACAAACCTGTGGCAGAAGAGGGCTGTGCTGTATCCTTTCCCTCTCCAGGAGAGCAAGTGCTTGGAGTGCTTTCCCACTGTTCTAGCCTGCCCCTGGCCCTGATGTTGTGGGGAGAGCTCAAAGCCTCCTCTTAGCCCCTCTGCTCACAGCTGCTTCAATAATTGTAGCACACTGCTTCTAGAGGATGAAGTTAATGAGCTCTGTACAGCCCAGGCTGCTCAAGCTGCTCAAGCTTCACAGCTGGGCTTGCCCTTTGACAGGAAAAAGTGCCAGATGTGTCTTATTAGCTGCACTGCTTTCCCACAGCCATTTCAATAAGGCAAAATAGGAAAGAAAATTCTTGAATGCAAAAGAAGAAAACAAACAAGAACACAGGTCAGGACAAGATGTGTTGCCATAAAATCATATTTGGGACACACATGCTTTAAATCTAAAAGCAACTGAGAGATGCTAGACAGTGGAAGGAGAAAGGATATTAAAAAATAAAAAAAAAGACTGTCGGAAGTCTTAATAAGCAACAAAAAAGGATGTCTGAAAACTTATGGGTTTTTGCTGCTTGGAAAGCTTCCCTTTTTCTTAACAGTCCCTTGAGATATAAGTGTTCAATAGCAGGGAGAAAATTTTTAGTCTGGTTTGTTATTTTTACAGTAAGAATAAGGACAGTACAAAATAAGGTCAAACATCAAAACAAACAGAAAGTTCATGTGATATGTCCAGAATGTTGACAGAAGCTATTTTAAGTGAGTGTAGGTCCATGGAGTAGGGCAAGACTCAATGTGCTGAACTTTAAGCTTTAACCTAAGTTGGAGATTCAGTGCATTCTGTTCCCTGGAAGTCAATATAGAGAGAGGGGCTACAAAGAGAGAAGTTAAGGATCTCTCCTCAATGTTTGAATTTTGGCAGATTGAACCAGGACTGCTGTGGTCATATTCATGTTGGGGATGTTTGGTTCAGGATACCAGACTCACATGTGCTGGTTTTGGCTGGGATAAGAGTCAGTGTTCTCCAGAGTAGCTGGTTTGGGGCTGTGTTTTGGATTTGTGCTGGAAACAGTGTCAATAACTCAGGGATGTTTTGGTTATTGCTGAGCAGAATTTACACAAAGACCTTTCTGCCTCTCTCATCACCCCACCAATGAGGGGGCTGGGGGAGCACAAGGAGTTGGGAGGGGACAGAGCTGGGACAGCTGATCCCAGTTGGCCAAAGGGATACCCCAGACCAAATGGTGTCATGAAGTGAGCCTGGACAGAGCGCTGAGTAGCCACAATAATATTGTCCCTAGGCTGACTCAGGCAGAGATAGCGCTGAAGGTTTTGGGGTTTTTTGCAGAGCATCTCCTTTGCCTGGGGTTGCTAGGAAGCACAGAGAATGACAAACATCACTCACACCATTGTCTCAACTTGACCAAAGCTGTTGTCCAGCACCCTGCCTTGTGGCACGCAGCATTACCCACTGGCACGCAGACTAAGCAGAGCCAGCCTTGGCAACAAGGCTCTTGACACCTGCAGCCTTAATACTCAGGGAAACCACAAAGGCTGCTGGTTTTGCTGGTGCAGGAGAATGTCAGCCTGTACCAGCATCAAGTCCTTCGCAGCAAAGTGCAACAGGGATTTGTTAAACCAGACAGAAGGGAAAATGAGCCACAAAGGTGGGATCTGGCCCTGATACCAAGAAGAGAGAAAGAGAGGGAGAATTAGCAAGGAGTCAGCTCCAGCACCATGCTGCATAAGGCTTTTTTGCATGTGAAGATGGGTTATGTAAAGCTATCCCAAACACATCATGCATTGGTGAGCTTCACTCAGGAAGGCTCAGGCTTTTAGCTTTATTAATTGGGGCTTCCTCTGATGACAGCATCAACTCTGCTGAAGGAAGTAGGACTGTATTTGAGGAAAGACCTAATCAGGCCAGTAGCAACTACGTATTCCCACTGCTGAATGGCCTCTTTGTCAATTCAGCACAGATGTTTGATTGTATCCTGGTTGCTTGGCTTCCTTTTTATGAACAGCCTTACTAGTGTGATTTTAAAAAATTGCAATAACTGTCTTCCATATTTGCTTTAAATTCCTCCTTGTTGGTTTTGACTTTTCAAAAAATATAACTACATGTGAGTTTTGACTGAGGAACCTTTTTAATTTATATAGTCTCTGACTAAAACAGGATACTGGGATCGTTCACTGTGCTTTGAGAGCCCATGATGGGTGCTGGGAAACAGAATGAAAGGTCTTTGAAGGAAAAAGAATATTTACAGGTTGAGAACCCACAGTTCATCCCACAGCATAAGCTGTCATGGGCCACTAGTTGATGTTCACTGACTACATCATGTATCTCTCATTCTTTGTTTCTCCTGGCAATAGACGTTCTACTGGCCCCTTTCCCAGTCCAAGCTATTCAACTTGAGACAGTGCCAAACCATCAGATTTGATCCAATTTTAAACTCCCAAAGCTTGGGATAAGGTTTTACTCTCATATCTTGTTATAAGGTTGCTTCTCATAACAAAATCACTCCTTTGAAATATGCAGAATATAAAAATTGTTGCTGTCAAATCCACATATTACATTATTTCAATTATTTTCCTTTAGTTTTTCAGTCTAGCTCATGAAGAATTCACACATAAGTCTACTGATACTTGCCTCTTCTGACTTTCAGCTGGATTTATTGCTTCATTTCCTTCAGAGTCTTGGAAACTTCCAGCCATATGATTTTTAACAGGCTCACTTCTAAGGCAGCCCATCTCCTCTCCCTGCCCCATCTCTCTAGGAAAACTACCCTCTACTCTTTCTAGGGATAAGTTCTGCTTGAATATCTGGTTGTTTAAAAAACCCAACCAAACAAAAGAAAACAAACCAAAAAAACTCTAACTGCAGCTATTTTACATGGGCTACACTGTTTTCCCCCTTTCACAGCCATTCACTGCGCTGGAGGAGTGAGGGTAGAGCCTCATAACCCATGGTGACAGTGTGAGGGAGCCAATGAAGGTCCCAGAAAGGTGGGTAAGGGTGTGCTACTCTCCACCTTAGGCCAGTAACACAAGAAGATGAAGGATGAAGTTATCATATGGTTTAAAACCAGTTCATTGAGATTTTAAATCCAAACTCCATAACCCTGGCTGGCAATTTTTCATAATTTTTACTGTTTTCCAAAAAAAGAAAGTATGTGACCTTATTTCAGCTCCTGGAAGTTCTCACCAGTCCCAGCACACTGTGTAAGAGAGCTTCTCCCTGTTCTGCACTGGTGATGGCATCTGTTTTCTGAAGCTGGATCTAGGTGGTGCTAGGCTGTGTTATGGATGAATTGCACAGGCACTTTTCAGTCTGTGTCCATTAAACCACATCATTTTTAAGAAGTAGACCTGTCATGGGTTAGCAGCATTTTTTTGGCTGAAGTTTCCCAGACTGTCTTGAGAATTTAGTCTTGCCAGATATTGTTATCCTGATCAGTGAAACTTTTCACTGCATTTATTTCCCTCTGCAAAGCAAGCAAGCTCAGGCCAGTGTATTTCCAAAGACTGGATGTTATGTAGGATTTGTGCCGAAAAATCTGTGCTGGATTTATGTGTCATATGAACTCTTCCATGTTTCCATGTACCCACACTTAAACCTTTGTGCTATTTAGGGCCATTCTGTGCTGTTCCCCAGACATCTTGCAGACACCATAGATTACAGTATTTCCTTTATGTTCTCCTATCAAGAGATACCCTCCATACCAATTTTCTTGTTTGCTGATTAGACTTTTTAAAATCTGGATCCATGTTTCTTCCACATGCTGATTCTTTGAGCCAGATCCATCTACAGACAAGTAGAGGAAAGAAGAAAGGCTGCACAGTAGTGCTGCAGTTTTTCCCCTACAAGGCCCTAGGATGATTAAAGCTGATGGTAGAGCACTCTCCTTCTTTGTCTCAGCACTCAGAGAAAGTCAGTGCTCTCAAGTTTCACTTTTCTCTTTCTATGGCCTTTGTTCCCATTACAAGCCATGATAAAATTTATTTTGCTTATACAGAGATAACATTACATCTTCTCACCCTAAAGCTGGTCTCCTGAACTTATGTTCCTTACTGTTTTCACATGTGCAATCCCTCAATTCCAGTGCAATGCCAGTGCCCTGGGTGTTCAGTCTGTGGGATCAAAGACTCAGAGAGTCACAAGTTGTGTGATAAACAAGAGCATCAAAACTGTTTACACTACTTCAGGCTGAACTTCTTGTGTTGTGTGATATGTAAACATGCAGAGGAAGACCAAAAATAGTTTTTGAAAGGCCTTCTCTTGGTTGAGAAAAAAACCACAAGATTTTAAAGGTCCAAGACTGCAAAAGGATGTAGATGTGGAAATTTAGGTAAATACCAAATTTATGGCCTGATAATCTGCTGCTGGTTTGAAGAAACTCCAGCACATTTTCTCCCCACAAAGTTGTTAAGGTACGTCCTGCACAGTAGGTGTAGTCAGTTCTTCCTGATGCAGGTGTGATTTTTCTTGGACTCTCGGAACCATCCCAGGACTAGAGAAAGGTGGCAAACCTTATTCCCCCTTTGATTTAAAGGGGGAAAAGTCAATCAGCTGAGGAAAAATAAAGGATTTTCTGACTGAATCCTTTGGATTACTTTGTAAAGGAATAACTATCTCATCAAATTTGCCTTAGGACCTGTGTGAAAATATAAGCCTTCAGTTAGAAAAGACAAGTCTCCAGGTCCTAACTCCAGGATTGATTCTTTTTAACAGATTAAAATCCTGATTCCCATCCTTTGGTATTTGGCTGAGAGCAAGGTTTTTCTGCCTTTGAGAGGAAGGCCACATGCCATCAATCGCCTGTGTCACTGCACTGCTGTTGTGCCTGGGACAGGATGGGGCTTTTCACCCAGCCCCACAAAAATTGTCCAGCTCTTGTGCAATAAACCCGACTCTTCCCAGAAGTGTTGCTCTTTGATATGCATTCAATAATCAATCAGTCCTCACTTTGAGGGTTTATTTATAACACATTAGCAAGTGTATTTTTATTTGGTTTACAATTAATTATTTATTGGTTTTCTATTTCGTTCCTGAGGGGGTGAAGTTTTTTATTTTATCATGGCTTAGTGTCACTGAGCAACTGCTATTGTTGAAAACCTTATTAAAAGTATTTTCGTATCTTTCTGCCTTTATTTATAACAATACTAACTGAATACTAACAGTTAATAAGTCAATATCTACTTATTGCTAAGGGCTGCTTTTTATTGTTGCTTTTTGAACTGCAGCCAGGTTAGTAAACCACATTTAATATCCATTCCCTAGTGTCCTGATCTCAGCAGGTAGGGAGAGTGAAAAACACCTGCCTCAGAGAACTCAAATCTTTCACACTATTTGCAGACTAACACAGACTTGGCAATGAGCACTTGTAGCAGTAAGAGGAAGCTGGGGTGGTTTTGGGTGAGAAAGGAGAAAGGGCTTGTTATCAGTGAACAAGGCAAGCTGCTGAGAAATGTGTGTGGGTTGGGGATTTTTTGGTTCTTTGTTTTTAAGAGGAAGCAGATGTAAAGTTCAAATATTAATTTCCAGCCTAATCCGTGCCTGGCAGAGAGGTTTCAGGCTCCTTGCCTGGTTTATTGCCCTGCTCTATGAAACCTTACTGTTGCTGCTGTTCCTGGGAGAAAGGGGGAGAGTCACCCTATGTGCTTCCCTGGCAGGGTGGAGCTGCTGTCCTGCAACAGCGCAGTACCTGGCACCAAGTGTGACACCTTCAGAACAAGGAACTCTTGGCACAGCAATCCATGGAGATGGCACATTAAATCCTGTTAACGCTGCTTCTTGAGGAGCAGAGTGAGCTCAGATCTCCTCTGCTGCTGCAGTTTAGACCAGCACTTTTATGCTGCAAGTGGGAGGGATGCTTTTGTGATCATGTGAAGTCCCAGCAGGAGGAAGGGAAAATGTGACAGAGAGTAATCCTCTGCTAAGGAGCTTGCAATTTAAATACAAGCCCATTGTTTCAGGATTTAAAGAGATTAGTTCCATGTAACCTGGACACTGGGCAGGCTAACTCTGGCCTGCCTGGTCACCGTTCCCAGCCATAACCTCACTTAAATGACCTTGTGTGGAGGGGAGGCACCACAGTTGTTTTTTGCTCTCTGACAGGTCTGTGCATTGCAGTCCTTGTACTATCAGCTAAAGTTATCTCAGCAGCTCCAGCTCAGGTTGAAAAATGCTCTTCTCTTCCCTCCAACAGCACTGAGATTTTCAGTAGGCAAATGGCTCTCCAGACTCTGTCCTTAGCTGATACTCCAGGCCTTGCAATTTGCTGCTTTTTTGGAGAGCACAGCTCCTTCAGGCTGCCTTTGGGTCACAACAGGTCACTGCATAAACTGGGCCCTCCTCATCCTCTCAACAAGATTCTCCAGCTTCAGGGCTTCTTTGAGGACTGATCTCAGTACTGGCAGAGCAGATGTCTAGCTGGAGTTTGGTACCTGAAAATAGACTATCAGCCTGCAGTTATCCACACACACTGACGCAGCCAAGTTGCTTCCAGGGAACTTTTCCATAGCACCACATTTTTCCAGCTTATTCCTTTCGTATCCCCCATTAAGGCATATTCCCACTTCTCTCTTTCAGTCTTTTATAACTTTACCAACCAAAACCAATGCACAGTATTAAAAATTGTCACACTCGGGTTATTCCATGTTTATCAAGGTAAAAGTAGATCTATTTCCTTTTATAAATAAAAAACATCACTCTCTTGACTACCACTATTATCCTGTTTAGAGGGTGGCTATGCTTAAGTAAGAGTTTCTGTCAATCATGGTATCCTAGAAACTATTCTTATATAAACCATCAAGTACCATTTCCATATGAAGCTTAGAAGTATTCTTTTCTGTATGTGAAAATTAGAATATTTTTCTGTTCCAGCATTTTTTATCCAGACACTGGGCTTTTAAGGTTTGTTTACTCCCATCTTGGGGTGACTTGATGTTGTATTCCCTATCGCTGCACTATGCCCAGAAATTAGTACATATGGCTTTCTATGCTTTTAAACTGAGCCTGAGCAGAGACAGGAAAAAAACCCTCAAGGACACAGACAGAGATAACACACTCCGGTTCTCTGCATTTTTTTTTTGGCTTCTGCGTTCTGCTGCTGGGGAGAGGAGCGGGGAAGCACCCTGCTTGCTGGTTCAGCCAATTTTTCAGGGCTTTTTTCCCTCCAGAGAGTTGAACTTTGTTTTTTCTGGGATTTTGGATTTTTTTCCCTTTTTCTGCTGGACTGCTTCAATATCAGAACACATCAGGAGGACTTTCCACTGAGCACAGAGGGCCTGGCCGTGGGCAAAGCCCCAGCTCCGAGAAGGAGGGAATCCTAAGGGAGGATTCTAATATTTTCCCAAGTTTTTCTCCACAGCGAGAGATTTTATTATTTAGCAGTATTATCTTTTTCCCGTGTGTTTTTTAAATAAATAGTTTTTATCTCTTTCACTTTCCTTCAAGGAAAAAGTTTCTTTTTTCCCAAACCTGGTGGGGGAGAGGTAGTTTGTAACCTGCTTTCTCTCAGAGGATGTATTTCTGAATTTGGCCAAGCCAGCACAACTCTGTAACAGGTGGAGGCAGTGCTCTGTAGTTACCTTCCCATGAAATTACTCATTTTGAGTTCAGGTGATCAATCAGGAAAACGCAGCGAGCGAAATAACAGCGTTTCAATTAAAAGAGTGGCGAGGTTCACTGCTTTATGAGGTTTTGTAACATAATTACCAGCATGTATATCAGCAGCGCTTCAATGTTCTAGGTGAATCTGCTTCAACAAGAGGGTTGATGATCCCCAGATGTCTCTTCAACCCCAACCATTAAGATTCTGTGATACGGCAATACAGCAATTTATGTAACAATCAATTCAGTGAATTACTTTTATAAGTATAAAATAAATTACTAAGTACTTCAGTTCTTTCTTGCACAGAATGGAGATGTTATATTTGGTTTCATGTAAAAGGGTCACATTGGACTTCCCAGTATAAAAGTCCAAAGATAATTGGACCAATTGCATTGTGTTTGGATAATTACTTGAAATCAAGGACCTGTAAAGAACACATTTATTTCCAGCTTTATACCACCTTCATTTTCAGTGCTGTTTGAAGAGGACAGGTACAACAACAAACATTTTGATAGCCACTTCAAGATCACAAGAGGTGCCCAATATTATTATTCCGGTGGGTCTTACAGATGCTTAACAGCACATAGAAGATATTAATATCTTCTTTCATTTCATTGCTTCACTTACTGAAGCAAGAGCTTTATGAGAATTTGTTATTGTTGTCACTGACCTTTCCTCCCGAAAACATTTACTACCAGATTCACCATCACTATTTCTTTCAATGGCATCTATGTTTAAGGAAAAACAAATCTTTTATTTATTCTCTTTATAGCTTAATCTTTTTTTTTTTTTTCCCTCTGTTATTATGTTGACTTAAAAGGCTTTTTAAAATGATTAGTAAACCATGCCTGTGAAATGTACCATCTGGGAGCAGAAACAGACCCAGAATGCAAATGAGTCTTGCAAGAGAAATATTTTCCAAGAAAAGAGGCCCAAAAAGAAGCAGATTTTTAAAATTTTTATTTATTTCATTCTACCACATCAAATATGGCTTCCACTAAATGACAGAGAGGAAGGAGAACTAGAGAAGACCCTACACTAGTGAAAGACAAATAGCTTTTTATACTGTGTAATTTATGCTTGAGGTTACAATGCAGGAAATACTTAAGCCTGCTGTGATTCAAGGTTCATATGAAAACAAGCAAGTCCTCTGATTTAAAAGGAAATGAATCACTTCAATCTCAGGTTATCAAGTGTGGCAGTGATGGGACAATTCTCTCCTTGTTTCTGCATTTATGATGTTTCTTTTATATCACTATAAAGGTGTATGTTCCACTATCAACACGAGAGTATGTGGCAGGCAACAATAATAATCTTGGAACACAGATGGGTTATAGGGAAAAAATGGCCTCACATGAAACTGGCTATTACATCCCAAATTTCCATCAAATTCTTCAGCATCTGAGACACCCCTTAAGAGGGCCCACACTTAATGCATTATCATAACCTAGATATATTACAGTCTGAGAGCTCTGAAAATGCTTTTTACCCCTGTGTTCAGCAATTGCTGATATTGCTGAAAAGCAGCCACCCCTGACATGAAGCACCAAGGCCATTTTGTGCTGTAAAACAGCACATCTGTTGAGTGGTTGGAAAGGATAGTGAAGACTTGCTGTCATGGAATAGCTCCACACAGTGCAGTTAGCCTAGGAATGATTGTAATTAAAAGCACTGATTTACCCTGTCGAAAATAATTAAAGTGCTTGGTTTCGGTCTTATGACTGCTGCTGTCATGCACTGTCATGAGAAGAGTGCCTTTAAATAGCTCATGACACTTCCTTGTTAGCCCTATTTCCAGAATCCATGCTTCCCATGTTTCAGAAGGATCCTTCTCAGAAACATAGATGTGAATCATTATCTCTTCGAGGTACACAATGATACAAGGGCATTTCCCATGTAGGGAGTATTTATCTAGGAAATGTATTTGTGCTTCTTTGTGCTCATGCAATTCTTCTGGAATACAACGGTGTATTTGTACAATCAAAAGCTTTACCAACTACATCAACAACTAAAAAGTCCAAAAAAAAAAGGATGTGGAACCTGACAGTTTAGACAATCTAAGTTGGATCTCTTCACACCATTCTATGAGGTCACAGAATCATGGAAAAATTCAGTCCAGAAGGAACTCTGAGAGGTCATCTGGTCTGTTCTCTTCCTCAAAATAGGGATACTTTCAAAGTTAAGTCCAAGGAATGCAGGAAGCATTAAACATCTCAGATGTAACTACTGGAACTAGAACCAAGAAACATCTACTGTTGAAGGTCTTATAAAAAGGAAAACCAAAAGCATCTTGGAAGGAAAGTGAGCTGGTGGTTTGAAAGGAGCCACTCAGCCACTGGGTGTGCCATTTGATTCAAACCAGGGTTCTCCCCCAGGATGCCAGTCAAGCTGTTCCATGTGGAAATGAGCCTCTGGGTCCTGACACAAATTCCCTTGCTGTTAAACCAAAAAACATAGAAAGTCCCTAGATGTCAAAATTTCTCTTTGCCCATTCTTTGGCCCATAAGTGATGTCTCTTATACTGGGAATTGTGTCAGACAGCCAGTACTCACTCAGAAGAATGAATGAACCGTGGAAAGAGTTATATGAGACTGGGTCTTCAGCCCAGCATGACAAAAGATCTTCTCATGATACAATGTGCCTTTTTCCTAGCTCAAAAGTGAACCATACACAGGTGGGTTAACTGCTTCTTACAAAGGTTTTGTGAGCCTTGAAGGCAGTAATAACACAGCTTCACCATGATTCTTATATAGATATGAAGCATCTTGAGGCATAAAAATCTAAATTACCCATCTTAGTTTGCCAGGAATACATGATCAATTATTTGCTGCTTCAGTGGTGTTAGTAATTTCAAAGCAGTAAGTAAAAAGAAAATGCTCTTTGTGTGTGTACTGCTCAATTATAAAACGAGTGAATGAACCTGAGAGAATAAACATAAGACATTTACAAATGAAGGTAGAAATCAGAAAAGCACCAAGTGCAATCATTGCTGCCATTTCTCTGCTGAACCATTTTAAGCTTAACTTGCCTGTATTTGAGTCAGCAATCAAAGCAAACATTAAAACACCTGAGAGTTAAATTATCTAATAAATCCACACAAATTCAGCCCTTTGCTTGCCTACAGGAGCTTGTCTTTAAGACAAATCCATAACAGTTTCTTCCTGGAACAGTCCTAGGAGTCTTCATTTAGACATTTTTTTACTAGAAACCCTTGGCAACCTTGGGTTAAAGATAATGGGCAAAAACTGAGAATGCTCTTTTTTTTTTTAAATGCTCTTTTTTTAAAAAGGGTGCCATTTTTTTATCATTTTATTCTTTTCTGTGTGGCTTCAGATTAAAACACTGATGTCTTGATAATGAGACACTGTTTTATGAGATACATTAATCTCAGCTGCACCTTCTGAAAGTGCAGCCATGGTGGTTAAAGCCTGGTGTGCTTTGCAACACAGGTGTGAGCTATTATACAAATGCAGTGGCAGAGCCAAAGGCACAGAGTATGAATTCCTGTGAACTCAGCAGGTTTTGTGGTACTGAGTACATTCTTTCATTGGATTACTGTGAAGGGTACCTTACCTGTGCCCATTCGCTCACATAACTGTGCTCTGAGTCTTGGTGATCTCTTTATCTTTTCATTTCAAACACCCATAGGGCTATGTAAGTTCCATTTAAGCTGTGATTTCCATAATTTTCAGAAAGGCTGAAAGCCTTTTCATGGTGACACATGTTTGGCATGTATGAGTTTAGGTATGGCCAGAGATTTTGAGGTAGATGATATGTTCCTGGTATCTTCACAATCATAGAATCACAGAATGGTTTGATTTGGAAGGGACCTTAAATATCATCCAATTCCTGCCATGGGAATGGACACCTGCCACTAGACCAAGTTTCTCAAAGACCCATCCATCCTGGCCTTCAGCCCTTCCAGGGATGGGGCATCCATAGCTTCTCTGGGCAACCTGTTCCATTGTCTCTCACCACCCTCATTCATGAAGAAATGCTTTAATGCTGTTTCATTTTGTCAAGAACTTCAGGTTACCTGGAGGATGTGTAGAGCAGCTGTAACAATGAGGACAATGAATTTTGGAACAAATGTAGAAAAGACTTGTCAAATTCACCATAAATTTGCATCATTTACCAAGATGGGACAGCCTCCCGAAGGTATAAGTCAGCCACATCATTAAATGCTCATTGGAGCAAACCTGGAATTGATTGGATCCAAACCTCTGACTGATGCTTTGCCGTAGATCAGCTTGTACAACTTACACAGCTCCTTTTGATGTTTGATAGGATGGTTAAATTCCAAGCATGAAGATGGCCCCACCCAAAAATGCCACCTCCTGCCACTCAGTAGATTGTCAGGATGTGTGGACAGTTCCTGGGAGCAGTGGGGAACAAAGCAGGGATGTGTGGCTGTGTTGGCAGTGCTCACACAGTGATATTTTGTACACCTAATACCTGGTTTCATGGCAGTGTGGAGGGCATCCTAAAATATGGAATGTTCCAGCAATTAGTATGTGTGATCCAACTGCAAAGTACCATGAGCCAGTTGGAAATGTAATATTATTCAATTAAGAATGGAAGCACTTTAGTATTATTTAAAGTTCAGTCTTTTTAATTACTTGCTTTTTAGCTCTTTTTAGATGATTATTATTTCCTTTTATTTCAGAACAGATTTAGGCTTCAAAAGTCTTAACAAATTGCATCTATATCCAAATCTACATTTTTATTTCTGTATTCATCCAACCACAAGGAATGTAAAGTAATTCCTTGTTTCCTTCAAATGTTTATAAAATAAATCATATGAATCTTCAGATTAAGCAGAACAGATTTCTTGTGGTTCAATATCCAGCATATGGATCATGTTTCATGATAGAGAAAATACTTAGTATTAAGCAATTTCACATTTTAATTACGGTATTTTTTAGAAATACTCTTTAAAAAGCTTTTTCATGTTTTGAAAAAGTACATTTATGGTGGTGTTCAAAATAATAATTCAAATAGCATTTCTAATTTTCATTTTTTTCCTCGTGGATTCAAACTCATGCCTTTAAAGTTACTTGAACTTTGACATAGGAGGAACACAACTTGCTCCTCCTATTTCAACATGAAGTTAGAAAAATCTTGGTACAAAAACTGAAACAAAGTTTAAGGAAGTCCTAAAGTCTGGAGCTATCAGAAAGTGGGAAATGCAGCTTTCAAATTAAATGTGAACCTCTAAATTTGAAGTCCAACTTATTTCTTCAATTTCATCAGAATTTGAAAAGTTAAATTTAAAAAAAAAAAGAGAAGGATGAAATGTTCATTACTTTTTTTCTCCATTTTTGGGTGATTGTAAAGTAGATCTGGTTCTGTCAGAGCAGAGACTTGGCTCACCGGGCTCAGTTGTGCTGCGTTCCAGGGCTCCCAGCCCCAAACTGGGCTGGTGGGAACAGGAGAGGCCACAGCCCCATGGCCACCGGGCAGTCCCCAGGGCCACCAAGGCCCAGTCCCACGCCCTGTGTCATTCCTTTGCCCTCTTTGGGCAGCAGCCACCCATCGTAGTGAGGCATGCAACAGATATAATCCCAGCGCAGGGTTTGCTCACTTGAGTTACAGTATTTCCTTTCCACCTCACAGCTTGAGATTTGTTTCACAAATTTTTCACCATGTACATTAATGTCTTATTTCTCAACTTCTTCCAGTGCTTCTTCAAATACTGATCTGTACTCAACAGGTATTTTCTTTCTTTTGACTATATATGTAGCCCTCACATAGTTACAGATACTGTTAGAAGGGCTTTTACCCTGCAGGCGGTATTTTAGTCTTGAAATCAGTCATATGTTGAATTTTCCCCTTCAGGAGGAAAGGAATTCCATGCAATGGTGGGACAAGACATCTTAAATACAAAAATAGCTCCAATCCCAGGCTAGTGGTCATAAAGCTGTAAAGAATATGACATCAATTTTCTCATGACAATTTAAACCAAATGCAACAAGCATTCAACAAACAACAACATACCTTCCTAGCTAGCACAGACACCAAATACGAATGGTGTCATTTTCTCACCACAAACAGCTTATTTAAAAAAAAAAGGAAAAAAATCTATATAATGCTTCCTTGTAAAGAACAAACAGTTCATTTAAATAGGATTCATAACTTTCGTGCCAAGTTTGAGAACCTGGAAAATTAATCTCTGTGTGGGTGGAAGAAGAGCGCTTTTTTCCTTGACTAAACACAACTTTCCTCATTTTAAAAAAGGTCCCTCCAAACCACAGTGGAATTTCTGCCTGTGGTGTCCCAGGTGGCAGGGGGAACACATCAAATGTGTTTCCTTTCCAGGAGTTACTGAGGCAGCAGAGCACCTGTGCACAGAGAGCTTCTGTTTCTCCTGCAGAGCCTCTTCCTTCCGCTGCAGGGCTCCACCTCTCCTCCCACCATTGTATATCCCAGTGGCACCAGCTGGGATGGGACATGGAGTACCAGGACATAGCAGGCACTGATCAGCTTGGTTTGGCTCCGGGGTGTGCAATTCCATGTTAGCCTTCTCCAGGTGTCAGCACGTCCCAGCTCTGTGTCTCTTACAGGACATGGTCTACAGAGCTTTCCCACCTCAATTCAGGAAAATTATTCTGTAATTGTGGGTATGGGAGTGGAAGAGGAACTGTTGGGAAAGGGCCTGAGGGCCTGGAGATGTCCTTCTGCACTCATATAGGTTGCTCTGTCTCCTCAGAGCAAGGAGACAGGATGCCAGCTGAATCCCAAGATCCCAGGGAACAACGTCCAGGTATGGAAATCTGCTAATCCAGGTAAGAGGCTACCCCACATAGTGTCGGGGTCCCTTCTCCCCTGCCATGGGGTCCTGGGAGAGGGGCCCTGGGGGGACACACGGGGTTTCCCTGCCCCTGCTCAGCCTTGTTCCCCACTGGTTGGTTTGTGTTCCCCTGCGCGGGCAAGGACCCTCGGGTCCCGTGATTGAGCAGTTCCTCGGCAGATCCCGGCCATGCGGCTGGAGAAATAAACATCTCTGAAACATCTAGCAAGAATCAGCCTATATCTATTTCTTTTCCACGACCGCCTTGTTTGATACGCATGTTACAGTATCCCCACTGTAGCAAATGGTAGAGAATGCGTGCAAGACACTGATCCCTAAGGACAGAAAATTCATGAGTAAAAACCACTCTAGATCTCTCCCTTCTCACCTTGGTTTGGATATTCTCTCTGGACTATGGAAGAATTGTGGGAAATGTGGCTCTCTGAACCACAGAAAGAAATGTATCTAGAAGTTAAAGGAATCCTTGAACAACAAAACAAGAAGAGATCTAGAACATTTTTTTAACTGGCTTTTCAAAAATTTCTTCTATATTTCTCGAGACTTACTTTTTGATATTGATCCTCCTGGAACTAGTCATGGGTGTTTTTGGTACGAGATCTGGGATAAGATAAGGGATCAAACAAAACATGGACTAGTGACAGAAGATCTCCGTGGATTAATTGTAATCACTGAAGCTCTTGAGGAGCATTTGTATGGTCCCATTACCCCTAGAGGATGGCCATAGTCCCGCGGCCGAGGCCGCACGGCCTCTATCCCAGGAGTGCTTGACTGCAGCCGTGCCGGCGGAGGTGCCTGCGCTGGATGCGCCCGGCCCCCTTGGGAGCGCGCGCCTTATTGCAGACCCCATCCCTGTCTCGGGGTCCCCGGCCGCTCGACCATGAGTGAGGGAGCGATGCCGCAGGCGCCGTGGTTGCCATGGGCCACGAGCAGCCAGGAACCGGGGGTCAGCGTGGCAGCCCGCTCTGAGCACACGGCTCGGAGAGCCCTGCGGAGGGAGAAGCGGCGGTTTCCACAGCGACACGAGAAGCCATGCAGCGCCGAGCCAAAACAGGGCCACTCTCAAAGCAGCGTGGAGTTTGCGGAGTGGAACCGCTCACAGGGCACGGAGCCACCGGGGATGGCAACGCGGGGCCGTGCAGAGCCCAGACACGCACCGGAACAGCGCCGCTCGGAGAGCGCGGAGCAGCCGCAACGCGGGGGCCCGGCCGAGACATCGGAGTCGGCGAGGCGGCGGCCACGCAGGACCAGCAGCCACGACGAACACGCAAGCACGTGATAGGAGGCGTTATAGCAACGAAAATCACAGAAACTGTGAAATGGTACAATGTCAGAAACAACTATGGATTTATAACACGAGATGATACAGGGGAAGATTTATTCATCCATAGAACTACCATTAAAAGGAATAACCCTAAAAATTACCTGCAAAGTGTAGGAGATGGGGAAGTTGTACAATTTGATATAGTGCAAGGAAAGAAGGGTTTACAAGCAGCAAATGTTACTGGGTCTGGAGGTATTCCAGTCAAAGGCAGCCGTTATGCACAAAATTATAAACAATATCCATCCCAGCAACTTCCTTACCCACAGCCTACTTCCCCCTTTTACCCTATACCCAATATGAACCCCTTCCTAATTTTGCCCCATCCCCAGTTTATTCCTAATCCGTTTTTCACCCCATGGCTTCCCTATACAATTCCATTTCCCTACAATTCCTCTCCGATGCCGAGGGGGGGATGAAAAGGAGGAGGGAAGAAATTAAACCCTCTCCTGCCTCAGTTTCCCCACAAAGCATGTCTGGAGAGTTCTGTCTCCCTTCTGTCAGCCTTAAGATGTTCCAGAGAATCTGTTTGGACATTTAAAGGCTCAGGAGGGTGGCTTGTTTGGTTTTAAAACTGTTCTTGTTATGTTTATCCAGTTGTTTTCATTCACCTTTTATTAAAATAAAACGGGTGAAATGTTGGGTCCCTCCCCCTGCCATGGGGTCCTGGGAGAGGGGCCCTGAGGGCACAGACACGGGGTTTCCCTGCCCCTGCTCAGCCTCGTTCCCATTGGTTGGTTTGTGTTCCCTGCGCGGGCAGAAGGACCCTCGGGTCCCCTGATTGAGGAGTTCCCCAGCAGAGCCCCGGCCATGCGGCTGGAGAAATAAACATCTCTGAAACATCTAGCAAGAATCAGCCTATATCTATTTCTTTTCCACGACCGCCTTGTTTGATACGCGTGTTACAGTATCCCCACTGTAGCAACATAGGATCTTGCTTTAACCGTGCAGAGAAGATTCAGGCTGACACGGCCACAAGCTATATAAAACTCATTTTTCCTTTCCCTGCCACAGTGGTGACAACTAGTTCTAAAAGTATGAGCTCTTTATGAGCCTGACTAATAGCCCTTTGGGCGTCTTTCTAATTACTTCAATAGCCTTGGGTGGAGTCTTGGATGTTTTAGTTACCTTTTGTGCCAATGGGGTCAGCTGCTTCTCCTCTGCTGGTGTGTGTCCACGTGGGAGAGAGAGAAACATTGGGAAGGTTTTGGCACGTATGTCTTCTCTGCTCTCCTGGAATTCAGTAATGCCTCAGCAGACTAATTAACAAGCCACAGGGAACCACAGAGAGATGGCATTTATTATAATTAGAAGTAAACTAAGAAGAGCATTTGGGCAAAGAGGGAGGCAGAGTAAACCACCACAGGTAAACTGCAAAGCCACGAACTTGGCATGCAGCGCTTGGCTCCCAGCCCACCTGTGCTCCTGCCATTCCCCCAGAGCTGGATACCAGGAGGAAGCAAGACACTGGGTCACAACAAGAGGAGACTGTGGGGCATGGAGGCAGAGAGGGGTAAGGACAACAGGCAGCTGCTGAAAAGTGTAAATCCTCCCTAATTTGCAGCTGCTAGTGGGTCGCTGGGTTACACTGGGAAAAGCAGCCTGTGCTTCACCGTCTGCATGTCCTGTCTCCTTTCTGCCTGTCAAACACCAAAGAGAAAGCTCTGCCCCATTCAGCTATCCATGAGGACCTAACAGCTCTATTGCAAATATTTTTCTGTGATTAAAATGAGGCTCCTGAACTATGTTTGGGCCCCTTGCCTGAAAGAGTGTTTCAGGACCAAGCCCTAGTTTATTAGGGAAAAATTTGAATAATGTCAGAACTATTATCTCCCTAGGACACACACTTGAGCCCAGTTATCTTCTCAGTTTCTTTCTGCTCTCCAGCTAAAGACATCAGGACATGCACATCCCCAGAGGGAGGGAGTGGAGGAAATAGAAGAGGTTATTGTCACAGAGGCAGTAACCTGTAAAATCTGCAAAGCTGCCTTCATCTTTTCCCTTTGCTGTCCAGTATTTCAACAACTCAGCTCAGCTGTTGGTTTTCCATTAGTGTCAAAATAAAAATAAAAAAGAAAGATAGTGGCTGAAAGAAAGAGGAAAAAGAGAAGGGATCAGCCATCTTCTTTTTAGATTTTGTAAAGGATTATGTTAAATTTCTTTTTTTTTTCTCTGCTTCCCCAGTTTGTTAACATTTATATTTAATCTCCCTTTGATACTTCCCAGAATCTGTTTCTGCTTAATCTATCTCCTTCCCTTATTCTCCTATTTTGACTAAAATGTGGCATAGCCATTAGATCCAGCTCTTTAAAGTACAGGGTAAATTTTGCTTTCCCCCATTTCTGCTGTCAACAGCCAGCATCATGTGAGGACAGAGGGACCTTTTAGAAGAGCAGTGCACATCATTTTGAAACCCTCCATTCATCTGGATACATAGTTTAATGATCAAGAAATTTTACAGATCACAGAAGAAGGTTATCTAATACGGACCTTAATAGTGACATAGATCTACATTTAGAGATCACTGGGACGTAGAAGTGGTCACAAGAGGACTGTTATCTGAGCAATTTTTCCTACTCTTTTTTCAAGTCTTCCTTGGTTCCTTAACAGCCTGCTAGCCCACACTATGCACAACACTGTTGTTGTCACTCTACTTGGCCCTACCCTCTTTCAGATAAAATTTGCCACACGTGTTTTCTGTACCCAACCAGCCTGGCACCCCCTGTTAACACAAGGCATGAGATCTGACCTGGAGGGGCAGCTCCAGGCCAGTGAGGCCAAGCAGTTCCCAGTTGCACCAGCTTGACCAGCAAATTGGCCAAGAGGGCCTCAGAATTGTAATGAGGCCACAGCAGTGAATGAAGCTGTGCTGGCCACGGAGCCTGTCCTCATCCTCCAACATGAAGCACAGGCTTCTCCTGGTGTCCAGGAGGAATAGGGCTCATCATGATGCAGTAAGCACCTTGGTGAATGAGCTTTTGTGGAAACAGCACTTGGAAATGCCCAGTATCCTGAGGCTATAAAGCTCCAGAGCCATGTTGTGACTAAATCCTCAGAACACAGTGCTAAAATGGATTTTCTGTCTTTTTTTCTCATCTCCAGCCATGCTCTGCAGTTTGAGTCAAACCTTTGCTTCTATGCTACAATTGCACACACATTAGATAGCAGGTTTCCTCTTCCACATTTCTTCTCTGTTGTTTTTCTGCTTTTACTTCCTGCCCTGCAGCATTGCCCCAGTGGGATTATTCCTTATCTCCCATTACACCTCTGCATGCTCTCCTGACCACCGTGAGAGCTTTTCAATGTTGGCTGCTTCAGACAATCCCACCATGCCAGTGGTGCTGCGCAGCTGTCCTCCTGTGGAGTGGGGACATTGTACAAACAGTGGGATTTGTCTGGTGTGGTTCTGCCCAGCTCCCATCACACCCTTCTCTGACTCTGTTGATGCTTTTGTCTTTCCAACACCTGAACAGTGATACTGATGCACCCCCCCTTGATGCTGAGCTCTTTGAGACCCACATTATTAGAGATATGAATTCTGCTTGAGGAAACCTAGTATCCGAAGCTTGGTTAAAAGATAGTATGTCTCAGTCATGTGAACACAGATGTATGAAGGGAGACAGACAGATAGACTTCTTGTTTTGCACTAGGCATTTTCATGTTTCTCCAAATGTCTGTAGATAAAAACCTAGCACAGCTTTCCGTGGAGCCTGGACATCATTTGGCTCCAAGTGAAAACTAACTTCTTCATTTCTTCAACTGTTTGCTTGATTCTTTTGAGCTTTGTAAGCTCAATTAAAAGTACTAAATCCAAGCCATTACTGATTTGAATTTTAGTGCCCAAACCTCACTTAATGGGGTATATGAAGCCTAGTTCTGCTTATCATATCTCCTGTTACAGAGGCATAATTAATGCTGAGTGGAAACCAGGTTTACTGCCCTGCAAAAGATCTTCCCTTGTCAAAAATGTTGAGACAAATCCAACACCTTTCAGAGAAAGAGAGGTTCAACTTCACTCCTTTTGTTAAAGTGGTTTCACTTTGTGTAAGTAAATACTCATTAAGAAGAAGAGTGAGGAAGGTGCTCATTAGGTTTATAAAATGCTCATGGGATGAGGAGGGGACAGGTTGGGATCCCTGTCTCTGTTAATACTTAATTTTCCTTGAAGGAAATTAAATGCTTACAATGGAGAAGCCTGAATGATTCTCTCCACATGTAGGCAAGTGACAGGTAAGGTTCCTGTCTCAAATCTGGGAGTTACAAGGACTTGAATCCAAGTTTTCCATGTTTTGTAGCAATTCAACAAAAGATTTCATTCATTCACTGAGGATTGAATGCTCTCCTAAGTTGGACCAATGGTTCCCTCTGGGGTTTAGAAATATTTCCTGCCCCAACTCAGAAAATTTCAGTTTCATTTAATTGACATTTTCCAAGAAGAAATATATAACCATTCAATTCCCTGCCACCTCTAGGTTTAACTGAATCTCATTGATTTTACTGTTTAGAAAAGGAGATAGTACTTTCTCTCTTGCTTCTGCAGCATGGCTACTGTATTCTGTAAGCACTCCTCTTGTTTTAGGGAAGGAAGGAAGGAAGGAAGGAAGGAAAGGAAGGAAAGGAAAGGAAGGAAAGACAAAATATTTAAGAAACAGGGTCAGTTTGGCCTCCATGACAGTTTTTGCTACTGTGTACAACAGAAAGAATCAGGAGCAAAAGTAATGGTTTAAGTCCCACTGAACTGAAGTAACTTAGCAATAGGGAATTGTTCACCTCACGGATAGGATAGAGGCCTCAGTGCTCAGTGGATCATCAGTTCACTGGAGGCTTGGTGCAAGTCAAACTAATTAGAGTGTTCTCTGGGTGTCTTGGTACTTGATACAGCCCAGGATGCAAGGAGCAACTGATACAACCTCTCACGAGTGACAGCCATCAGACAGGGGAGGTTTCTGTGGTGCAACAGGTTCTGTACTGCTGGGCTTCACAGGCATGAAAGAACACTTTTCCCCTCGCTGAGGGAGCTGCCATCAGCAGTGTACTCTCTCCCTCTGTGTGACTACACACTGACATGTGTACACGCCTGTATGTATAGTTCTTCAAGGGAAAAAAAGGAGGTGAGAATTCCCTGGTTTTTCCATTACATTTGTCCTCAAGCTTTTGGGCCAAGCTGAAGAAGAAAGCAAGAGCACATCAGAGAGGAACCAGCCCACACCCTTCTCAGCAGCAAGGAAGGTATTTGGTTGTGTTGTCAGCCCTGCATCATGATGTACACAATCAAGAAATCTTGGCTGAAAATAAGAATGCTCTGCTATAAATTTGGGTGGTTTGTGGGTGCTAGCACAGCACGGGCAGCCTATTCTGGAAGGGAAGAGAGAAACAGAGCAGGCAGCAGCAGCAAAAGCTCTGTTTTCCCCCTCCTGAGGCAACATGTCTGACACAATTGGCAGCTCATTTCTCCTGCCCTCGGATGTGAGCTGCCTCTGAATGCCTCCCTTGTGCTAGGGCTGGTACTGAGCTAAATGTGGGCCTGGTGCCAATGATTACAATTCCCATTAGCTGGAATATACATTAATTTCAGAAGTTTCAGACCTCTCCAGCAAGGGAATTGCCTGCTGTATGCATCCATTATTTTTCTGGAAGAGAAAGAACTCTGTTTCATGTCTGTTATTCACTCACACAATCTGTTTGTTTTAGTTTATTCTGGGATTTTTAGGAAGTTGGCACTGTTAAAAATAGTTTTATAAAGGCCCTGAGGCAGTTTTGTCACCACAGTGTAGCATTTTATGCTGTCATGCAACGTGGCACTGGGCTGCAGCTGCTGGGGATGAGGATATGCCCCAGCCACAGACAGCTTCTGGAGCCTGGTGGGATGGCTGGAGGTTTGCATCTACCTCTGCCCCACCACCTATGTGCACACAGGGTGAGAGGGTGCCCTGTGAGCCTGAGCAGGGAGCCAGGGGTCACAACTGGGAAGAGTTCCTGAAAGCTGATTTAAAGCAGTCGTGAGAGCTCTTTTAAAACCAGGGCATTACCTGTGCTTTCCACTCACCTTTGCTTATTTATCCTTGATCAAATCTCCCATCCTGGACAGATTTTAGCTATAAACCTGAGTTGTTAAATCAATGAGCTCTCCCCTCTCCTGAAGCCTAAGATACAGACTAGGGCTTTTGGATGCTATTCACTTTACAGGTGTTTATCAAGAAAAATCCTGGTTCACAAGTCTGAAAAATGTGCTTTGAACAAAAATCCAACACTTAATGTGTTCAGGTTACTGACTGTTACTTTAGTCTGCACAGCCTAGGAGATTTAAGTGGTTCTGACCTCCTTTTCCTCTCCAACCTGTGTGTTATTTTCTGTGCTGTCAGTAGAACTGTGTCTCAACTCTTATCACTATGATATAGTTGCTGTTTCACTAAAGGGAGCCAAAGAAAGTCCTGCACCAAGTGCATAGCTAATACCTGCTGTCAGTCCTGTGTGTCCTCACACTTCCCTAGACCTGAAATAGGGGTCTTGATTTTTAATCTGAAGAATCTGGTCACTTTTTTTATCTCCTAAGCTTTCTAAACGAATCTCTGTGCTAAATATCACTGTTGGTTGTGTCATCTGGGAATCCTTCAGGATGTGACCTGTTTGAATAAAATAAAGTGAAAATTCCTTTCTCCTTTCTTTCATCTTGGTGGCTCATTGCAATCGTAGGCATGGTATGGGGGATTGATCAGGCACCTAAAGCACCCCAGGGCCTCAGCAGAGGTGAGGGCTTTGTGTGCTTAGTGTGGCACAGACAGGCTCTGGCTGAAGGATTTTAGAGTCTAAAGAGATAAACAGATGAGGAACAAGGGCAGCATTGTCCTTCCTTTTCTGCTCACAGGTAAACAAGGCAGAAAAAAGTCAATGTTTTACTCAAAGTTTGCCTTTTACCTGAAGCAAGTGTTTGCCTGCATCACACAAAGAAACATATGGAAGTGTCCCCGAATTACTCTTGAAGGCCTTTGCCACAAAGTTGTTCTCATATTTGAAAACTTTGCTGCTTTAGGAAACAATGAATTGGTTCCCTGGAGGTGTGACAGCCGCATATACTGTTAGCAAGGAAAAGTAACTCTTGCCTCTCTAAAGATCTGCACATTCTCAGTGGATCTGAGGTGTCAGACACACATCAGACCTCCCATTTTTGAGGAGGTTTTGACTTCCTGCATCCTACCTACCTGCAAACTGGTTTAAGGGGCTTATTTAGGAGACTAGAAACTACTGATTTTCGTTTTGAAGGAAAAATGCAGTTGGTTTGTGATTCCTCAGTGTAAAAAAGCTCGGTGGGGCAGGGAATGCTCTCTTTCCAGAGGGCAGTGTTTGGTATCTGAAGGTTCTGTCTTTGCTTTGCAGGCCACCTGTTGCATTTCTCATTGCTTTGTTCACGTGGCTGCACAAGAAGAAGGGAAGAGCTGGACCACCCCTCTGCTTCTGCCTGAAGGGAATAGTTTGAGCTGTCCTCTCTCCTCACTTCTGTATTAAGTACCCCACCCTTCCCTCAAGAGTCCTGCCAGTGCTCCACTGGAGTAAACAAATGGGAATATCAGCATGTTAAAAGGCAGAAGCAGTAGCTGGAATTTTTCAGATCAGGAATCAAACTCCCACATTGCGTTTCCCTTTTACTCTGTTCTTATCTCAGGTCTTTTGCACAAGAGCCCAGCTCTGTTCAGCTCCTGTGTCTGTTTGCTGATGTCATAACCTCACCTGCATCTGGCACCCATTCCTAACCCTGCCCCTCTTCCATCATCCTCTTTGCATGATCCAATCTCATCCCACTCCATTCTGAGCCTTCATGCAATGCCACTGCATTACACCCCGCCTCTATCACCACATAATCCATCTTTTTTTGTGTCTCTAATCTCTTAATTTTATAATTATTAGCCAGAGTCTTTGCCTCTCTCTTTACCCCAGAACAATTTCATCTGCAATTTCAATAAACTGATGAATCTTATACTCTGAACTGAAATGTAAAATCTCTAGAAAGCTCTGGTCTGGATGTTCCTGATAACGAGTGGAAATGCATTTATGTTCAGCATTTGGTGTTTCACTCTGCTCCTGAGATAGCACCAGTTATTCCTGGGTTTGTATTGTCAAGCTCTGGGATTTTTTTGCTTTAGATTCAACATTTCATAACATTTACTGAGGAGACTTTTTTCCTGCAGTTCTGAGGATTTAATCATGAAACTCCCCCTGTGAATATTCACTGCTGTCATTACTGGCTTTGCAGGCTGAAAAGCAGGAAATGCTCTGCATAGCTGACCTTCCCTTATGATATTAGCAGTGATTTGTGACAGATACTTCTTGTCTGCTGCATTTCAGACCCCGTTTTACAGTAGCACTGCTAACAGCATTTTCTGTTGCTTTACTGTAAGTCACGGCCCTGGTGTTTACACTGGCTTTGTGCCACTGGAGCTTACACTGGTGGCCAACAGGTTGCAACAAAGAATGACCAATGGGATCTTTGGAAAGTTAAATTATCCAAAAGGGTTATGCTGCATTACCCAGCAAGGTCTACGTGCTTATAGGCTGGTATAAATCCTCAGAGGGTCTCTCAGGGAGGTGTAGCTGTAGTGATTTACATCAGCAACTGCCCAAGCAGCCTCAAGGAATGTTAACAGTCTGCATTTTATAAGGTGCAGCAAGAGAAATTAGCCTGCCATCAGTGACTTTCTGTGCTAACTCCTGCTCGCTACTGACCCCTCCTTCTGTCTCCATGCTCCTTCCACTGAGGATTGTTGTGGGCAGCAGCACCCTGACTGATGACTGAGGGACTGAACAAAAAAGGCCCTGGCATATGCATCGTTAGGTGGCATCATTAATTCCCACGAAGTCTAACACACATTTGACCAAAGCTGCCTTACTGACACATCGTTTTTATGAAGTCTTGGTTTAGGGAAGACCCTGGCTCACTGTTGCTGGGCTAGAACTGTGAGCATCACTCTGAGCTGTATTCACTCAGGCTATCTGTACAGTGCCTGGGGAGAAAGCCTGATTTCTGAGAATGTTTCACATAATCCAGGCTGAAACACAGAGACTATCTAAGCTAGTCAAAAGGAAATACCGAGAAGAAAGGGACGTATTAAGTTTTGTGTCTCTTTGGAGCTTAAAGCTAGTGGGAGTTATTTGTCTCTGCTCAGGTTTTCATTGCAAACATGAGTCCTCTCCCTATTTTTTGTATCTGAAACAGGAGAGAGATCTCTTCTTAGATACTTAACACTGTCAACTAGGGACAGAGAACCTGGATTCAAATACCTCCTCCACTTGAAGCAACTTGAACTTTCATCTTTTATATGAGCCTGGTGAGTAATGCAATATCGATGGAATGTGCCCTGCTTCCAAATAAAAAAGACAGCTAGGCAGTAAGACCTGCATCTTATGTGTGAGTGCTGTGATCGTGGCAAAAAGCACCATCCTTCTTTTCCTTCTCTCCCACAGTAAATATTTAATTACCACCCACAGATAGCAAGAGATTCTGCAACAGAGTTGAAAAGCTTCATCCCAGAAAATCCTGTTAATTCAGGTCTTAGAATATTTCTTATGGAGTATATCACATCTCCTTGGGCAGAGAATGGGCTGAGCCAGGACACCCTATAAAGCAGCCAGCTTCTCAAACACACAAGTCACAGAGTAAAATATGTTCCCCATCTGCTTCCTGAGTATGTGGAAAAAACTGAAATGTGCAGCATGGGACTTGAGAAGGAGCCTTTGCCGTCATATGTTTCTGTAAGTATTAAGACAAGTCTCAATATTTTGTTTGAAATATGAACTAGGATGTGAGAAGCTCTGTTTTTTAAGGTAGATCCAATGATACAAGCATTTAAGAAGCCTCACAGGGGCAGCTCAGGCACACAAGGAATTCAGATGTCTGCAAACCTGCATGTGCAGAATTTAAATTTCAGTTATTTAAATGTAAATCTGTAAAGTATCAGCTCAGCATCTAAGTGCTCCTGTGAATGCAAGCTCAGGCAGCTAGATGATGGCAGCAAGGGAGCTCTGAGGCACAAGGACAGCTAAAAGATGTCTTAAAATCCCTTCCAGCTTCCAACTCACGGCACCGTGTGGCCATGTAAGGTTCATCCTGGCTGTGGCTGCTCTGAGGCTTGGTGAACTTCTGACATACAAATTGTTGCTGTAAGAAAATGCAAGCTCAGCTGAGGGGCCAGCAGTAGTCATTATGGACTATGGGGTTCAAATGCCAGTAGACTAGTTTCAAAAGACCTTTTCTTCTACTAGGAGCTTGTGCAGAGCTGGTTTTTTCCCCTTTCTTTGTTCTCCTTGTTAAGAGGGTGTTTCCTTGCCTCTTGCAAAGGCCAGTTTCATTTTTTGGTGCTGTGTGAGCTCCTACAGAGTCAGATCAGTCCCTTATATTTTGGGCAGAGGAGTGGATCTGCTCTCAGTGTCTGCCCCCAGCTCTACCATCAGTTCATTCAGTGAGTGAGTCACTTCATGCTGATGTCTCCATTTCTCCATCCCTGTGGTGGGCAGGACATGAGTGTCTGTGTCACGCACATTGTTCCACTGTGCTGGCAGGCTGGCAGACTGGCAGGCAGATCCTGCAATGCCTATGGCACAGGGCAGGGCTCTGGCTACAGAGCAGAGTTTCTTGCTCAGAGGAACTTTCCATATACACTCTGTTTTCCTATTGAAACAGGGTAAATCTAAAAAAAAACCAAAAAACAACAACTGTCTGTTTGGCAGAAGATTTGCAAGGGACACTCACAGTGACTGAGGTATCAGGGCAGACTGCAATCCTGCCTTGGGTTTGAGAGAAGCTTATCAGAGCCAGAGCTGAACTGACATCACGAGCTGGTATTCCCCAGTGAAACAGAAATTATTTTCCTTGGAAGAACCACAGGCTCCTGATCACCCATTGCCTTGTTTCCCCTTCCATTCACATTTTAGATTATGTTATTTCACACAATAAGCTACTAAAAAGAACACAAGGGACACCCTGCTTGACACACTGGTCACTCCAGAGTATCTCCTGGGAAACTCAGGATTTCCATGTATCCAGGCTGAAGCTGTCCTTCCACCATGACTGCATCTGTGATGGGAAGAAAGACAGCTTTGGAGCACCACTGCAAGCCCTGCTCTCACCCATCCTGCGCTGCAAAAGATCAGCTGGCAACTTCCCTGTCGGGTCCTCATGCACTTCTTTCCACCCTGCCCTATTTCCAGGTTCCTCAAAATGACTTGTGGGAATAGCAGTGACAGACAGTCACTGACAGCATCAGGACGGAGGACTCAAATGGAAAAGTTTCTAGTTAGTATCTAGTCATTGGCGTTGCATAAATGTCCATTTTCACCTCAAACAGCCTGCCAGAGGCAGCGGTCACACCTCTCCTGTGCCTGAAAACTCTCACAGGTACTGGCAGCACTGGAGGACTTGCAGCTCCAACACCTAAATTTGTGAGACTTGGTAAAACATAAATATTCACCTTAACATAGCTGTGACACTTAAGTCTAGCACTACACTGATTTAAGACCTGAATATTAACCAGCCAGCAGCCCTCAGCCTCCTGGCCTCAGCAGCACGGCACCCTTTCCTTCTCGATGCACCTTCAGGATGAATCCTGCATTCTAAAGCTCCCCTGCTATATACTTCCAAAGCAGGGTAGGCATGGTTAATATTTATAAATAGCGAGGATTTCTACCCTGCTTCAGCACTCATTATGGTTGCAGTGATTCAAACCTCCAGCATAGACAGGAACTGCCTTGAGCTGAAATTGAGCAACTATCTAATAAAATATAGTCATGAGATGAATAGGAGTTATACAGTTGAAGTGCCTTGAGCATGCTTGAAAGATTTATTTCCTGAATTCCTCTGGAGGGCTTTTTAATAGGGAGGATTTGACTCTGTGTATATATATATATATCCATATAAGAGAGAAAAAGATTTTACAGTTTTAAGGGGGGAAAGTGACAGCTACACTTCTTGAGGAGATGCTACAGAGAAAGCATTCTTTATTTTCCATGGACCTGTTATATTTACAGCTGCTGCATTTCCTGTAAGAAAACAGATGTGAGTGCATCATTCACAGTGTTAAAGGCAAATTTGCCATACAGTTGTGGTACATGCAGAGAGCCACTCAAAGCTGTAGTGCCTGAAGACTGTGCTGTGGAGTGGGATGTTGAACCACAGATGGGTAGAGATTGTATTTGGGCTCAGATGAGGAAGAGGCTGCTGGAGAGGATTCCATAGCCAGACTCAGAGTAAGAATAAATAACAATTAAGAAATAGAATATATTATGTAACTTCAGAGCAACATCTCCAGGGTCTGAAAAAGGAGAGCTTAGTAATAATTTCATACTCTCCTATCCTTTTGATGTGTATGCCTGTCTTACCACACATCTCTTCTGTCTCAGATGCAACTCCTCTGTTGTTCCCAGGATACGTGCTCCAGAGGCAGGAAGTAGAGGGGAAATTAGGCAAGGAAATTCCTAGGACTCTTCTCCTCAGCCTTTCTAGGCTGCATATGAAAGCAGTGACAATTGAAAAACAGGAAGTGTCCCATTGTTGCCAGCCAGAAGACAGAGCCATTTAGCAGAGCTCTCTCCAGAATGTGGTTCTGATTCTGGCTTAGGTGGGGATAGAGCCTCTCTGGCCTCCTTAATCCTCTCTTATCAGCTATTATTACCTTAAATATAAAAAATTACATGATACAGCACCTCAGAAATTTCCATCCAGGCTCTCCAAATAACACTGTAAAGACGTTGCTTTGTCACCCCACAGGATTTTAAGTTCTCTCATAATTTCCTTCCATTTTTCAAGCCTGCAATGTGCATCCCAGGTAATGCTTCTCCCTTGTTTACATGACTTTAAAACATCTAGTTCACAGACCCTGCTGATGTTAAGATCATCATTCTTGATCCACATGATCTCAGAGTTGGCCAAGCTGATGACTCAATCTACCTGCTTCGAGAACAGTTCATCCTAAGTCACCTGAGCAAAGTAGGAATAATCCTCTCTTTTTCTCCCTCCCCCTCTCTACAGAACATAGAACTCAGTTCCCTCCAGCTCTGTAATTTCTGGGCAGACACACAAGTGAGCCCACACCTAATTCAGCCCTGCATTCAGACCCACCCCTTATATGTTATGGTAGCAAGAGTATATAGAGAAAGAGTTGGTGAGCCACCCTCCCCTTGAATTGCAGCTTTTGTCATCTCTCCTTGGCATGTAAAGTACTGCCTTGCATTCATGTGCTGCTCATGAGGGAGTAACCTGAGGCAGTCTGAGCGTAGGAAAATCTGTACATGTAGGAAAAGAAGTGGAGCTGCCTTCAGCAAGACAACCTTAGCTGACCCTCCTCCTTCCTTTACAGCTGGTGCTTCAGCTGGGATGGAGAAGAATGAGGGGACTGAGGCTCAGGCCAGATGTTGGCATCAGGCACACAGGAGTTGAACAGGTTTTCTCCATGCCTTTCTGCCAGTGCACATTAATCCTGAGCCACAGTGCCCTCTGTCATTCCAGCTCTTGATCCTTTCCCTTAATCCTTCTATTTATACCTTCTGAGCTGGAGTCTCCTTTCCTATGTGCCAGTTTTACACCAGTATAAATTCATGGACGTCTCTGGGTTTGTTACTGGCTCACTCTCACCCATAAAAGAAGAGAATTAGACTTATCACTTCTAGATACCAAATGGAGTGTCCCCTATCCCCTGGTTCTGCAAATACTCCTTTTATTCCTATTTTTCTTCAGTCTGTTCCAACACATAGCAGCCTGCTGTTATTCTGGTGCTGTACTCCCAAAATGTACCCCATGATGCTGCTGCTGAAGCTGTGTCAGGGACAGTGCATACCTGCAACTTCCTCCATGCCAAGTCAGTCTGGGATAAACTCTTCCAGGGTTGTGTTCCTTGGCACCACCATCAGCCAGGAGATGTCTATCAGGAGCCTTTTATTTTTTTCACTGTCACCCTTCCACAGTCAGCCTGGCTAATGTAGACTGTCCTTAGAATTGTTTAGTGTTCCTCATAGTTCCATTGAGGAGAGCCAGTTAAGGATTTGGACCTTCCTGTTCTCCATACTGGCCAAATGGAGGAAAAGGCCAGGACTTGTCTTGCCTAGAGCTGAAATCTAAAGGCAGCATGATATGTTCTTAATAAAGCAGTGATTATATGAATCACAGTAGCAAAATGTTCTTGCAGAGCACAGGCCCCACTCCCTGACTTAAGCATCCAAGGGCAGCTGTCCATCATTCCAGAGGAGGGATTCGCCTTGGACAGGGGTTAGTGTATAGCCCCCTGTGTTACAGAGGAGTAGCTACAGTTCCAGAGTCTCTTTTAATGAAGATACTTGTGGCTGTTTATTGGACAAAAATAAATTCCAACTGGCCCATATAACAAACGAAACTCAACTACAAAAATGTAATGATATTTATTCAGCCAGCTGCCAGCAAACTCACATGCACTATGAGTCATTCCAGATGTGGATAAAAACAAAGTCTGTCTGTGAAAGTAAGTTTCCTGATCCCGAGGAGACTTGGTTTGGGAGAAGAGCTGAGCGCTGACTTCAGCTCTACTCAGAAGAATAGACTGGTTCTTCTGCAAAGGGGGAGGGGGAGACCAAAAGCCATTATTTATTCCTGAAAAGAAAGGAGCTGGGAAATAAAAAATCTACTATACAGCTAGACATACATATTTTAAAGAGAAGGATGCTTTGGAAGACTTTGGTGCTGCTGCTGTTCTATTACAGTGCTCATGCCACTGTGACCCACAGATGGAGCAGAGGTAAGATTTAAACCTGAAAAACTATTAAGGGAAAAAATTTGAGTTGTAGATTTGGTCTGAAATTATGTTGCATTATACATGTATATATATATATATGTATGTATGTGTGTATATATACATACACAATTATACAATTTTTCCCTGCCTCTGGAATTTTTTTCTCCGTTAAACAGGTCAGCTAAAAATATATAGATAAATAGAAAAATGCACTTGAATAAGTGCAAAAAGGTAAAATTAAATTTGTATTCTATTATAATAAAAATATATAAAATATCCCAAGAACGAGAATTACATTCTTGCACTTTTTCCTTTCTCTCTTCTTTCTGATTTTTCTCCTGAATTTACAAAAAATATGGTATGAAACCTTAAAGTGAAAGCCTGTGCAGTCACAGCTGGCATAATTTGCTCTAGCAGGATGACACCTGGTAATAGTAAAGAAAAGAATGCCTAGATCGTGCAAGGTGCCTGGGAATGCCGCTACCCTGCCCTGGCAGAGAACAGATAACACAGAGAAAGTGACCTCATGTGTTATCAGGCTTTAGCTGCCAATGTGACAATACACAGCCGTGACATATGTGTATTCAGGTGTGTGACAGCAGCATATGGAATATTTGGGGACTATTGGATTGCACAGGAGATGCTTGCTTCAAAGCTAGTAATGATGACCTTTCCCTTTTTTAGTTTTATTCTCTCCTCTGGTATTTGGCATGGGTTCAGTGGCTGCTGGAAGTGGAGGAAGGAAACACCTCCCAGAAGACTTATTTGGTTCTGATATTGAGATTCACAGACGTTTAAAGGAACTGCTAAAAGCTTAAAGGTCTGCTAAAAAACCAGAGCATTCAAATGCCTCCCTCCTTACTCCAGTCTCCCATGTCTTCCTCATCACAGCTGGTACCATTCTAGTCTGCCAGTTGGGTTTGGGCTTTGGTTTGTAGGAGAGGGAATGGTTGAGGGAATTAATGGAGAGCTACACAATCCTGCTCAGGCTGTATGAATGCTTATTTTTTCCTTACAGTGCTTAATTGTTCTTCACAGAAATCCCTGTTAGTGGGAGCTCACTGGCAGGGCATTCACCTGGGACTCACCAAGGCAGGTTCTTTCCACAAGTTTTTCTTCAGACTCTTGGCTGATATTGTACCTGCATGTGCCTTACTTTTCTCTTCTGGTATGAGACAGGAAACAACACCAATTTTCATCATAAGATCCTGTAATTCTGTAGGTAAGAATTTGTCATTCCAGGGATGACACAAAAATGTGAAAAAATCAGAACTAGATCTGATTTAAAAAAAATATATATATAGATATGATATATTAAAAAAAAAACCCACAAGCCCACCCTTTGGAATAATGATGTCACCTTGCCTAAGAAATGGAAAAAAAAATTAGAAAAGAAAAGGGAGTTCATTTTCATGGAATAATCACTATGCAATTTAAGGATGTTTTTCACTTTTGCTAACACACTTATTTTAATTAAACAACACCTCGACCCTAAAATGAATTAATGCAACTGTTAAAATCCAATTTTAATCAACATGAATATTTAAAGAAAAACATCAGAACTCTATTTTGCCTTTTGGGGAGGCAGGTTTTTTCAAGCTGGAAGCTCTAGCACTTGTTTTTGGAGACTTCAGAGGGAAGAGAAGATTCATTCCCTGTTGTGATAAGTTCAGTTGTCACAAACAGTGTGTGCAGACATTTTCTGAGGGGGAAACCAGATTTCTTTTCCACATCTGCTGGGACTATTCTGCTCTAAAGATGTTTTAGAGGCATGACTCCTTCAGCAATGACTACTTCAGTGAATCTCCACTCCCCTGAACTATGTGTCAGCCCAGCCAAATCTGCAGTATCTAGAGAGGGCCCAAACACTGTCTTAATTTTTAAATTTCTTAGAAACCTAAGATAAAATTGGAGAACTGAGAAATGACACATTCTTCTGCACACTCAGAGCTCTTCCCTCCCTCCACAAGTGACAACTGAGTCTTGTTTAGGTTAAACCTCAGTCATTTAAGTCTTATCCAAGTCCTGATCTGAGTTTTGCAGTGAAAAAGAAAGACAGATCAACATCTGGTCTGGTGGAAATGAAAGACAGACCTGTGTATCATCATGCTGACTTGTCATCCAGATTGTTTACAAAACAGTAGAGCAAAGACCTTGCTTTGATTGCCAGCAGTTGTTGTTTGTGATGGAAATGAGCAGTCGATATTGTATACAACAAGGTCTGGCTTTTACCATTTTTCCACTGAGAAGCACTGTGCAGCCTGGGAACCCCAACCCTTGTAACCAATCATTCAAGCTTTGGCTCAAGAAAACCTCAGGCATGAGAAAAGATGAACACACTTGTGCTGACTGGTGAGTGGGATCTCCAGACTGCCACCTCCCTTTTCCCTTTGCTTAGAAGCATCAATGAGTGGGGAAAAAAGAAATGCATTTCTGTCAGGAAAACAGCGTGCTTTATTTTTTCCTTTTTCTTTTTAAACTGCCTCAGCCCTTTGCATTAAAAATCTTACACAGACTCCTCAGCCTGCTTTGATTGAGTTGTGAACACTGGTCCAAAAATCACAGGCAAAGCTTGGTCTTTAGGATGGGTGTGTTTAGAATAATAAAGAAAAGATCCTGAGTGATGATGAAATAATTTTCTTGTCATCACCTCAAGTTTCCTGGAGCCTCTTGTAGGCTTAGCTGCATGGAATTACCCTCTCAGATTTTGTGAAGCTCCTGTCTAGGGAAAAAGCATAATGAAAAAAGGTAATTAAAAGTCTCTACTGACTAAGTATTATTCCCTGTGCAATGGCAGAGGTGAGGTCGTATAAATTCTTCTAGTTCCAAAGAAGAATTCCAGTTCCTAAGAAATGTTTCTTCTGAAGAAACCAAGGAAAAAATCCTGGGGTTTGACAACAAAAATAAGCAAAACACCTCCTCCATGCAGCTATGGCAACCAGAGACAGTGTCAGTGCTTGCCAGTTGCTTCCATCAAACTTCTTTGAGAAGTACCAATCCACTGGAGAGCAGAAGCGAGCCTTATGAGTATTACAAGAATTGTCTGTTCCCTGGGGAGAAACCCTAAGGCAATCCTTATTAGCACATCTCAGCTGGCTGGAGTTTATTTGCTGTAAAGGCTGCCTGATTCTAATAAATGGGACACACAAACAGTAGCATTCTTGCTGTGTGGTTACTCAGGGAGGAAAGATGCAGATTTCTTATGGCTGTGGCTTTTGGACAGTGCAGAAGCAGCTGCAAGGGTAAGTTCACCCCTCAGTGGAGGCTGGGAAAGGAGATGTTGAAAGACATAAAATAAAAAGGTAAAATGCTTTTCACCCATCAGGGAGAAAAGGATATATCAGCACCACAGAGGTTTCATGCTTTTGGGGACTTTTTGTGCTGTTCCTTCCAGACCTCAAAAGCAGCATTACAGTCCCATCCAGATCTATCCGGTCCGCGTGCCTTATTTTCTACCCAGTCTCTAATGGCTGGTGAAAGTCAAATGGTTGTTTGAGAGCACCAGGGGAAGAGTTTGCTCTCCTTAAAGGTTTTCTGCAGAAGGAATTGCTTGAACAAACAAAAGGTCCATCCTCCTTGATTTTCCCACAATATTGCAAACTCTTTTTTTTTTTTTTTTTAATTTGCTCTAGGGTTGTGGTAGCTCAGTTTGTGAGTTTGATGGAGCAGCTGCTACCTGAGCAACTTTTGCCTGCTACTTCTGCTTGTGGGCTTAGCAGGAGTGGGCTGGCAGCTGTCCTGTGCCAGGAGAGGGAAGACTGTGTAGAAGAGAGCAAGAGACTGGTTGTTGCTGGAAAGCCAGCCAGCACTTTTGTAAGGAAGCAGTGTTTAATACATTCTAATCTCTGCACTCATTTGGTTGGAGGTGATCTCTGCTGTGTGTGCAAAGATTGAGTGCCCCAGCAATTAGAGCATGCCCTTCATCCCCACTCCTTTTCATCTTATTTCCCTGTCTTCCCTGCTGCATCTCATATTGCATCCTTACAGCCAGGCACTTCCTCCTTGAGCAGCTTCTGAGGTTCCACCACCGACAGTAACCCTTGTTGGACATTTTTGGCTTGGAGAGCATGAGCCAAGGGAATGTGGCCTGAACACAGGCTGTAATTGCAACACAAATGGTCAAACACATACACATTTATGTACCCAGTTCTCCTTCAGTAAACCAGGTTATGGTCTGGGTTATTTGATACGTGACAAGGTTTCCAGAGATCTGGTCCAAGTGTAAAAAGAAGTTACATCATCTGGACCAGCTACCAGAAATTTTTAAATGGTAACATCTATCCAACTTCCTTTAAATTCTATAAAGACATTGTTATCCAATTCTTAAAATGTGCAGTGTAAATGAAAGATGTGAAATGAAAGCTATGAAACAGCACCAGCTCTGTCTAAGCCTGCCTGCGTAAAGAACATTACTTCTTGTGAGAAAAATGCAATATTTCCCTTTTCTCTGGCTCTCATGTGATCACTTGGAAAACTGCCTCAATTGCCCCAACTTCCCTGCTTGTTGGGCCCATTCCAATGACCTCACTGGAGCTGCAAAAGGTGTGATCAATCTGCTGCAAAAGTTTTTCCCACCTGCCTGAGTCTGTTCCATGAGTCTGCCCAGTTCCTGGGAATGCAGGTTTGTGGGCTGGAGTCCCCTGACACAAATTATTTCTGCACCAAATATTGCAACTCTATCTGTAAGGAGATGAAGGCACTTCCAGAAGAAGGTCGGGAAAGGGATTCCTTATTAGTACAGATGCAAAGGTAACTGGAATACCACAGTCTCTGAATGGATTTTAACCATGGTAGGATAAATATCCAATAGGGTAGGGCTGTGATTGTAATCAAAATCCATTCTAGCATGTCCTGATTCTCCAAATGCTCCTTTAGGCCCAGACTTAATTAATTTAACCTGCATGGAGTATGATCCCTGAATCAGAATTCACAGTGGCTGCCTGAACCTGAAAGACATGCAAAGGATTCTTATTAAAAAAAAAAAAAAAATCAAGGCTTCTAATCTTTTCTAGGGCAATGATGCTAAACTGTGGTGAGATCAGAGGGAAGATAGATTATGGAAGTTTCCACATTTTATTTTAAATCACAGATGGATTTTGTACTCTGTGAAAGCAGTCATGCTGTTAGGAAGGAAGGATCTAAGTGATTCTGAGACTTCATTCACCACAGGAAGCAGCCAAAAAATGGCTAAATCTTACTGCTCACACAGCTATAGAGTTAAAAAGACAGAGAAACTAGACAATTTTGAGGAAACCTGAGTAAACAACAAGAGGAAGACGCATGAAGTAAAGCTGTTTTCTCTTTGATATGTGCTGACTAAATGAGAACTGTTTGCTTGAAAATGGCACCTGTAGAATCTTTCTGGTGATGCCAGTTCCATCCCAGTACTGAGGACTGGCAAGTCAGTAAGGTATTTGCTGTCACTTTGGTCATCTTTTTCATAATTCCTGCAGGCTGTAGTGTCACATCTATTTGCCTCCGTTCCAGGTATGGAACTGTCCTGGGATCTGGATCAGTTTGCACAAAGGTCCTCCTGTCCCAGCCAGAGTTCATCTGGGAAGCACCTCCTGCCCTTTAAGTGTCTCTTTCCACTTTCACCTGGAAATAGCTCCCTTTACCCCCCTCTAACCACCATCTCACTGCTCCTAGTGCCTGTTGATCAGCCAGTGTTCTCTTCCATAGGTGAAGCAGCTCTGTGATGAATGAAATAAACTCATGTAAAACACTGTGAGTCCCCCCCTGGTTACCTTATACTCAACTGTTGGGCCCAGAGACCTCAATGGTACCTGGCATTATGCAAACACACAGCATAAAAAATAATCTGTCCTTCTCCAGAGAACTTTCAGTGTAATTAAGGAGAGGAAATATTAGCATCCTTTTTCATCATGAGGTACAGAGTCATTAAATCCCTTACCCCAAATCTCTTCAGGATGACTGTGTGAGTGTAGTCCTGTGCATTGTTAATAGCTGTGATTTATTTATTTATTTATTTTTAATTCTGTTTCTGAAGCATAAAGTGCTTTTCTCGTTTTCTCGGGGTAGATCACACCAAATTCAGCAGGAGTGTAATGGCTTCTCACGCAGAAAGAAATCCCGTCAGAGGCACTGAATAGTACAATCTAATTAAAAGGGAAGTCAGCAGGCCTTAATGAACATCATCAGGCTGCAGAGGCTCTGATTATTCGGACAGTGACATGCAAGATGTAAATTGCTGAGGTGAAGAGCTGAGTGGGGCAGCAATTCACTTCGCACGCAGTGCTTGTGCCTGGGTTCAAGGCAAGGCAGGACCCACAGGGTCCTGGTGCTGGACCCTGGCGGTGCTGGACCCACAGGGCAGGACCCTGGGTGCTGGAGGACAAATTGGAGATTGCCTGTAGGCACAGCCAGGGCTCTGTGAATCTCCCTGCACCCCGGTGGTCCTGCCGAGGGGAGCTGAGTCCGTCCAAGATGCAGAGAAGCCAGCTGGGTACATGGACCTGGCTGCAGCAAAACAGGGAGCTGTGCCAGTCTCTTGGCTTGAAGGGGGCAAAGCAGCCTGCCCCTGCTTTAACTTTAAAAGCACTTAAATGTGCAAACCAGCACAACAAAAGTCAGCAATAGTTTTTCTGCTCTCAGGAGTGAGACCACAATTCGTTATCTTGAATCTGGTTTCCTATAGTAACTTGATTTTTAAAATCTTCCAGCCTGAATGAGTTATTTGTTGTTTTACAGCAAAATGGCACTGGCATGGGTGAAGGTGATGCAGGTCAGCTGTACAGAGAGCTGGTGCTGGGAAGCAGAGGGGGAAATGTATCAAAGCATCATTAAAAGGAAAAAAAAGGCAACTTGAAAATAAGCTGCAAATGACACTTGTTTTTTAACACAAACAAAAAACCCCAAGGGACTGTCATCTGTGAGATATTCTCTCTCACTGGAAGGAAAGAAAGTCAAGAAAGGGATCCTGTATGTCTCTATTGTCCCTGTGTCTCTCATTACACCCAAATCCTGTTTAATTTGGCTGTTGCTATGGCACTTTATGATATATCCCCTACAGCATACTTGCTCATTCAGAGACATTAAACCAGCCCAGCTCTGCACCACAAGCTGTTGTGTTTCCATGCTTACTCAGTGACCAAGCCTCAGCCAGTAACCCATTTTACCCTCCCTGAGATGCTCCAGGGTGCAGCAATAACCTGTCTCCACTTCTGCTACCACAGTGCTTGTGAGAGCACAAGCTCAGTGCTGGACTGGAAGCTGAGAATGTGAGGAGGAGAGAAGCAAAGTTAAATAAGCTCCACTACTCCCAATTTCCACAAACATTCCTTTCCTCTGGTGAAAGCATATGTGAGGCCTTTCCTGGCCCACTTTGCTGGTTAGGTTTGGCAAGCCCCCAGTTCCCCTGAGAGCAGCCTGCATACCACTCATCCTCTGGAAATTCCTCCCTAGCCACAGGGAAACAGGTCACCAGCCAGGAGCCTGACTCCAAACCACTGAGTCTCTCTCTCTGCTCAGGAGGAGCCAGGTGGGTAGCTGGAAAAAGATGCTGAGAAAGGGAAAAATAAGATGTTCAGTGCTCAGAGGTTATTTGGGAGGAAATGGGACAGTGGAAGGAAAATGCTGTGCTCCAGTCTCATGTTGGAGGCCCAAATTCACAAGGTCTTCTGTGACACCTGCCTGGCCCCCTCACCCCCTGGCACAGCACAGGGGAAGCAGAACACTTTAGATAGGTTTTGCCTAATTGTGAAGAGAGTAAACTGCACTGGGCTGGATGTGGATATCTGCTGCAAGCCAGAATATCAGGATTTAATCATCTCCATCCATTTGGCAGGTGGTGATATGCCACAAAAGGACTTGATGCTTCTAAACTCTTCTCTGTCTTGGGAAGAGTAGAGACTTTCCAATCTGGCAGGGGTAATTTGAGCCACAAAGAGGGAGACAGAGACAAAGGCAAAGGACAGATATACTGAGAAACAATAGGGGAAAAAGCTGGAGGTAAAAATGAAAGTGGTCTGAAGGAGAGGAAAAACGAAGATAAAGGAAAGGTGCAGAGAGAGAGAAAATGTATAAATATGGATGGGAAATAGTAATGTGCCCATCCAGTCAAGATTAGAGTAGCACTGTCTCCCTTGTCAGCGTGGTATGCATCCCCATTTGAACCCACACTTCAGCAGATGTCCATCTGTCACAGCTGGTCTTCATCTTACCCATCTGCCTCTCAGGCTCTTGGAATGGTTGCTCTTCTTTGGAGCTCGCACTGCCTTTTTCTCATGTAAGCAGGACTCAAGTTTACTCCTAGTCCCCAACAGCCTCTCATCCTACCAGGATGTTGAGAGCTTCTAATCTGGGCAATTGACCTCTAGTCACAGTATAAAAATGAAAGTTACTGCTACTGAATCATCAGTGTGTCAGGATATCTTCACTCTTTTAACCCCTCCCTTTGATCTTCTAAACTGCATAGGTATGCAGAAAGACTCTTGCCACTGCCCAAGAAACAGCCCATTTTATTCCACAGAAGTTGCAAGAAACTTGCAGTTTTACAGGACTATGGAGCTACAGCATTTCCCATTAACATCAGTCATAAGAAACAGAGCCACAACTGCCCAAGTACCTGTATCTCCCTATCAGTCCCTGGAGGAATGGATCAGGTTTTGAAAGCCCTCAGTTTCCTCCTTGGTTTTCATAATGCTCACAGCCATTACATTACTTTTTTGTTTATGCTTGGCTCTAAAGAAACACAAAGTGTTTATTGAATTTATTTATTAAGCACAGATTTTATATCTCAAGGAACTGTTCATGTCTTAAGCCCCCTTTTAAAATAAAAGAAATTTAAAACATGCTTCATTTTTTATTTACTGTAATTATTCATGGCTTGGCATTGAACAAACTCCATTTCCAGTTAAACACTACTCATGGACCTCCTAATATAGTACAGCATGTGTTGAATGAAACCATCCATTTTTCATAGTTGCAGCAACTTCTGTTTTCCTGGATTACCCTGCCAATTTGGCAGAAGGTTTTGGAAGGTAATAGCCTAATGATAAAAATGTATGCACTACTTGTTCTGTTGCTTTCTACTGCCAGTTTTTTTAATAAACAGAACTAAGTACTTGACTTGTACTTAGCAAACATAAAGCTCAGTTGGGTCCTTACAAAGAAATTAGGATAAAAAAGCATCCAAACATTTCTCCACACTCGGCTGTCCCTAGCAGGAATCGGATACAATGAGCAAAAATCAGATCTATCAGCCCCAGATAGGCCCAAGTGGCAGGGGGCACTGTGTGGCTGCCCTCTTGGGCTCTCCAGAAGAAGGAGGATGGTGATGTGGCCCTGTTGACACACAGCACGTTTGGGAAAAGCCAGGGTGAAATGAATGGGCAGCACAGTGTCCGATCTCTCCCTAAAACTATCCTACTGTGCTGAGGGAAGACTGCAGGCACTTGGCTGGGGCCTGGGCAATGCTGCATATTAAGGATGGAGGGAATCCTGCAGGAAGGCAGAGAGGGGGATGGAGATGTTTAGCAATGGGGCTGAGGAAGATGGGGCAGTCACACAGACTGGTGAGTAGTGTTCCTGTGGTGCTGTATTTTGCATGTTCACAGCAGGGGAGTGCTGTGGGCTTCAGCTGATGAAGTCTGGTTTTGAAGAATCTGCCTGGTAAATACCTGAGTGTTAGGGATACCATAACAAATTGTATTTCCCTAGAAAGACACTCCTTTTCTAGCCAGAAGCTGCTGGACACTTGCTGGGAATTTCTGGATACCCTTCAAACCCTGAATGACTAACTGCATGTGCCATAGCCCATCAATCCGTCATGTACCCCGTCATGTCAGCCCCACTCCCTGTGAGTGCTGCTCACAGCCAGTGTGGTCCAGCCAGAGTGAATGCCAGAGCTGAACAACATATGCACTTAGATCCTCCAAAGGAACAGAGAGGGCCTCTGAAGTAAAATATCACCATCAAGGCAAAGAGCTCCGTTTCTACTTGCACAAATTTTGCAGTGTAACCAACTCGTCACGAGTCTTAAATACTTTATACCCTCCCTTTCTATTTTCTTGATCAAAGATGGAAAAGTGTGTCATGCCCAGCTGGTTTTCACACCCATCTATGATGTTCCCCCAGGAGCTTTTCCCTCCTGGTCGAATTCATGCAAGAATTCCTACCAAGATGCGTTCCTGCATTCCTACCAAGATGCAAGCTGTCAGAGAAGCAGGTGTATCCTCCCTGATGCCTCTGCACATGAATGCTGCTGGACCCAAGGCTGGACCTCAACACCCACTGGATGTCTGCCCACTGAGGTGGGAAAGAGTGCCAGTGCTTCTCATTGCAATTCCAGCTGAGAGCAACTGCTGGAACATACTGTGGATTACTGAGCTGTTCTCAAAGCCCAATGCACTTCCCTATGGGTGCTTCTGCTGACAAATTAATGCATGTATTATTTAGGCAAAGTTATAAATCACCTTCTGAGCGTTCCTTTCACAACAAATTGGTGTGCTCGTGGCAGCCTGTCTCTGGAACCCCATGCAATGGTTAACAGCTACTAATCCAAGGAGCTCAGCCATGACAAGCTAGTTTTCATTCTGCTTCATCCATCCTTAATCCTCAGCACTCAGAGGTCAAAGCAGAACTTAAAGATTATTTGGGCTATCATTTGGAATTATAAATAGGGAGACAAGTAGCCCCTGCCTTATTTTATGGCCATACTAAATGTCGATCTACCCCTACAAATGACTAGTGTGTTCCAGTACCTCAGACAATGACTACCCCAGCTTGACAAAAGGAGATCATATGAAGATGATATAAGATGGGTATCAATCACATACTCATAACCAGGTGATGTCTATAAGCTTACCTGGGAGAACGCCACCAGATCTGCCATGCAGATATATCACATGCTGGAGTCCAGCTTTGGCAAGGAGTGATTCTGTAGGCCAAAGCAACAGACAGAAAGCTGACAAGAAGATTTTTATCTAGCAGGCTGTAACTCACATGCCAGCAAAACCTTTCTAAGTAAGCTCATTTCAATATGAAAGCTTCAGAGTCTCTGAACTAGTAAGAGGAAAGCCCAAACAACAGGATGAGATTTATGATGAGCATCACAGCATATTACCTGAAGTGCTTCTCCACAGTACTAATGCCTTCCCTCACAGTCCTCACACAGAGTTAAACCAAAGAACCAACTCCCAGCTGGTTTCTGTCAGCAGCATGCTAGAGGATTTCACTGGAAATCAGGCCTTCCGCCCTTTCTCTAAATTTGTTCATCTTAAATTTAGAACATTAGGTCATTTTTTCCTTAAATATTTACTTACATTATTTTCCCACAAGCCAAAATCTATTTTACAAGTTCAGCTCAAATGGCTGCAGAAGAGGGTGCATGTTAAGGAACAAGAGCACTGAGTCAAATACATGTGACAAATTGGCAGGGTCCTCTTGGGCTGGGAGCCACTGGGAGATGGCACATGTAGGGGTAGGAAGTGCAGCAGTGAAAGAGGTTGAGTTCTGAATTTCCATCAACTTCAGGCACAGCTGTCGGCATTTTGTGCCTTTCAGGTCTCTCTCCTCAGAAAACAGGATATTTGGGTTATTCTGTTGGCTGTAAGATTTCTGTAACCCTGAGTCTACCTTTCTTGTCTTCTCTGTGATCCCAAGTATGTCTTTCACAGCACAGGGTTCTCTGTGACCTGGCTGCCAGCAGAGCAGCATCACAGGGCTGGTGGTGCCAGTTCAGGTCATCTGAGGATCTCACCCACAGTGCCCAGCAGCCTTTAACAATTTGCAGCATTCCAGGTTTTGCCAAGACTTTCTGTATTTAATGGTGAATCCAGTTGTACGTCAGCCTCAGCTTTATTTCAGCAGATTGTGAAACCTGAAAGATCTAGAAACAGCCAGGTTTTAGGAGAGTATGAAATAACAGTGAAGACTGGAAAAATGTCAGCTTTGTAAAATGGAAATCCCATATGTGTGTTTGTGAAAGGGAGATGCAGCTATAAGCACAATCCATTTTACATTCATCCTTTCTATTTCTTTGCTATGTTTATGGCAATATCACAAAGACTGTCTTGGCCCAACGTTGCATCTGCACACATTGAAATCCACTGATTAGATTTAGTGGAGAATTATATTTAAGCTCCATTAATATTGTAATTTTATTTCCACACGGATGCAGACATTAACATAACAGGGCCCAGACATGCATGCAGGTGTCTACTTGACAGAACAGATGTCTTCCCGTGCCGATCCTCACTCACCTCTCCAGGAGAAACACGTTTCCCTTGACTCTCACCCAGGGATACAGCCCAACTCTCCATCCTTCATGGTTTGCTCAGGTGGCAAAGCAGCTGTACCAGGCCAGTTCAGAGACAAACCCAAATCCATCTTCAGGTCTGAGTCCCTTTCTCAGACTCCTTATCTTTATCAACACTACTATAAATCACACAATGATTTGAAAAGGCACTGCCTCCAAAAATAACACATTTCTTACAAAAAGGACCCAGTATCCCCATTCTTTTTGTTTACTGGGCAAGGCTGATTTATACTCTTTCTCATCCAGCACATATTCATGTCATTAAGAAAACCACAGCAGGTGCACTGACATTTGGAGCTCAATGAACAGCTGGAAAGGCAGCTGGAGTTTCCCTGCTTTTGAAGCTTTTGAAGAACAAGTGAAATCCCAGAGCAGAGGAAGCAGAAAACTGGTATTTTTGTATTCACTTCCTAACAATTTATTTCAATTTGGATGAGGATCTGAAGGAAAAGGGAAGACATTTCTGATTGTTTCTAGTTGGAGGGAGAAGAAATGATCAATCTAATGTTTATTCCTCCTCAGTTTTGAGCTGTGATATTCATACTTAGTGAGTATGAGGAATACCTTGTTGTTTCATGTGAGTGAGTAGTTCATACACGAATAAAATAATAATAGTTGTTAATCAGATCAGAGACTGCTCCTAGACCCACTGTCAGACACTTGAATTTATTTGCCAGTTGAAACCATTCATAGATGGCTTAAGTGAATAATTCCAGGGTCCCCAGCATTTCTGAGCTGTCATGTGATAATGAAATAAAATTCCATACTACTCTCTGCTAGGTCTGTAGTTCAAACTGGACCTTTAATTCCTTCCTCTTCATCCAGTCTGAGAATAAATTTTACATATTCTTTCTGCCAGTTGAATTTCCTCTGTCAAAAGCTCAGTGGGGTGTAAGCATAGAAGGGGAAGAACTATTTGGCAGCTAATGATCCTGCAGCCAACCCTCACCTCTAGCAAGAGCAGTGACTACCCTTGTTGAGGTGGTCATCAACAAAGCAGTGATCTTATTCATGTGGTGGTAAGATCAAGGGTATGAAGGCATGAGGAAGGGCTTCTGCTTTTCCTCCCAGGCCTGATGTCCATCCTTAAGTCATCTGAGGACTTGAATCATCACCAGATACACTAAGAACAGTCAGAGAACAACTGCACTGGGAGTTTCTCACACGTAGAAATGCTGCTGGCATAGCAGATGTGTTGTGAAGTGAGGCAGCTAAAATCTACCACTGTTTTTTTTTTTTTTTTTGTTTGCTTTCCCCCTTCATTCACGACCAGGCAGATTCCTGGCTTAGCTCCCTGTTTGGCCACACAAAGTGGTGTTGGTGTCAGCACAAAGGGAAGGAGGGAGTGCCGGGCAGGAGAGCCGGGCTGCCCCTTGCAGCTACAGCTCCATTAGGTCAGACTCAGCACAGCCCTCGCCAAGCAGCCACCTTGTCTGCCAAGACACAAAGGAAACCCAGCCGTTCTTCACTACTGAATGAATACCTTTTCTCTGTGCCCAGTGACTCAGCTGTGAGGAAATACATGCCTGGGACATGGTGCAAGGCTTGAGCCCACCGCTTTGGGTTCTGTGATGTTAGTATGAAAAGGCAGAGAACTGGTGACAGTGATGTGGTGTTGAAGGGCTTTCCTTTCAGAGCAGCAGTAGCACCATGCAGGAAGCCCTGGGAGCTGCTATAGTTCTGCCTTTTCCTATGAAGCAGAGCTCTGATTTCCCTTGCTCTCTCTCCATTGCTCAGCAGCAGAGGCAGCTGCTTCACTCTGCTCCTCGGGTGCTTCCCCACTGCTCAGCACCAAAACACAAACACATAGCTGTTTTGATTCCTCCCTTCCCTCACTCACTCCCTTCTCTGCTGCCTCCTGGGAGAAATGGAAGTAGATTGGAATTTTGTTCTATCCCCTCACTTGTTGATTTGTAAGAATCAATTTCAAATATGTTTAATTAAGACTGCTTGATGTCTTTTCCTTGGATAAGGGCCATGTGAGCAACGCAGATAGGGAAGGAGAGGTGGCTCTGCAATGAAGACAGGAATATAAAGTACTGGTCCATTTCCCAAGTCTGCCTGAAATTAACTGTGCTACCACAATTATTTATTGGCTATGTGTTAAACCTGTGGAGCAGGGTTGATATTTCTTTTCTTTGTTGCTGCCCTTCTCTTATACAGTTTTTGCCATAGCCTACTCCCAGTCTGTGGTAATATGACAGCAAACTGAAAGATAAGATAGTATATTCTACTTCTTCTTTCCTTCAGTTTCTCTGTGTGTATTTTTTCTCTTCACACCTTCTGCAGCGACTTTACTCCAGCATAATAAAGGCGTCTTCTGGCTGACTGCAATGTTTTTTTATGAGCATAAATAATTCCAGGTGGGGACCCCCTCCTTATCACACCAAGGGAAGAATAAATAACACAGTATACATTTTCAGGCTGGGAATAGGTGAAAATGCTGCATAATGGAAATTCCATATGAGAGAATAAATTCCCAGACCATTTTAGCTGGTTGGTGCTAGTGATGTCTTTGAAACCATTTCACTTAAGTCATAAATGTAAATATCTTCCACCTCTCACAAACACAGGCTCAGCTGAACCATTTTCTTCTCTAGCAATATACATTCCTGCAAGCATAATGGCTTTTTGGTCTTTCTAATACACCTTTACATTTCTTACTTGTGCCTAGTAGCTAGACAGGCTATTACCACTCTAGTTTTTTGTATGGAAACTCTGTTGCACATTAATCTAACCTCACACATCTCAGGTCATTTATGAAGTGCACAAGTTTATGTGGGAATGGGTTCTGTTTTATGCAGCTGAGACACCCTTTCAGAATGTGTTTGTTCCTTAAAAAGGAGATAAATTAGTAAAAACTAACTTACTTTGAAAAAAGCTGGTTATGTGTTGCACTACAGAACTGAATATCTGCTATTAATTTTAAGTGTTTTAAACTGATTTTTTTCTAAGAACAGTATTGCCTGTTGCAAACTCTTGTGGGGTGATCTACTTCTTACATCCTTATTGACAAAACTTTTTGAGACAAAGCTTTTCTTTTCCTTTAACCATTTTTTTAAAGTAACTAAAGATAATGATAATGTCCACTCCCGCTTTTAGTCAACAGTCAGGAATTAAGTTTAGCCTTAGGAGCTAAAAAAGCAAGGATATGAACTGAGAGTAAAAAGAGGCAAATTCTCTCAGTAGCTGCTTTTCAACATGTGCTAATTCATGTTGTTTTGTAATTAAAATGTTTTCTCAATCTTGCTGCTGTGTTCTCCTAAGGGACATTGTGATTTAATCTCCCAGTAATGCACTGCACTTGTTGTCATGGAAGCTACTTGTGTGAATAACTGCAAATCCAGGCACAAGTTTCGGATGCTAGGCTATAGCACTGCAGCATTTTTCTCGTCTTTCTAGGATTTTGTGTGTTTCCCTTATTTTATTCCTCTTATTCTTCCTCTGGCTCCCCACTCTTTCAATTTCTCCTGCGCTAGGACAAAGTGTTCAATCATTTCTAATATTGCAGTTTTGATATAAAAGAGCCAAAAGTCAGGAAATGTAGCCAAAGCTCATGTTCTGCCCTGTGTACAGCTGCAGGCCCAGGACAGTACAAACACCTTGCAGATGGTGAAGATGCATCCTTCTGGGGATGAGCCAAGGGCAGGACAAGGAGTAAAATGCATAAAACACATTACTCCTTTAATAATACTGCCCTTTTTGTGGTTTACATTACCACTTTCACTGCCCAACACACCTCTCATAGGTCAATATCCCCCCACCCTGGAGTAAATGATGCTTTTGGCACCACTGCAGAATGGTAAAGACACGTTTTTCAAAGGGTATTTCCAAGTTAGCCTGAGGCAGCAAATAGGGAATAGTGAATTGTTACTCCAGCAATGAGGTAACTCAGCTTGAACTCACCAAAGCATCATTTGACAGAAATAAAACTCTTCATGTATAAAAGATACTTCTGGTCTGCGTGCAAGCCCTCAGAAGTAAGGTTATCAAAGAGAACCATGAAACAAAAGCTTTTTTCAAGTGTTTGCAACCTTTGACACTCATGTCCTCTTCTCTTCTGCACAGCATGGTCATGGAGAGCTCAAACCACTGCTTCCCATAAAGAGTTACAGACACAGAATGGGTTGGAAGGGACCACAGTGGATCACCTGGTCCCACCTCCCTGTTCAAGCAGGGTCATCCCAGAGGGAGACTCCGCAACCCCTCTGGACAATCTGTTCCAGTGTGCAGTCACCCACACAATAAAGAATCCTCTTGTGAGCATTTCAGGCATTTGCCCTAAAATCCAAAACAACAGCTTCTAGAAACTGCAACAAAATAGATTCAGGCAGCCTGGACCACTCATCATTTTTGCATATTGTTAATTCTAATGGCTACTGTTTCTGCCTATACAATCACTTTGTGGACAGTGCTGAGTTTGCTTTCTTTGGCAAAAACTTTCATCCACCTTGAAGAATCAAATCCTTCTTGTTCCTCTGCTCCTCCATAAAAGGGGTCCTACTGAAGCAATGAGATAACTCTTTTTCATGCCTCTGACGGCAATCAAAATAATTCCTTTGAGTCATAACCCCAATTAAACTGTTCATGTCCTAGAGCCCTGGGGAGCTGTACTTGCTTTGGAGCAATGGTCCGTACAGGGGCCAAATTGTGCTTCATACCTTTTCATAGGGGAAGAAAAGGGCATTGATGATGCACAGATAACTGAGAACTCCTGCAGCTATGCTCTGTACTTATTGAGCAAACACATCACAGGAAGCAACTGGGAAATCACGAGCAGATGCATGAACTGGAAAGCAAAACTAAATATCTGTACCCTCACCAATGAAACTGCAGGGAAAACCTGGGAGAGGATCACAAATATTTACCACATGGCTAATGAAGTGCAGAAGATTCTGGCAGAGTTCTTAAGAGAGATGAAAACATCTATAAAATGAGGCTATTTTCAGCCTCAAATGTGATGTTATGTTTAAACCATAAAGATGCATGAGCTAAATGGTTAGAAGCAGGTCAATGGGTTGGCAAATATGGCTTTCTTTTTGTTTAAGAACGTGGGTAGCCTTGAAGGAGAGTGGAATTGAGTCAACAGAGCCATAGGAGATGGGATGGGCTCCTGCTGCAAGCAGTGCAGAGAAGAGGGGTTTTTGCACCAAGTTTGACAGGCATTTTAGCAGGAGATGTGTGGGCTGCCTGAAATCTTCAGGCAGAGGCAGTGGTGCACTCCAGGGCACAGGATGAGGCCGTGCAGGGCCAGGCAGTGAGGCTCACAGGGGGTGGCTGTGCTCAGACATGCTGCTCTCTCTGATCCACCACCAGCCCTGAGCCCTGACTGGGCAGCAAGGCAGAACTCCCAAGGCCCCACTGGAGAAGGAGATTTGAAGATTTGGGTATTTGGAAGAGGATGAGCGTGGCAGTACAAAGATATATAATAGAAAATGTTTTCAGTAAGGGTAATGAAAACCTTGTGTTTCCTAACTTGTCTCCCCGAATAATAAGCTTTTTGTTACGTGACTGATCAGCCCTTACGACAGAAACACCCTTATCTACACTGGAGATGTCTTAACACACTTGTAAGAGAAATAAAAACAATGAATTGATAGGAGACTCTCCACCAACTTCAGAGATCCCTGGGCTGGGCTTTCTCTCTCAATACTAATTGGGGATCTCTGCTGCTTAGATGTTCATGGCTACTGCCATTGAAATGAATTGGCTGCAACATCAGCATAAAGTGATGCACATCACCTTGCATCTTCAATTGCTTGACAGCTTTACAGAGAAGTCCCTTGGGAAAGAAATTAGTGAAGAGTTCTAAACTCTTCTACTGTTCTTTATGTCCCCAGACAACTCATGTCAGAGATGGAAGTAAATGCAGGAAGAAGTAAAAGTCAGCAAAAAAGTTTCAAGTGGAATTTGCAATCACTAAATGCAGAAACTGACTGAGAATCTTTCTGTATCTCAGCTATTGTGCTTAACTGACACGTGTGTTAAGTCAGTACAATGAAAATCAGAGTGCTTGCTCTAAATGCTCATACAGACTTGGAGGAACTCATGAATTCATGGAGAGGACTGTGGAAGAAGTGATGATGGAAGGATTTGACTACTGAGCAGGAAGAAAGAGAAAGGGAAGGACTGAATAAAATGCAGATCAGGAAAATCAGATAACCATGACAAATACAAATGAGCTCTGAAAGACTTTCTGAGTAGAATCCCTAAGAGCTGTAACAGACTTCAATATGTTTTGGGAATGAGATAATGAGACGAGGGAGTCAGTGCTGCGGGGGCTGGCATGCCTCTGATATGCATAAAAAGCCCCTTCTCAGGACAGAGCAGCCCAAACCCTTGTCCCTTTGAATCTGCTAACCTAAGCCATGTTATCCTGGGAAGAGCAGGATAGTCAAACCCTGCTTCTTTCTGAGGTATGACCTGTGACTCAGCAAGTGGGCCAGTACTGAATCAATACCATGGCATTCATTTTTGTGTGAGTCCTTAGCTGAGGCTTTTCTGGGTGAGTGGTGTTGGGCTGAAGCTGGTGACTCCCAGCTCAGCTCCACGGTGGGAATCTGTGCTCGGATTGAAAGTTGAAAGCGATCAGTGTGATGACAAGAAGAATGACATCACTGAAGCAAGATGCCACAGACACTTTTCCCATGGCTCAAGGGGATATTTGAGATGTAAACCATCTGCATATGTAGAGGTACTCCGTGCTCTGAGGCTGTTTTCACCAAAAGGGCATCTAAAAGAGATAAAAATGAATAGTCATCATTCTGGACTGGATTTCTGCCAGCTGCTTAGTAATTAGAGTTTTAATTGCCCCGTAATAAAAGTTTTAATTACTCAGCAATTAGTGCTTGAAGTTTCAAGTGCTTCACATGCACTCAATTGCATTCTGGAATTGTCAAGAGCAAAAAATGGAGTAGCTCCAGTGTGCCTCAGCAAAGCTCTGAGCAAGAGAGGGAAACATCAGGGATGGAGCAGCAGCAGCAGACAGGCACAGCTCCAATGCCAGTGGTCAGCCAGGCAAACACTCTCCCACAGCAGACCCTGCAGGCAGCTTGGGATCTCTCCCAAACTCCCTCCTCCTCTGCTGGGCCAGGCAAGCTGCTCAGATGCTAAAGGCATGGTGCTGGGCTGGGGGAAGGCTGCTGCAGAGACCAAACCCTTTTCAACATCTCTGTTCTTTGCCTCAGTGCATTCCCTCCTTTAGGCTTTTAGTCACACACCCAGAAAGCACTATCCCGTCATTTTAAACATCTTGATCTAAACTCACATGGGTGGGATAAGAGGCAGCCAGCTCTGGAGGTATCTTATCAAAATGCCATACTCATGCTATCTACTGTATCTATCTCCAGTAGGTTTACTGCAATTCAACAAAATATTTTACCTATTCCTTAGCTAATTTAAGGCCAAAATACCCTTTGTTGTGTCAAGTATGAATTGCTTCATACCTAGCATTATCCTGATTCATTTCCATATGCTGGATAATAAAGGTCCTGAGGGTCTGGTTTCTCTCTTCTTGATTTACTAGAATTTAAATATCATTAACAAGCCGAACTATAACAAAGCCAACAGTTGCCAATGGTGCAGCAAACAGGGCTGCATTTAGGGTACAGAGCCTGGAAGAAACTGCATATTTATGATCTGCTTGGGTAACCAAAGAGGCAAATTGTCTGACGAACCATGTAGTCAGAGAGTAGGGAAAACTTTTCCATAAAATAATTACAGTTGCTCCAGCTTTTTTTTTTAATGCCCAGAAGAGAGAGCTTTAAATGATGTTCAGGTTTTTTACAGGCAGCATGCAAAGTCCATCACAAGAACTTTGGCAAAACTAGACAAAATGGATTTAGTAAAAATGCTTCATGGGAAAAAAATTCTGGTAGAGGAAGGGTGGGATGAAACTTTTCAGAAATTCAAAGTTAGCTTCATGTTCTATTAGATATTACTCATAATTCTAAAAAATCTTAATTTTGACAGGGGAATCATAATGTCTTTCAAAATGTGGGGCATTTGTTTCCTTTTTTTCTTAGACTGGTTTCCAAGTTTATCTATTGGTAAACAGAGCTAAAGTTGAGAAATGAAGTTTACTGGAAACATACCAATAGTCACATAAGCACAGATTAAAAAAAACAGCTCTTCCTATTCCTAAATATTTGAAATAAAATCCAACAAATTCAAATTATGATTACCCAAACATCAAAATCTAAATAATATACAAATAATAATATACAACTAAAACACAAAACAGAATTTTTCCTTTCTGCTCTGAAAGTAATTTAGACCTTTGAAAAGTACATGGATGGTTAGTAACTTGGTTAATAACTCAAAGCATTTAGGTCTTCTCTAAAGCAGCATCAGATGTTTTCTATACTCCGGACTGTCCAGGTCACTGATTCCACAAATGCTCTACTCCACTGGGGTGCTAAGTTCAGGGACTGTACATATGTTTTCTGTCTCATTTCCCTGACACAAAGTCTGTAGTGCACTTCACAGTGGTGAGCCAATACCTGATCATAGCAGGCTCTGTTTTTTCCAGTTATTACACTGCAAAGTATTAAAGGCACAGTAAGCTGGGATTCACCTCACTGGATGTAGCTGTCTTGTCTAAGCTGGTAACAGGCTCAGTGAAGAGACACAGACATCTGGGTGAGTCACTCTTTCCAAGTGTAAATGCCTGGGACAGATGAGCTGATTACTCTCTGGTGGATCTGTCTCTAATAAATAAGGGGAGATCAACATTTAGACAACTGAAACCAGGAGAAATGCAGAGTCTCAGAAGCATGACAGTAGAAGAATGGACTGAAAAAAGTAGGTTTTATTGAATGTCAGTATTGATTTCCCCTTTTTGATCCAGGAAAAGCACATGTATTTCAGACAATGTTGATGCTGCAATTATCCAATTCCTTTCACCTCTGAGGCTGCAACTCAGAGCCTCAGGCTTGGATAGCAAAGCACTCTGTGTTAGGCACCCTATGGATCTGGGACAAACAGTTAACTCTGGTAGATCAGGGTCAAAGCAGTCCCTGCCACACATTTTATTTACAGCAAAATGTCGTACTGTACAGTAAGTCTTTGCAACTCAGGTTTTTACTTGACTCTACTATTGAAAAGTGCTTCTTCTTGTCAGTGTTCGGAACCTTATAGAACCTCTCTTTTCCCATGATTGTTTTCCAGCTATGCTTTTCCCAGCTGCTCAGCGATTCAAGAGGTCTTCAGCTGCTTTCCTCAACCCAGTGTTACAGAACTCGCTGGAAGATGTGGTCCTGCTTTATGAGGTTCAGTATATGCACTTTAAGCCTTAACCAAGACTGGGGGTACTGTCCATACTGGGGTGGGTTATTCATTATCTGGCTTCATGTCACTTTTAGTCATGCCAGCAGTAAACCCATGCCTGTGTGATAGTCCACCAGAATGGGAACATCTATATGTAGATATATACATGTATGACAAACTCAGATCTTTGAGCAAAGTGAAAACCAGAGTGAAAGGCTTTCCACTGAAAGCAACTTTCTCACAGAACAGTTGCATATAAACAACACAATGCATGTAGATTCTTTGGTCTGTGTCTCAGTCCACAATTATTAAAGCCACAAGTATTGCAAAGTAATCCCAAGGGCATGACTGTTTCTCTTCAGAGCAATCCATGTCCCTTCTTTCACAGCACAGCAATCTGTAAATCACATTCTGGTCATACGGTTAGTAAGGGAAAGTGGCCTGACTGAACAAGGTGTAGGGGTCAAATCTATCTAGCCCACATTTTTAGAAACTAGGATTGGATGTCCAAACAGGGGACATGTGCTTGGAAGTCACTGCTGTGCTCATTCAGACCTTGGCTATCCCTGGCAGCGTAAACAGCCTTTCCCAGCTGTGCTTCTGTCTCCACCTCTCTAATCCCCATGTGGCACCAGCAGCAGCCCATGCCAGTTTTGGACAACAGAAGACTGCCTGCTTTTTCCTTTTACTCTTTCCTTTCCCCTTAGCCTGTCTCTAGTTTTCCCAGGCAGGTAACACAGGAGTCCAATGCTCACACAGAAACTTTCTGGTCTTCCCCACTTCCAGACAGTGCAATTGTCTCCATTTGACAAAAATTAAAGACCCAAGGCCATGTTGTTAATTCACATTTACTCTGTCTAGAGTCGCTTGGAGAAAATAAATAGCTTTCTGTATTCTGATTTTGTACCAGTTTCTTTTAGCTGAGCTTGACATTGACAAAGGTCAGAGGATCTCCATCAAAGATGAGGAGCTGGCTTCCCTGAGGAAGGCTGCTGAGTTTGACACCGTCTGCAATGAGATTATCCCCAAGAGCATCACAGAGATCCGCAGGCTGAGCAGCAGGCTGGCTTCCTACCCAAGGGTCCTCAAGAAAGAAGACTTTGAAAGGACAGTGCTGACCATGGTCTACACGGCCTACAGAGCTGCTCAGTCTCAGGGCCACCAGAAAGACACTTGGGCTGAATCCTTTGTCAATCTTTACAAAGCCCTGAAGAACGACCTGATGTTCCCACACAACAAACAGCCATCATAGTGGGAGAGGAGCAGCAGCTCAGCCGCCTGCGCTGGTTGATAATGGACACAAGGTAGCACGTCCACCACTTTATTCTGTAAAGAGTTTAATAGCCTGCTTCATGAAAGATTCTTTGTTTTCTGGCTCCCTCTTGTGGAATCCGCTTTCTAGTTCCATGTTAAGGGTGAAAAACGTCGTCAGCCCTGAGAATTCGATTTTTGGGCTGGCTTGGAGGCAGGTTCTGTGACAGGCAAAGAAAGGAGTCTGGTGTACACCCAGGCAGACCCTTGTTTCAGGCAAACCCTTGATTCATCCTGTGGGTTTCCTATAAACAATTCATAAATATACTGTGCTTATGCTCACATGCTGATGTGTAAGTGCTGGAGAGTGCTGCTTTCCTAGCTGGGGAAACAAGTTCATGTTTTGGCTGGCCAATAAGTGAATATTACACAGAGATGAAGGCCCTTTGTAAAAGGAAGAGGTTTCCTAACTGTCAACCTTCAGAAATTATGCCACATATTATTCATTCCAAATGTTCTCCTAAATAAGTACTCTCTGATTCACTTCATTTGGCTGAGCCAGTGTTCAATTGCAATAACATTTGCAGAAGACAAAGGGCATTGTGAAGACCAGCAGCAAACAATGCCTGTGAACGTATTCCCTGCTTCCTGGAGCTGTCCTCCCAAACAGTCTGCAATGATTCTTTCATTATTTGCACATGACTTTGCTTCTGCTGCTTGTTTTTTTTTTGAAAGAAACATGTATTTGTCCTCAGTGGAATCCAAGGCAAGACAAAGGCCCTATTTAATTTAATAATGACACATTTTTCCTGGTTCTACCACTTGAACGTAGGTCATCTAAACCCATGTTTCAGAATCCTCCTGAGGTGAGGGAGGAAGGTGCATTAAAACATACCTGGTGCTGAATTTAGCACTGTGACTCTATTTTTTTATAGTAAATTGTAAATTCATTTGAGTATATGTGCGTGTGTGTGTGTGTCTATGTTCATGAATGTGTGTGCACATAAGTGCTGAGTACATAGAAGAATCCCAAATTGTTCAGTCAGTGAACAATTGCATCTGACCACTTAGCAGAAAATGCTATTTACCAATTCAGTGGTGCGAATTATGAATTTGAGAGCAGCAAAGGAAAAACTGTAGAAGTAGTGCAACCGATTATAACAAACTCCCTGAAAAATCATGAACAGAAATCAGACAGAATATTTTGTCAGACAGATGACTAGCTATCAAAAATCCAGATTATTCTAAGTTAAATCCCCTAGTTTTTATGCACAAGAGATACAAATTCTGGTTTTCTATTAATATTAAAGGTGCTTCTACTTCCAAACCATGGGAAAATAGCTGAACATTTATTTTATCCTTTCATACCATCATTCTCTACCTCTTTATTGCATAATGTCTTAAGGATGCAGGCCCAAATAAAAAGTCCCTGAGAATAAAACAGACCTAAGGATTCCAGCCCCAGTTCTGCATCATGTTTAACTGCTTTTGCATCACTTGAGCAAAAGGAATTAATTCTTCTGTGTCCCTTAAAAGGGACACTTCAAGGACTGAAGCTGAAAAAATCCACCCAGAAGCACAGCAAAGAGCACAGTGCAAGCAGTCAGAGCACACTGGATTTGGCAAACACCTGTGGGAATGAGAAACCACAGCAGCCTTTGGGACAGTCTGGCCACAGCATTAGCAGCTGGACAAAGGTTTTATAAAAGACACAGTCAGTCTTGTTTCTCCCAGAGTTCCTGGATTTGTGTGTATGAGCGTGCACATTCATTTAGACGCACGTATGTGCAGGCACATTTTATACCTGAAGAGTTTTGTTGGCCATCTTCAAAGCCTGTCTGGCAGGTGGTGAAGGAACCTGCAAACTTCAGCCACGAGGCTGTGGGCCACAAATATCTCTGTCTCCTCTGCTTGCACACACAGAGCTCAGCACCCCCAGAGCAGCCTTGCGCTCCTGCCCACGCGCCCTTTGAGCCCTCAGCTTTAACACTGATATCTGCTTGCGATTCCTTCCCCCAGCATGCTTTACAAACACATGGAGGGGAAATGCCACAGAGTGCAATACTGCCTTTGCAGCTCTGCTTCTTGGCTCCCTGAAACACCACTTACTGAAAGAGCCTGGAACCAGAGCAATTCATAAATCCCTCACAGTCAGCTACTCCAAGTCAGCAAAAATAGCAAGAAAAAGAACTAGAGCAAATATTAATTGCTAGCAGTCACCATCCAGAGAAATGCCTCCCAGCCATGCTCCTCACCCCACAACAGGACTGCCCAGAAGAGTTTACTAATCATAAAATATTCCATAGAAAAGAATTACAGATAATTTTTAATATCTTATAACTCCCTATGGCATGCATACCTTACTGTACTTTACAAATTGGTAACTGAAACATTTATCTCCTCAACAGAAAATAAAGGTTTTATGAGGTTTTTCCCTCCTCCCTTTACTGTGTGTAATGTAAGAAAAAGATTTATTCCTTGGGAAAGTGCTTGGACTGCCCAGGTTAATTTAACAGACACTCTCAATGTAATAATAAAAACATTCTACACAAAAGTACTTGCCTTTGCATTGTATTGATTTCAGCAGCAGATTTACTATTTTGCAACTTCAGCATGAGTAATTGCTTATCTTAGACTGTGAAACTCTTCATGAGAGCAACGGTACGGGAGGGAAGAGGGAGCTGTCCCTTATTACGTGAAGGAGTTAATAAATAGGAATGAGATTGCCTCCCCTTTCCAGAGTTCAGGTGGGAAGGAGCACTCTGCCTTCAGGGAATTTCTTCGGGCTTAGGGCATTTCCATCCCTCAGTATTGCTTAAGATGCAGGTGTAGGTTGCCTTCTCCCTATCTCAGTTTATGGCTTATTGCTTCAGACTGAGTCTTCTTTATAGGGAGTTCTTATCTCATGGGTTAGAAAACCACTGCCCCTAAATGGCACCTTTAATCCACCCTTTGACCTTATAGATGATAAAAAATATGAAATAAGGTTATATTATTTTCCATTTAAAATAAAACTTTTTTTTTGAGTGTTTTAGACTTTTTAAAATTATTTTTTAGTTTCTCTGAAAAAAACTAAAAAAACAGATCCCGAGATGTATCAGCCAAGCCAAAATCTTTATATTAGCTACAGCTTTTCTTCCAGAACTAGTCGTTAAATTTACCTGAAAGGTCTCAAGGTTCTGTTTCATGATGGAAGTTTCAGCCTGACATACAATTACTAATTTCAGGAAGAATTCACCCCACACATCAAAATCCTCTGCAATTCTGCCTTTACCAGTTTTCCAGGACTCGGGGTCACAGAGGCATCACAGTCCCAAACTGGGGAGCTCAGTTTGTCACTGACTAGAAGAGGGTGGGGAGAGAACAGGCAAGCAAGTTTTGGGGGCACAGAAAATCCTAGATGTGTGCTTCCCATGAGACACAGGGCAAATGGATGTCTGACTACAGATTGTGCATGTAACGAGCCAGTGGGTTCAGTCCTAAATCTGCAGTGCTTTCTACCCCACAAAAGGCATTAATAACAGAAGAGTCTTGTCTCCACTAGAAGACAAGACTTTAGACTAGAAAGTCTAAAAATTCTCAGTTTGATTTTGGGCCCTCTGGATACTCAGGGCACACGAGCCAGCACAGAGATCAGCCCAGGCCTTTTGAATTAGTGACATTCAAGGGTCGCCATGGAAGAGGCACGAAGACAAAAGATACTGTTCAGAAAACAATGATTATTTATTTATCATCAGTACAGAGACCTTAAAACAATAACAAACTGTTCAGCCACTTAAAAAAAGCTCTTTTTATATATTTGTGGGAATGTCAGAAAGCTGTTGATTTTCTCAAATGTTCTGACTGTGTTTGGGGCAATGGGTGGAGCAACTTCTACCTTCAGCAGTCCTCATTGGTGAATTAGAGTTGCCTGTAGCTTTTTAACAAGTTTTTGTCTTGAGATCAAGTATAATCCATGCTGGAATTACTGCCCTGTGAATTCCAAGCTCAAGGCAAAAGTAGGGTAAAGGTAGATACAAAACAGAAGCAAAGAAATAAAATCCGAAGGAGCTGCAAATGGAGGGGGGGTTCAGTCTTTTCTTTAAAGAAGAAGTACCTGAAAATTTACTTCTATGCACTGAACAATAAGTTGTTTGGTTTAGTAATTTTCCAGCAGAAAAGGAACTGTATATGAGACTTTCAGACTATCAAGCAGAAGGAAAAGCAGCAGCCCAAAACATATCTCACCTGATTTATGAAAACAGGAACCACATCGCTAGATGATGGAAGAAAAAACTTTATAAAACATGGGAATAAGGATACAACACATCTACAACTGTGAGTCTGAATAAAAAAGAAAATTTGTCAAAAGATCACTATGCTCCAACTTGCAAATCTCTGCATGTTATGGTGTGATAATAATTTGGATGTGGTGGTGAGCCCTACATAAACTGAATGTCTTTGTAGTCGATAAACCTTTTCAAAACAACAGATTGGAGAACAAATAAACTAAGAAAGATATTTTAGGTGACTGTGGGGATAGGAGATGAGATGCTGAGAGATCTTTTGGGGAAATGCAGGCACAGGCGAAGGAAAACGTGGCATGAAAATTGGAACATCTGAGGAACCAGAGAAGAATCTGAAGGAGGAGAAAGCCACCAGGAAGTGAAAGAGTATGGCAGTGATGAAGGAGATTCTCCGATCCAGAAATCTCTTGCTCGTTGTTCTCATTCCACTTCTGCTTCTTCCTCTGCCGCTCATATACCCCAGCAGTGTAAGTACATTTTCATTTTCTTTTTAGCAAAGCCTCTGAGTGCAGCAGGTAGTCCTGCTGATTAAGCTTGCAGTGTGCAAAAAGAAAGACAAAGACCTCAAGAAACACAGATCTTAGAAAAATCAAAGACTCAAATTTGAAGGACTGTGAGGGTCACTGAGAAGTCATCATGGTAAGAGCCAGGGGTACCTTGAGTCATGTCACAAGCAGAGCTGAAGAGCCAGGTGAAGCTAGTAAAGCACTGTTTTAAAGCAGAAATATTGGATCTCTTCTTTTTCTAAAATAATATCTGTGTGGAAGGGGGAACAGAACAAACACATCCATGAAATTTTCTTTAAGGAGAGGTCTTTAAAAGGAATACTTATAGAGTCTTTAGTTTTTTAGTAATAAGTATGCATGGAGGGACTTTCAATTTAGTGTGGATTTATAAGGCAGCAATTCAGGTGAGGCAGGAACTAGGACTTGGTAGCAATGCATGGCACTGACTGCTCCAGAGCAGGTGGAGGTGCCTCTGCTGAGACATTGCAGCTGACACTGGCTCATAAATGCTGGCCCAGAGACATACACAGCAATGCAAAGGAGGGAATATCCTGTGCTTAATACACAGACCAGGCAAAGGGAGTGCAGCTGTGTTCCTGACTCTGCTTTGGAGCTACTGAATACCTTGGCCACATGGTAAAGTCCTTTCTTTGCACATCTCTGCAGCTGTAACCCATAAAATAGCAATGTTTTCCTACCTTATAGAGGTGGTGATATTTAACTTATCAATATTTGCAATGTATTAAAAATCTGCAGCTTGTCCTTCCCCATAGCCCTAGACATAAATCTGTCCAAAAGGTGCAGTAATTTCCATTCCGTCCTCTGCCCTGCTAAAGATTAATTCTTCCTTATAGTATCAGGGGATTTATGAATACTACTCCTTTATCAAATAGAAATGCAAAGGATTAGGAACTGTATAGCTGTTTTCATAAACAAAACAGTAATATTTTGTTTAGAAAGATAACCAGGATTCATAGAAAGGAAATGTTCCTGCACCACTGAACTGTATGTTTCACGTTTTCCTGCTCTGAACGTCAGTGTATCTTGGCTGGTCTCTTGCAATACTTTTTCATCTCTTTTACCTCAAGAGAGGGAATGAATGACAGACAATTGTGCTCTTCAGGGAACAGAAAGGCTCACCCTTTCACAGAGGCTTGTTTTACAGAAAGGTTTAATCTCCCCCCATGTCCCTGGAAGGGTGACATGAAAAGAGATGCTCCTTGACATGCTCAGCCAAGGGAATTGTAAAGCACCATATGGATGCTGAAGCAGGAATTCACTGACAGGATTGCTCCAAGAATTACTGTTGTACAGCACCAGCTCCTCTGCACTATTACTCTGCACCTTGTGATGCTGCTTTACTGCAAAGTGATGTGAAAATCCAGCTGGTGGTGATTTACATCCACTTTGTACATATGTGAGTGACCACAGAGGGTAAAGTACAGCTGAGAGTCTGACCAAGAGCTGGACAAATGTTTATAGTGCTATTAAGAAAACAACACCACCAAGTAAACTCAGCTGACAGCACACTATTCAAGTGCCTTTGTGTAGATTTTACTTTGTTACAACCCATTGATTATGATTACTTTTTAAATGGGAAGATTAAATTTGATGCCTGCTCACATGGTGGTATTTTTACATTTATATTAGGTTTTTTTGTCTTTTTTTATAGAGATTGAAATTACCAGGTCATTTATATTTGCATTTCTGCAGGGAATCAGCTTGCAGTTTCTTTGATGATACCAGCACATCTCTGCAAACGTCAAAGGAGCATTACATGTATAGTGGCAAGAGTGATCAAAGGGAGCACAAGGACTCAGAATTGTTGTTAGATGCTGCTAATGGGAATAAAGTCCACAGCTTCTTTAATATTATTTTGTGACAAGAAATGGTTGGGTGAAAAATAAATTTGATAAAATTTGCTTGAATTCTTTTTCCCCTTCCAGAGTTTTGACTGAAATTGTACCACAGGTTTGGACACACATAAATGTCTTTCAGGTCAAAAAAAGTGTTTGCCTTAAACTGTGGGTCTTTTTCATTCTGTCCTTATTTCCTTCATTGTTCACAGTGACGTGAGCATTTTTGCTTCTTTTTTGTAATCTTTATCCTCTTTTTTTTTTTTTTTTTTTCTTTTGTCATAAAGCCACCAGAGATACCATCAGGCATGCCACATGAATTCAGTCAGTTGAGAACAGGCTTTCTGTGACCACTGTTCCTGTGGCCACACTGTGCCCAATCAAGGATCAGTTTGGATTGCTCCTCAAAAGTCAGCAGCTGGCAGAGCTGTGAGACCTGCAGTATCAGGGGATGCTGACATGCCGATATGCCAAATCAGCAGAATGGACCCTAAAGCACAGAACGTGCTCTGAAGAGCCACAGATGACATCCTTTCAGTCACCTTTGGTTTTATTTACACCGGCCGAAGACTGGAATTTCAGCATGATCCCATAAAATCAAAGATGTTATTCCAGAGGCTGGACTACTTCTTTGCAGAGCTTAACCACACCTCTGCATGCAAGATATGCAATGCACACCTTTAAGTGGGCAAATTTCCAACACAGAATTTATTCTTTCTTTTAATCATTCTGAGATCCTTGGATATTTTAGTTACAATAGTTTGATGCATGACCCTTAGTGTGGAGTTTTTAGCCACAGCTTCCTTTCAGCTCCTCTTTTATTTCCACCTAAGGGACTGACTGAAGACAGATAAATTGATGATAGTCCCTTCAGCCATCACATTTTCCTATTCCCTGCTTCAAGCTCTGAGGTTGGCTTAACAGAAATTTTCAGCTGTATAACAAATGAGGAGGGTGAAACACTTAAAATTATACTGCCACTGCTTCAGTCTAGTACTTAGTAGCTCTGGTAACCATTAATTAAATATATAAACTCAGCTCAATTAAATAGAAGAGATTAATATGGTTTCTCTTGGAAACAGAGAAAAATAAATAAAGTTGCCAGACAAGCCGATTAAGTTTATAGTGGAGATTAGCAAGCTTGGCTTTCCCAGTGCTCACTTACAGTTTTGTACCATTTAAAAATGGGAGGGTTTTTTAGGGTGTTTATTTTGTAAAATGATTGCAGCCTGTTTTGTAGGGAACACAAAGACTCTGTGCCCATCCCAGTAAGGTTTCGGTAGAGATGCAACTTCCCTTTGTCCTATTCCATTTTCATTATCAGCCTACTTTATTGCCACACAGAGAGGAGTAATAAAAAATAACAAACAATTACTCAAAGAAATTAAAGAGAAGTGCATTTTTGGAGTGAGAAAATGGTTTAGATTCAGGTTAGGATGAGAGCAATTTTATTAATTTTGGCAAAACGTACCCCTTGGATTTTACATCTGTACAGCTTTAAAATAAAAATCACTGATTCTTCTTTCATTAGAAGTTATTGTTCTCCTCAGACAACTGCTGGATCTCATACAGAGCCCATGCAACATAGCAGTTTTTTAGCAGAAGCTAATGAGTTAAAAATTACATGAGTCAGAGTCACTAGGTCACAAAAATGGCCCTATGCTCTGCTCTCTGTAGAATATTAACCTTGAAGTATAATGTAGTTAAAAGTGACTGAGCAGCAAGTTGGCTAATCCAGAGCTAAATTTCTCCAACAGCCTTTCAGATACTCTTTATAACCTCTCAAGTAATTGGAGTCTATCTGCTCAAAGGAAGTTAGGTTTTCTTCTAAATTTGTTTCAGCTATTTTGGTGGCCCTGCTTAATAGAATCACAGAGTCATAGAATCATTAATGCTGGAAAAGACTTCTAAGATCATCAAGTCCAACTGCTAACTCGGCACTGCTGTGTTCACCACTAAACCATATTCCCGAGGGCCACATCCACATGTCATTTGAAAGCTTCCAGGGATGGTGGATCCACCACCTCTCTGGGCAATCTATTCCAATGCCTGACCACCCTACCACTGAAGAAATTTTCCCTAATATCTGATATAAACCTACCCTGGCTTTGTTGAAATATAAGTGTTTAATGTTACACTTCTCTGAAACAGAGCGGGATCTGGCATTTAAATATTTAAATCCAAGCTTCTGGGTAACCCTGGCTGCAATTCTTACTCAAGTAAAGCAATCAATACATATCAATCTATCTTAACTTTCTCTGTGGGTTGTGTTCTGCCTGTTATTACTTTAAGCAGTACTTCAAAAAAAAGATCAACAGTTGATTGTAGCTCTTTGCTAGAGGTAATGTAAAAATGACACCTATAAACATGAATTTAAATACAAGCTATTGATTCATTCCATTGAACCCACATCCCTGTATAATTTCACTAGGCTTTACCACCTCGTTCACAAAAGTGATTGAAAAACAATGAAATGTAAAAACATGCTCATTGATTTGCACAGGGATATGTGAGAATTGCTTGTGTGACCTCTTGAAAGCTGCTTTATTTAGAAGTCATCCATCCAGGAAACAAAAGTAGTGAATTTATATTTTAAGAGACTCAAATAGCATTTGTGAACAGGGAATTTTCTAAACAGTAGCCATTTGTGAGCTGTGACTCCACATGACTCGATAAATTCATATGCAACGTCTGGTACATAATGAAGAATGGGTACATTTATAGCTGGAGTAAATCAGTGCAGACCTACTAACTATCATAGAATGCAGGTTAGGCCAGTACAGGACTTGGCTTCAAACTTGAGAAAAGGAAAGGAAAAACCTTTTCTTGAGGGTAGTTTCTGTAATTATTACCGGCAGATATCCAGAGGTTTCTAAGTATAGAAACTATTGGTAAGATAGCAAATTGAGCCTAAGGAGAACTCCAAGGAGTGCAATAAATAAAGATATATCATAGAAATGGACCAGAAGACTTCCATGCACTAGCTGTGTTTTCCTGTAAGAGTATTCAGCAGATAGCACTTTTCTCCATCATACCCCAGCTCCCCATGACTGCTCAGCATGATGCTCTCATGCCTTTTTCTACCAGAACCTTGGACAGCAGCAAATTTGTTTCATTAACTCCATTCACCCATTGCTTCCAACCCTGCAGGTCTGTGGTCTTCTTCCAAAGGTCTTTAGAAATTACCTGAGCAAATAAAATCATCTAACAAAAGTGTTTGCACACTGTTAAAAAAAAAAAAAACAAAAAACAAAAAACAACAACAAACCACAAGTTTCCAGAGCATTTCCCAAAATAACTATGAGGCAGTTTTATGGCAAATATGAATGCTCTCATCTGGTCCTGAAAAGTAACACTTCTTGTCTTTGTCTGGTACTGGAGACAAAAACATGCAGAGATAACAGGTCAACAGGTCTAATCTGAGCAGTCATGATTGAATGCTTGGTAAATATTGGATTATGGAAATCAAACAAATTTATAAATACACTTGAAGCCATTATTTTGCTGATAAACAGGCTTATCCCAATGCTTTGTCCTGTCTTATATGTGAAAATTCTCATTAGCATAATCTTCAGAAGCTGTCTTTTCAGATGGTAGCCAAGATTTCACACCCAAACAGCTGCACCTTTGGAGGTCCCAATACAGTCCTTTTTGGTTTTTCTAGACCCACGCACCCAGAGTCTGAAGAATCCCATGGGTGAGTTCACAGATCTCCCACAGCATGTGGTGGGGCAGTAAGACTCATCCTCTGCGCTTCGTTCCTGCAGGAAGCCTCGTGTGCCTACGTGCTTGTGGTGACAGCTGTGTACTGGGTCTCTGAAGCAGTGCCTCTTGGGGCAGCAGCCTTGGTTCCTGCTTTCCTCTACCCTCTCTTTGGAGTCATGAAGTCCAGCGAGGTCAGACCGTTGCTCATTTTTGTCATTTAATATTCTTACTCTCAGCTAATTATTTGAATAATGCTGATGTTAGTGCAGTAGCAAGGCTTAGAGGTATGGGAGGAAGCAGCGTACTGTAGCAATCTGTTTACCCATTGCTCTTCCTAGCCCACATGGTTCCCCCCACCCCCCGTTCCTCGCCCCTAGCCCTGGCCGCTCCCTCGGGCTCTCCCTATTTGCTCCTGTACCCTAACCCCGCCCAGGTACCGCCCCTGAGCCCCTGACAAAACCCCCTGCACCCCGGTCACAAGGTCTCTCTGACTCTGGGGGTAGCTGGGGCAAGATGTAACTATTAAAAGATCCTCTTAAACCCTCATGGAGAGACCCTTCTCGCCTCCCTTGCCATCACTGGTTGTAAGGCTGATAGCTGACCAGAGCAAAACCACAGAGCCATCCAAAATGGACTACGGGAGGGTGAAATGGTCTCACTGCCCTAAGCAGCTCTGCTGAGCTCTCAGGAAAGCTGCAGCCTGCTAAACTAAACCTAGCAATTGCAACAGTGTGCATCTCATCATGGGTAACTGCGTCCCACCAGCTCTTTCTTCGACAGAAGATCAATAGAGGATATAATACAGGCTATATTAGGCAGGAGGGATGTCCATCCTTTCAACTGCTGCATCACAACCTATTGCTCCACAGGATCCCACCTTTCCCCTCCTCAAATCCATGTAAAGAGCAGCTACAGGACACACTGTAAAGTTTCCTTCCAATTGTATTTGCTGTGGATGTCATATAAGGCAAGAGGGTACATACGCTAAAACCAGTTACCATTTACTGTAAAAAACTAGATAATTTTGTTATCCAGGTGAATGTCTAGTCCTTTTTCAAAGCTGTAACCTAGTGCTGCATTGTAGCCATGAGTTCTCAGGCAAAGGAGTAGCTGTACAAAAAAGTCTCTATGACCAGGCCTGAATTTGCTTACTTGAGTTTTTTTTGAATGTTAATTTCTTTCTTTATATGCCAATAATTTATTTTATTTTGTCTACAACTTCTTTCCCCCCTCCTTTTTTCTATCTCTTTATTTGGGCATGAGGGGACAGCACATTTAAGGACAAGTAATACAGATAAGACTGCAGAAGTATATGTAGCAAACATAAAATTGTTGGATTTCTCTCACAATCTAGCACTGGGAATACCCATAAATGGATAGAGACAAGCATGAGCCAAGAGTTTTATGACTGCTTATTCCCCCAAGTTTTGTAATAAAATTAGATGCATTTTCATACAAACACAATTCGGTATTTTCACAATCTTTTCTTCCTAACATTTTCATTAAAAATTTGGCAGCACACTGGAGAAGGAAAATTTAATGGCAGCCTGAGAGAAATTCAGTGTAATATCAAATAAAGTGACAGTAAGACTGCTGAAAAGAATGTATTATTTGCTTTAGGAACAGAAATAAACCCCTGCATTCAAAAATAAACAACTCTGATGATGTTGCAGTATTTCCAAGCTGTTCAGGAGTGACTCTTGCCTAGAAAATTACTACTATTTAAGCAACAAATTACTCACAGGGGCTTAAGAACATGACTCAGTGTGTCATATATATGTATGTTGGTGTTAATAAGACTATTAGCATTCACTTATTTCTCCAAAATGGCTGTAAAAGGAATAAAGGAAAAAAAAAAAAGAAAACAGGTTCTTCACTCTGCCAGGTTGATGGATTTCCTACATTCACCTCATTATTTTTTGAAAAGGTAGCAGGAAAATAAAGTAAGTTAATGAGAAAGAAGACGGTGGAAGAAAGCCAAAAAGGTGATATTTAAAAGTTCTGGCAAACAACTATGATTGCCAAATCTATTTAGGTCACCACAGGGATTTATTAAATAAGTGTTATTAAATGTATAACTTGTTGCAGATTTCACAAAATAACATTAGTGTCATTCTTGCACTTTATGGAGGAGCATCAATATAACTGAGGACAAAGGAAAAACTATTGCTTCCTCTGTTCTTAATTGTTTTTAAATGCTGGCACCTACATTTGGTTAGAGGAGTAGTTTTAAACTGAAGAAGTTATGTTTTTAGAAAAATATTCCAGTAACAGCCTAGGAAGGTATTTCCACTCTCGATATGACCGTGTCCCACAGCCATAGGGAGGAGGAGAGAAGATCCAGCAGGCAGGAATTGTGCAGCAAGATTGATTTATTTAATTATTTTACAAACTCTTTATAGACTTTTTTCTTCATAGTCTAATTGGACAAAGGACCAGCCACCCCTTGGGGTGATTGGCTAAAATCCTAAAACATCCATTGTCAAAATATTTTTCTACTGTACCATAAACATAGTTCTACAAGGTCGCAGGTGTTCATGGTTTACAGAACTTCTGCTGTTATCTTCCGTGAGAGAGAAAAGTATCCCATGGTTTAAAAGAAGCAGGAAAATTCCTTGCTAACAGCATTTTTGGATCCACAGGAAGGATTGCATCAAAATTAAATGAAAAATTTTGCTAGACCCCAAGCATCTGTTTGCAACTTTTATTTTCTCCCATTTTGTTTGTTTTTACAGAAGTATGTGTGTGTGTTTGTGTAAGAATTGTATGGTTTGCTTAATTTGCCATTTTTGCAGTTGCTTAACAGAATATCTTCTCATTTTTTTAGCAAGACCCACATTCACAATTTCTGCTTTGGAGGTGGTCTCTTAATATTTTCGTGAACCAGTTAATGGGTTTTGCTCATCGTCTTTAAATTAAAGTTCTTCTTCTTGGAACTTTTAAAGTGGAAATGGATTTCCAATGTGAAAAGTTTTGGCACAGGGTTTGTGGATCACTGCAGCAATATACCAACCATTTCTTATCGCACTCAAAGAGCAAGTCCCACAGGACTTTTTTTCTGAAGCTGCAGGTTCTAGGGATGCCACATTTTGCCTAAAAGCTGAACATAACAGAATAAATATAAGCAAGATAGACAAAAACATGTCCAGAATGAAAAAGCAGATGAAGCACAGGAGTAAGCTGCCTTCAGTGCAGTTTTGCCTGTGCTTGTTTCCCTCTGAGACTAGTTGAGTATGACTGATTTACTGCAGGCACTGAATATCCTGCTAGAAAAAAATAACATTTCTCTTGATCTCTTCAAAACTGAGAAGCCTATAAACAATAGGGTAGAGAACCTTATTTGTAAACACAACAAGAAGGAGATTAGAGAGACTATTTTGATTTATGAATTCTTCATTTTCTCCAGCTCCCTGTCATTCTTACTCCAGGGAGCAAAAATGCGCAAGGCTATATTTCTTCTCATTCAGCATGCTTTCTGTGTAGAGTAGTTACTGCTTTTTTAACTGACTGATTCCCCCTGGCCCTTAATGCAGGTGGCTGCTGAATATTTCAAGAACACAACTTTGCTCCTCATGGGCGTGATTTGTGTGGCAGCTTCTGTAGAAAAGTGGAATCTCCACAAGAGAATTGCCTTGCGCATGGTGATGATGGCTGGAGCCAAGCCAGGCATGTGAGTTGAACCTTTGGCTTGGGGGTAGCTTGAGCCTGACAGCAGCAGCTTGAAACCTCTCTGATCTTCCCATCCATGGGCAAAAGCTACCTTGGTTTGGGGCATCTGTCACACCCATCTTTCCTTTCAGAGTCTGAAAGCTCACAAATTTTCCCCTCCTTTTTCTTCCCCCTGCGATTCCTCGTATTTTCCTGTGCTGCACTCCAGGTTGCTCCTTTGCTTTATGTGCTGCACCACGGTGCTCTCCATGTGGCTTTCCAACACCTCCAGCACAGCCATGGTGATGCCAATCGTGGAGGCAGTGCTCCAGGAGCTAGTGAATGCTGAGGAGGAGTGCGAGGTCATCACGACTGCAGGCAGCACCGTTGCTGAAGACAACAAGCCAATAGGTACTTTTTAGTACTGGCCACTCTTTTCTCTTTTGTTTATCAGTGACCAGGCTTGTTGATACATATTATTCAAATTCTATCGAGGTCAGATCTGTCTGATTTATACTGCCAAAAGCACTGATATGTACTCTTTCTTTTTGTACTCTAATATTCCTTTCAAAAAATGAAAGAAAGTTTCAAGAAGTGATGGAAGAACAGGAGCTGGGAAACTATACTGAATTAGGGGATCTGCTGTGGCTGTGTGTAATAAACTTTTGGGTCATAGGATTTTACAGGGTTGGGAGAAAACCTCTGAGAATAAAGTCCAGGAAATTTAGAAGAGGCTCAGAAGCTTTCTCTTGACAACCCCATAATAAAATTTGATAAGAGCTCTAAGGTTCATTTTGTTCATTCCTTCCCAGAAGGAAAAGGTTTAGGAAGAAAAAGATCTCTCCTTTCTTTCACTTTACAGTTTCCAGGCAGAAAATTTTTTCATCCAACCTTGTCTATTATTTGTAGGTATCACAGTCTTTTAATTGCCAGATGCACATGATCAGTACAATACAGAACAATAAAATGCTGCATAAAGAGAGCACCTGAGACTGTTTGGACAAGCTTTTGTTTGTAGCAGCTTCTCCAGGTCCAGTGCTGTGGCCCAGGGACTCAGCTCAGTTCTTACCCCAAGGGCTGCTCTCTGTTCCTTTGTTGCAGGTCTCGGTGAAAAGCATGGCCAACCTTCACTGGAGCTTATCTTCATCAATGAGGAGTAAGAATGAACCCTGTTCATCAGGACTGGACATTTGAACCCTACACAGGTTGCAATGAGATGAACCCAGGAGTAGAGCCAGGAAGGGCAAGCAGAATCTTGCAAGTGAATGTTTCACATGTGACTGACAAGGAAGGCTTACATGATAAGTGGGATTAATGCAATGGTCTGGATCTCACTAAAACTTTGCAGTATTCATTTATTTTTGAACACTATGGATATTTTAGGGAGAAGGAAAATATTTGTAGAGGTTTGAAAGCTCTTTTGAAGTCTGTGTTTGTGCTGTGCAAGAAAGTGCTGTGCACAGATTTTTATTTCTGTTCCCCTGAAGGAACAGTGATGGAGAGGATCCAAATACAGCACGGACTGCTCACAGGACATATCCAGAGGGAAATCACTTACAGAGAATTCCTGAAGAAAGTCTGAACTGCCTGCATTTAAGAGGGAGATGAGAATGGAGGGTGGAGGGAGATGATGGGAGGCAGAAAAATGCCCCTCCTCCCCCACAAAATTTGTAAAAGGATTTTTTAAATAGAGACAAATTTCTTCAGAGGTTTGAAACACTAACAGTTTCAACTAGGTCTCTATTTGGGGCAGAATCTAGTAAGGGGAAAGGGTAAATCAAGCAAAGGACTAATTTCTTTGTCAAATTATCTAATTAACCATCAGTTAAGATATACAAGACAGTATACAAAGCTAATGTCCTAAAAATTTATTATAGGCTAATTTTGAGGACCATCTTATGAAGTGTGAGAACAAGTTGCACAGTCCCTTTTTGAGCTCCTTCTGTATTGTTCACAGCTGTTCAAAATAAAAGAGAAACAAGTATTTTTTTACTTTAAATGTTAATTAACTTTAAAACAAATATTATAATTCAAACAGTACAGGTTGATGACTTTAAGTTAACTTGCAAGATCTAAATAGTTTTCTCATTAGTCTAGAGACTAATTGGGTTCTCCAATATTGCCTCTGTTACCTCTTTTTATCCCAGCCATATTTTCCATGCAATAGAGAATTAAGTCTTCAGATTGGCATTGTGCCAATTATGCCTTTAAACTCTATTGAAGAATATGTGTGGGATATTTCATACAGAACTATTATTAAAATAGGATTACTCGAACAAGAGCTTTGAATTTGGCAGGAAAAGTAGCATATCTTCTGGAAAGAAATTCAGTGGATTGTTTGCATGATCCACATGCCACACAGGACAGGTTTTAGGGAAGGCTTTAATGTGGTACACGTAGGTACTCAGAAACAGCATTGGAAAAGTTGGTAGAGGAGGGGCTTGACTAGAACAGGCAGCAGTGGTGCTGGATTGCTTGGAGATGCACTCCACAGAGAATGGAATCCTCTGCTAGAACGGGGTAAATGCCACCAAGAAAACAACCTTTATTTTTTGCACGAAGGTGGAACCGCACTGCTACCCAGCTAGAGATAGAACTATGGAACATAATAATGACTCTTATTGTTTGGCCAAGAGCCCACATAAGAGGTTCTAATAAACAGTATTCAGCATTTCAGTAGGCATTAGCTCTCCTGCAGATGTTGCCCCTCCTACCCATGATGTGTGCCTTTTGCGGGAGCTGGATGAACAGGCATTTTTAAAGTATATTTTCCTTTCTTTGTTTTTAGTGCTACTACTACTGACTTCAGCTCCTTGATGCACGCAAAGGTATTGTCACAGGTGATATTTTCTGAGCTACACTGTCTTCTAACGCAGGAACCAGCTGAGCAAGATGCACAAAGCTCTGAAAAACACTGCTGTTTCTTTTATTTCAAATGTGTGGTGGTCACTGGCAGAAAGTATGTACTGCAGATGGTCCTGCTTTGTATTTAACCTGTCAGCCTGCTTGCACAAATCAATTGGGGAACATTAGCTCCATAACAACAACGACATAAGTACAAAACAACATAAGTTTGTTTTACTTCCTGCTGGAGATCCTGAGATCCAGTCAGCAAACTAACAATTCCATATGGTTTCCAGCAAATTCTTTTGGAATAGGGATCATATCATATGGGTATGATCTTTTATTGCTTGGGCATTGCCAGCTTCTGCAGCTGCGACTTCTCAGTTGCTACAGCACATATCACAAAGTCACAGGCTCAAGGGACCTCTTAAATTCTCCTGCATGACAGAGGAAGAAGACCAAATCTCATTATAATCTGACTTTAAAATCACTTTAAAGTAAAAAATCAAGGAGTTTAAACTTTTTTTTTCCCCAGCATAAAATTGACAGCTGATTTTTAGTGGGCTGGATTTTCTTGTAGTTTTGGAACCATTTTTTCTTCTTCCTTCTTTGTCCCTAAAACCTGCTACCCAGTACCTTTACAAAGCATCACAAATTCTATTCTAAGTGCCCCTAGGAACATAATAAAGGCTAATCCAAAGGCATTTTTCTCCTTGCAGAGCATGAATGGTGTGCATATGATAGCCAACCCAATTGGAACAATGAATTCTACGAGCAATGGGCAGCACCTACCTCAGGTAAGGAAATGTTAGACCTGGGGGTGAGGCAAAATACCACCTGCTCCCCACTGTTTCGTATTTGTTCCTTGAAAGGAATCACTTTCCATCACCTCACCACAGCCACGGCTTGGCCCTTTGCCAGTTCTTGCTCCCATTTAGATGCAGCCAGCACAGATATGTTCAGAAGACCCATCCCCAGTGGCTGGGACAATTCATCTAGCTTTATATTTAGTAATGTGATCACGAGTTTCCTTTATTATTTCACTGTAATAGCCACTTTGTTTCTGTAAATCCTCCTTGGAAAATAGCCCAACTCAAAAACAACAGCCCCTGACACACAAAATCCTACTCAGAATGAAAAAAGCAGCAGGCATGGACCATTAATCTGTTCAGCCACTTTGTTAGGTTGTCTTAGTATCCACCTCCTTTTTGTCTTCCAAAATATCCAGCCTCAAAATTCTCCATTAGATCAATTCATTCTAGTATTTCTACTTCTCTCGAGTGGATCCAAGAAGAGGTTGCTGTTTGGATGACAATTTTGTAGAATCCTAATGGCATAAGTTTATGCCCACCAAAGAACAGGCTAAAACCAACATACAAATTTGTGTTCACAGTGCAAAAATAAATCAAAATACAAATTAGTAAATCTAACAAGCCTATTTGAACCACTTTCTGCCTTTTTTCCTCAATCCTAAATTACAGGTTGCATGTGAAGTGCCTTGAAGTACTGTACCTTTTTTCCCAGTACAAGGACTTGATTTATAGAGTTACCTGCCACTTAAGAAAGCTTCTTTTGGAGCAAAACTTTCTGGCATCTTGTCCTTCCATATTCCCATTGCCCAGCCTTTTCCATGACGTTTTGAGATCCCTGGAACTCCATTTCTAATTAGAGGCTCTGAGCCAGTTTAAGTGTGAAAGGTTCACCAAGCCTTTGTGTGGTGGCTGCTCCTAAACCTCAAGGATTATGAATTCCTTCTGCTGCAGTGCTGGCATCCTGTCCCTGCAGCCCTCAAAGGCTTTCAGTGGCCCACTGATATTCCAGTCAGACCCAGAGCTGGCCCAGACCTTAGCCAGAAGTCTGGTTACTGCTTGTCCTACATTTCTGTCACAGACCAGGCAGTTTCAGGCCCCTGGCCAGGTTTCCAGGACTGATCCCAGTTAACCCCTGTGAAGAAAAAAACCTGCCCTCTCTTACACAAACCTGTTTCTTCTCTGGGCCCCTTATCGCTCTGGTGTATGAGCGTGCTGGGCTGGTGTTCTGATCACCTGCTTTCCTTGTGAATGTGTCCCCTCACAGGCTCAGATCCTGGTCCTGCCTCCTGAGTCCCCGGAGCTCGGCCTGAGCACCAAGTACCGGTACCAGACCAGACATGACCACATGGTCTGCAAATGCCTCTCACTGAGCATCTCCTATGCAGCAACCATTGGGGGGCTGACCACCATCATTGGCACCTCCACCAGCCTCATATTCTTAGAGCACTTCAACAAGTAAGTGATAGTGGGATTTGGTGAGAATGGTGGGTGAGTCATTGTCATCCTTGTGGGTCATTTCCTACCTCAAGGAACCTTAGTAAGACAGTCTCTCTGAAGGAAAATTTGCTTCTTTCTCTACTCTAATGTTATTACTAAGGGTTAATGTTTGAAAGTTAATACATACCCATGTCTGTCTCCCATGCAAAGTAAAAACTCCTCAGCATGTGGTAACATTTAGGTTTCTCCATCAACTTCTTTTGATTTGACATACTGATTATCATGAAGGCAGCAGGCACTCTGGAAAAGTAAACACTAGAGCCATGAAGGTATAGCAAAGAAGAGAAAGAAATACTCACAAAAGAAGAAATGTCATAAAATCAGCTGCTCAACATGTAGTTCAAAAAACCCCCCAGCTTAGATATGTGGCCTTACACGTTTGCTTCAGAGAAGATGGGAAGCAGCTCTCTGATCACCTAAGTATTTCCTTTATCATAGGCCCGGGGCTCTCAAAGACATGAATGTTTCAATGCCAGAAACGTGAATGTTTTTCTGTCAGAAGACTGCTGGTACTTCTCATGCACAGATACACATCCAAGCTCAGACCTGATTCTGACTACCTCCTGCTGCCCCTATTGCCTTGATATCCCTCATTTCTCTCTCTTAAATGGTCATAGCAAAGAAGAGTAAGTTCAGAAGTCGTTCTTAATCCAAGGATTTGGATTTTACAGAATTTTCCAAGATCTTGCTTTTATGACAGTTGCATTAAAAGCACTCATCAAACATCTTTGTCAGAGCACAGCAGAATGCAGCCACTATTTGGGTGGCCCATGAGAAGACATACAAAGAGATTCTGGGTGAAATCATTCTGAAGTCTGACAACCCTAAAAGAAGCCTTAGTATAAACCACAGGTAAGGATGGAGTTTCACTCCTGGCATCTCCAAGTGTTTTTGAAGCTGGCCAGACAATCTGGTGTTAAGGGTTTGGAGAGCTATAGTGTTAGTGTGTTGGTTTCACTCTGCACAGGTAATGCAGCTATTGCAAATGCAAACTGATGGAGTTTTTCTCTCATGCCATGACAGATATATATGCCTAGAGATGTGTGTGCAACTATGACTGTTGGAGGTCCCTGTCCCTTTACTGTTCTAACTTCTCGTGCATCCTCTTTTATAATTTACAGCCAGTACCCAAAAGCTGAAGTGGTGAATTTTGGAACCTGGTTTCTGTTCAGTTTCCCCATCTCCCTCATCATGTTGGTGCTGACTTGGTTCTGGCTGCACTGGCTGTTCTTGGGTTACAAGTGAGTGAAGGTTGTTCAAGATACATGGATTACAAAAGCAGGGCATCTGTAGCTCCTCTCAGACGTGTCTCATAAAGACATTTTGACTGGAAAATGACAGAATTTAAGGCACAATTTCCTTCTTCTTGCCAGAACAATTACCAGAGGAAATCTCACTGCTTAGCTGCCCTGCAGAGGCAGCAGTATAGAGAATTGCTGCTTGAGATTAAAGTGCCCAGGTATTGCTGATAGAAATCCTTACTAAGCATTCAACTGTTTTGGGCTTTTTTCACTCTTATGACAATGAGCATTCCCTTGTGGACCAAAAATCTTGTTACGAGTCCTTTTGGAAAAGCACAGTTTAAAAGATGGATAGAAAAATAACTGCAAGTGAACAAGTTACTTGTCAGATCTGCCTCCAGCTCAACAAAATTAATGTAAAACCAGCTAAAATGAAAGGTAAACAGACTCCATATATATTTCCACTCTTTAAAGTGGAAAGGACTCACAGCCTGAGACAAATACATTTAATACCAGTAAGTCCCTAAGCCCCAAAATAAGAAAAAGTCTCAATCTTCTAGTTTATTGTACCACATATTGTCTTTACAAAGTTAATGAAAACTGCCTAAATGTGTGCATTTAGAGTGGATTAGTTAATCTGCAATAAATTGTGATGCAGACACATTTACTCAGAATTAAATTGGCCTTAATTTGATTTAGTTTACTCTTAAATGTGAACTGAACTGACATCACTATTTCACCCAGGCCAATGACTAAATTGATAATGAGTTCTGCTCACTGAGTGCTGTAATGAGTGCTGCTGACCTTGACTAGATTTGAAGTAATTTAGAGGTGAATGGCCCCATGCCCCTCTCAGTGAGTCTCTGAGTCTTGTAGTTCCAAATTAAAAGGCTAATATAAATTCCCTCCACCACTTTTTTTTTTAATCTTGAGAAGAAACAGGCCCTAACATACCCTCAATTAATTTGGTTTAACAAAAAAATAAAATTGAAATTCCACATTGCATCCAAGACTTCATGCTGATTAATGTTGTTCTAAATAATACCAGAGACTGAAGCATTATTGACTTTTTGAGAAGTACTAGTTGATTCCAAGCCTCCTTAATCTCTGACTTCTATTCACCGCAGTTCATTAAAGAACATATTATGTTAGGAGCTGGGCTTCAATACCCTGCCTTCACATCCTCCTGAGCCTGGAAACACTTAGAACATGTTGAAACAGCTGCCTAATGCTTGTGCACAAATGTTTAATGAATTCTCGTAATGTTATTTTCCTAGGAAGCCCTATGTCATCAATCTGTTCTTACTTGGCTTAGATGGAACAGAATTTCAGACTTTAAGGCCCTAGACCAGGCCAAAGGTGAAAGAGAATGAACCTATCAAAGGATCTTTGTCAGCAAAGAAGAGCTAAGGGTGGAATTGTTACCACAGAACTGGTCTTTATAAACCATATAGCTCTTCTCTTCCAGCCTGGAAGACTCTTCCAGCCTCTTCTCTCCCTGCTGGTGGATTTTACTGGTCTAACAGAAAGGTTTGCAAGGAAATTTAAAATACATATAGATGAAAGGCAGTGCTAAGTGAGCTAAAACAATGTGTTACATATTTGCCAAAGTGAAATGAAAACCCTGGTTACGTCCTTTTTTTGACCAGACAGGGCCTGTCTGGATCTTGAGCAATGCAAATTCATTTGAGAGTCTGGCCTTAAGCAAATACATTGAGGGAGATTGAAGTCCATGGTTTGGCCAGTGCTACATCTTGGGTGTCTAGTGAGGTACCAAATGAGATATTAAAATAGCAGGAATCATAAAAACCCCTATTATCACCTAAAAGAACTATAAAAGTTGTGCTGCCAGGGTACTTCAGTCCCTGCTGCTGCCTCTTTTAGACTGGCTTAGATCCCCTCACCCCTCTGTGTGACAGAGGGTGCAGCTGGAGTGAAAAAGCAGGGATCTGTGGCTCAAAGCACAGCAAAGTAACACTTCTGGAAAGAAGAAAAGGAGAGGGTTGAAGTGAAGTTGAAAGCATCTTCATTTCAATTAAGAATGTCCATGCTGTCTTACAGAACAAAGGCAAACTGAACAAGCTAAGGGCTTCACTTAACATTCATGAAAATGTATAGCAGGATCAATACACCCAGCTAGGAAACAGGCTTGTGTTTTCATGTTCCCAGCAGAAGTACAGGCATTTTTTGCCTGGACAAAACACCAGGCCAACTGCCCTGGTGCAGAGAAATATGGTGCTTTTCTGGCTGTGCCTGGTTTAGAAACAGCTGTTTCTATAACAGTGTGAGTACAAGCAGACAGGTCGTGGCAGCTAATGGGATCCCAAGCACAGTTTTCCCTCATTGTTTACTGTGAATCCTGAATATTCAAGTCAAATATGGTCTCCAAAGCCAGAGCAGGCCCCAAATATGTTGGATAACCCTGATCCAACTGGAAAGCATAGTTAGCCCATTAAAAATTTCTATTGATAGCTGACCTCTGTCACAATATTTCCACGTGATGATAGAAACTAGCCGTAGCTTTTAGAGGTTTCTGGCAGCTCTTTGACGAAGCCTACGCAGAGGGAGCCCAGCCATGGCTCAAGATGGCTCAGTGATACCAATCAGTACTAGTCAGAGCACCCTGGGGACCTTCCAGCTATGACTAGAATTGAATCTTAAAAGAACTTGAAACCAGATTAATCAAATATCACACGCAGAAATTTCCTTTCCCATTACCATCAGGCCTTGCCCCAGTCACATCTTGTCCCAACAGTCCCTGACACCAGAATTTTCAGTCTATCTCATTGCTGGGATTTTTTAAGTACTTTTTTCCCCCCCCTCTTTTATGCCCTTGACTAATTTTATCGTGCTATCTCAGTTTTAAAGAGACCTGTTCTGTGAGCAAGAAGAAGAAGACCAAACGGGAAGAAATGTCAGAGAGAAGAATTCAAGAGGAATATAAGAAACTGGGAAATGTTAGGTAAACCAGACCTTCCTTCCTTGGGACTTTGCCTCTCTAGGCAGAACTATCCTTTCCTATTGCCCTCCATGTTGCCTTTGGCTCATGTAGCTTGTTCTAAAACTGTCGGCTCTTTTTCCTCCCTTCCAGGATAGAAATAGAACTAAATGCAAAAATGAACTAAAATCAAAGACTTTGTTACAAGCATGAGTGTTAACATGTAACTCACTTATTTATTTCAGAGGAAAAAGGAAGAAAAAGGAAAGATTCACATTTATCCCAGGGTTCAAAGGTCATCTGAGTCAAGCTGTGTCTTTGAACCCTAAAGGACCCCTTTTCCTAATTCAGGCACGTTCTTATTTTAGTGGATAGAAGTTCAACAAAGACTTTTTCCTAGGCCACCAGTTGTCCAGCCCTGCCAGTTGCCCACCATCTTTATGCATAATGGCAAGAAATGTCTCTTGAAGAGATTATTTGGCAAGATTTTCATTTTCAAAAGGGCTGATATGCCACAGAATTCCTTCTCCACAAAACATTTTTGTGCTGTTCAACCGAAATGTTGACAGATCAACTGCCTGAATAGAATAAACTCTGAAACTAGACTGTTGTTCAGGATGAGCCTAAACTTGAAATCATTCTTAATTTAAATCTATGCTAAATTAAAAATCCTCAAGCCACCTCAAGTATCCTCAAGTCACCTTGTGTGCACCATCTGTGCTAATTTACATTGTCATTTGCTCTTAGGCTTTCTAGCCTTCTAAAAAATGCAAGAGAATATGTTTACAGTGTAATGCTAATATGAGCTTCACCTTGTTAACTCATTTAATCAGATAATAATGCAAATACAAAACAAGCATTTAGAAATACTTTCCTTCAGGTCTCGCCCATGAATGATTGAATTGCAAATACAGATGGATATTTTTAGCCTACTTTTTACTGGGTTTAGATGGTTCCCAGCTGGGAGCCAAATCTAGAATTCTTTAATTCAAACTAATCTTCCTTGCTATTTTTCATATGGTTTTTATTCTTTTTTTTTTTTTAAGTCAATCTCTACTTTCTTACTTCTTCTGGAACTTGCTCTTGAGTTTTCAGATGACCTTGGAATTACTTCCTAATTTTCTCTGTTCTTTTATTTCTAGCTATCCCGAGATGGTGACTGGATTCTTCTTCATCCTGATGACCTTGCTTTGGTTCACTCGTGAGCCTGGCTTTGTCCCAGGATGGTCATCTTTTTTTGAGAAGTGAGTAAAATTACCTAAAAAACTGCACAGGAATACAACTTTGCTTCTTACGACTTTCTACAATATTTTTTTTCCCCTAAGACATCATCAGCCACATTTAATAAAGCAGTGAAAAATGGAGTCCTTATTAAAAAATTAGGATTTTTTTCTTAAATTGTGTTTGTTCATATAGTGACAAATTCCATTCTTTCTCATTATTCAAAATGAGCTAATTAGAGAAAGTAAATTAAGCCATTTCAAATGTAAAAGAATAGGAGGGTCAGATTTTGAGCTTAAAAAATTTTAGTGCATTCATAGAAAAGTTGTCACTAGAATATATTGCAACTATAATTGAAATTAAAATTTTTGACAAAGAGTGTTTTATCAAGAAAATGTCCATTCAATTAAATATTACTGAGAATGGTGACTGAAACAAATAATTTTTCTTTTATTTTAAATAACATTGAAACAAATTACATTAAAACTTACTATAACACACTTTGCACATCAAAGAAGAAATGATTTGAATGTAAGTTTTCTTTATATTGCATAAAATTAACTTTGCATTCCAATTTTGACAGAAAAACAATTCCTAATATTATGATTTTCTGGTGATCACTGGAGTCTGGTACTCCTCAAAATACTTTTACAGAAAGAGTTTTAAACATTTAATTTAAAATCAATCTACAGTTAATTTCTAAAGGATCACTTGGGTTTGGCTTTTCCCCAGAATGTGTTTACTGTTTCTTACTTCTAGTAAACACACTATATTTCTGTACCTCCAAGTTAATAGATTTGTAAGCCAAAAGGGATTATTTTTTTTCAACCAGAATGTTAAAAATTGTTGAGCAATGATTGAAGTTGGCTACAAAAGTCAGTTTAACAAATGGGAAAAAAATCCAATTTGTATCCTTGATATGCAGGCATATTTTTCTAGAGGGCTGTTAGTATTACTTCAGATGTGGAAATACAACTGCACCTGCAGAAATGTGCTTGGAGTTATGTACCTGGATTGGAAGTGTTTCTGTTAATGTGTTTTTATGAAAACCTTGCTTTTTCTTTCCTAGGAAAGGTTACCGGACCGATGCCACTGTCTCTGTATTTCTTGGGTTTCTCCTTTTCCTGATTCCAGCAAAAAAGCCATGTTTTGGAAAAAGGAAAAAAGGTGAGGAGGATGCAGCAAGAAAGAGAGCTGGTACATTTTTCAATGTCTAATGATTTATTTTTTTGTCTGTAAAAATTCAAAGAAGAAACTTTTATGTTGGTAAGTCAGGGTTCAGTTTCTCCTCTGATACCGGCCCTTCGTACACCAGACCTCCTTCTCCTTTGCCATAATTCATATTGTCTCATTCAGAGGATGATAAACAGGTCTTGAATCTGAGACTGCCACCTCTTCAGTGTTTTTCAAATTTAGGACTGAACTTAGAAAAGGTTCAGATGGAGTTCCATATTAAAGAACTATAATGCAAAAAAAAGCTGAAGATAAACCCTAGTAAAAAAATCATCACTTATACAGTGGAAATCACAGTAATGTCTTAAGATAAACATAAAAGAGGTCATAAAATCCCAGACAATGTTCCAATTTTGTGCAATGCTTCTCTCACAGTCTTCTTGATAATGAGATTATTTCACATTTGTGTTTGGGTAGCACTCAGTGGTTTGATCAGTTTGCTGTGCCAGGCTTTCAGCAGTGCTGTATAAAAGTAGAATGGTCTGCACAGTCTTACATGGAGTTATAGATGTATATAAACATACATTTTTATACTGTCATATATTGTACAGATTTTAGGAAAACATGACACTCTCTAACTCCTCCTCCAAGAAAATACTCAGGCACTAAAAATCCTAATGTCCTCAGATAAAATCTAGGGGCCTAAATGCACTTTATCAAGCATCATGGCCTACTTCATAGCCCTTCTTTGGTAATAAAATCCCATTGTAACACCTTCTCTGTAGTCTACAGATATATGCACATGTGTATCACATGAGGCACACAGTCCCTCAAAAAGCTGTAACATGAAAACACAGGGGTTTACAACTCTTTACATCAACAGAGCAGCCAAGGGAAAGCCAGGATATTTGGAATTAATGCACTGCATTTGCTGAGGCCAGGCTAGCCAGAGAAATAGGCTGTGGACTGCCTCTTTGCCTCTCTCTCAGGTAGTGCCATGCATATTCCATCATTTCCATTCTTGTAAAAATGTGAAGATCTTTGCAAAAAGGGCAGTATAACACTGGTCACACACTCACTTTGTTTGATATAGGAGATGGTGAAAAGTCAACAGACATTAACAGCCTGGAGCCCATCATTACCTGGAAGGACTTCCAGAAGACCATGCCCTGGGAGATTGTAGTGTTGGTTGGAGGGGGTTATGCCTTAGCAGCTGGATGCAAGGTACTGATACAGATAATTTTTTTTATCCTCCTTTCTAAAAATAGTATCAACCTGCTCTTTTATTCCTTTGTATGCTCCCCAGTTTGGATTCATGATGTGGATACTTACAAGTTTGTACATAACTGAGGGAAAGAATTGTTTCCCACACATAATGTAGTAGGTAGCTACTCCCTGCACTCAATATGTCTTTTTCTTGCTATTTATTAAACACTGCAGTGAAATCTACTTTACTGAGCAAAAGGAAATGCAGAAAGCATGGACCTAAACTTTGTTTATTTGCTGGTGGGATTTGCTGATGCAAACTGCCACAGAGAGAAGAATCTGTTTTACAAACATACCAAGTATTTAGTAATTCTTGTGCTTCTGTCTTTTCCCCAGACCTCTGGCCTCTCTACATGGATTGGACGTCAAATGCTCTCCCTGAGCAGCCTTCCCTACTGGGCTGTAACTCTGCTGGCTTGCATTTTGGTGTCCATGGTAACAGAATTTGTTAGTAATCCAGCAACCATAACCATCTTTCTGCCTATTTTATGCAGCATGGTGAGTGAAAACAGTGACATTTTTAGTCTGTTGTTTCCTGACAGGCTTGTGAGAATTTTTTAGGATGTCAGGGTCTTGGCACTCTGTTCATATGAAACCCAGCTTCAGTTCCCAAGCTACTGTTCTGTAACTTTGGAACTAGGACAAATAATAGAATTGGGCAGCCAAAAGCATATTTTAGCACCAAGGAATTTATAATACCTCTCAGACCAAGTGCACTGAGGAATTCATAGGCCAAGTACAAGAAAAGGCAACTATGGAATCAACCAGAGAGGTGAATTTCACATAAAGCTTGAGATACTTTTATTAATTTTTTTTTTTTAATGTGTTGCTCATTAGTAGTCATCAGCTCCCTATTTGTAGGAAAAGACTGGAATGCTGAATTTTATTTCAAATTGTTCAGAAGGGTGATCTGGTAAGCATACTGTCTTCCAACGAGGAAAGAAGAGATGTTTGTAAGGGGCAGAAGAAAACCCAGGATGCTATTGACAAAGGTGCAAGAAAGAGATACTAATTTAATTTTATATTGGAATAACAATTACAGAAAATTTTCTCTTTATTTTTTTTATGTAATGTGAAGCTTTTCTTCCAAAGACTGTTGGTCATTATCCATCTTTCCCTATTATAACAATTTTATGGGATTGTCCCAAAGCACGTTATGTGAACAGCTCTGAGGTAATATAAAGGTATGGTCGACAAAAAGAACTAAGTGTGTTTCTGTGGCTTAGGAGTTCAGATTTGCTTCTGCTCCATGCAGAAAGTGACTCTCCTAAAAAAGTATTTAGAGCAGTAATCTACTTGTAGTGTGAATTGCCATCTCAAGGCAAACTCTCTTTTTTGATTGCAAAAGGAACCTGGAGACACTCCCCTCCCCAAAATGATGGTAGCCTTGTTTACCCTTTCCCCCTTCCCCTCCGACATAAAACCAGGCCAAAGCCAATGTAAATGAAAATACAAAATTTTATCACCACTGGAAACCGCAGTAGAAGCACCTTTCTTTAGCCCACTGTAAAGAATATTCCATCATCTCTGCCTTCTCACCATGCAAGCTTGGATCACAAACAGCTGGTTCTCTAAACCACTGTTCAGGAGGACATCACACAATATCTCAGCATATTCAGCAGCTAGAAGAAGTGAGTTGTTTGTGTTAGCCTGTCGTGACTTCTCTTGGATGAAGACTGAAGTGGCAGTCAGTGTTAAGACCCAGAAGACACAATACAGAATGACACAGAGAACAAGTAGGAGAAAGAGCAAAGGTGGCCTATTAGTAGCAAACTCCACCCTCCCTCAGTGTGAAATGTCACAAGAGAGATCCCTGGAGCACGACCAGCTCAAAATTATGGCATTGCTCTAAAAAAACCCAACCAACCAAAAAATAATTCACACTTAAGTTTACAAATTAGGCAGATGGGATTCACAGAAAACAGAGAGGGTCCATTCATACTGATTGTCAGCAGTGACTTTTATTGATTAGGTAAAACACCTCTCTCCCTCTCTTCTTCCAGTCAGAAACACTGCTCATCAACCCTTTATACACCCTGATTCCTGTCACCATGTGCATCTCATTTGCGGTGATGCTGCCAGTGGGTAACCCTCCAAATGCCATTGTCTTCAGTTATGGGCACTGCCAGATCAAAGATATGGTGAGTCTTGGGTCTGGGTATATCCTCCCATGCTTCATGCAACTTCAACACCTAGTTCCAATCCACCAGCCAAAAATAATAATAATGATTATATTGGTGCTAATACTAAGTAATGATGTCTGCACTGCTGTTACATAATAGAGCTGTCAGGTTAAGAACAGCAAATCTGCTGTAGGACACACACATTTCTTATCTTTATTTTTTTCAATGAATGTAATGGTCTAAAGAGCTTCAGGAGTATGCAATTCTTTGCATTGACCTATTAAGACAAGCACAAGAGAGCAGGAGAAATTAGATTTATCACATAGCTCCACAGGAAGTCATGTATCACCCTGTTCTGTGTGGTTTAACTCCCCATTCTGATTATCAAGGATGAGAAGTTTGAGATTATCAAAATTGAGAAGTTCAAGTGACAAACTGAGCAGTTCATAACGAACTGCATCAGTCTTTAACCATCATTCCTGAATACTCTAACATATACCCTGACACATAATCCTCATTTATGCTTTTTTTTCTGGCTCTAGAAATCACTATACATAAATTATCACACTGTGTGTAAGTAAGTATAGATTTTTTTTTCTTTTTTCTCCTATCTTAACTGTTTTTGATTAAGTTGCTCTGATGCATTTTGCTTTTGCAGGTGAAAGCTGGCCTGGGTGTAAATCTGATTGGCCTTGCTGTTGTCATGGTGGCCATCAACACATGGGGAATTAGGCTCTTCCAGCTGAACACCTTTCCAGAATGGGCAGCAGTCAGCAACATCACAAGCCAAACATAATCTTCAATGAAAAAAAAAGCAAAGGTGCAAGACCAAAGCAAGTTGGGACAAAATATTGTGCCTACATTTCACATAGGAAAGAAAGAAGGAAACTTGTGTATAGAGAGAACCAGGATCCATTGTAAAACCATGAAGAAAATCCACAGGGAGGTCTTCTGCAACAGCTTTTCTGTTCTGAAAATCAGAGTTAAAATGAGAGATTAGCTTTGCTCTGTTGTTGCTTTCTCTGGGATACCATAACTCAGAAAAAATCCACTCCTCCAGATTATCTACCTATAGCTTTTTCATGCCTTAGAGCAATTATGTAACTTGTATGTAGGACTCCGGGGCAGAAGACAGGTACTCATACACTGGTGTACTCAGCAGTAGAAGATCCAGTCCTGCCACTGACTTACAGTGATCGTAGGGTGAGTCTTATTCCCAAATCCAGAAGAGTTTTATAATCCTACTTCTTCTGAAGGAAAATTATTATTCTTCTTTTGAGATGATTCATCACTGTTTTGCAAAAACCACTTTTCCACCTAACTCATATGACCTGGACAGAAATCCAGCCACCAACTACCAGCTACAGCACTTCAAAGGGATAATAGGAACCGACAGAGAGGAAGGACAATTCTCCTTAGAAGGAGAATGTGTTGTTGGTTTTTTTTCACACAGCACTAATATAAATTTCCAATATTGCAGTACTTGCAATCTCTGCTTTGGAAGAGTTTCAGGAATAGAAAGTTTTGTTCAAGACCTTCTTTATCATTACTGCAGTGGGAGTTCTTTCAGCAGGGGAAGCTGTGAGCAGCAAAGTCTTACCAGGCCAACACCCCCATTGCTCCTCTGGCTGCTGTTTAGTTATGCACTTTTGATTCTCCTGACAGAGAAAGTCTCCTCCCCAATGGCACTCAGCGCTGCTCCATGAGTAAGAAGGGAGAGGGCTGAAGTGGAGTGGTGCTGGTGTAGCTCCCCATCCTGTGCATTCACTTGAACATCACCCCCCCTGCTCTCTAGCAGCCCAGAGAACAGGAACTCCAAACGTAGAAAACTGACATAAAGTAGATAACTACCAAGCCAAAAGGCCAATCTCTTTATCTCTCATCAACAAAGTGAATACCCTGCTTTCCTCAGTGGATCCCTGTGGCACTCATTAAATCTTCTCATGTATTATGTCCTGGTTTTAATAATTTCCTTAATGTCAATACATTTAAGCTGTAGATTAGAATGATTGAATCTCATGTAATCACACACACACTTTAATGAATTTTTCTTCTTTCCACTTTTAATCTAGTGTGATAGATAGTGTGAGTAGATAATGTGCAATAGATAGTGTGAATGTCTATTCTGCAAAAATAAAATGGCAATAAAATGAATTATTCACTACTGCACATTCTGGTGCTCCATGAGAATACAAATTGGATATACTTCACCCATAACCCACCAAACCCTTAGAGAAGCAGTGCTGAGACAGCAAGAGGTGTTGGTTTACTGCTTCTGTCAAAACAGAGGGATCCCACAGACTCGGAAATAAACAGATACAATAAAAGGTCATAGGCTGGCAGAGGGGAAGAAATATGGGAAAAACACAAAAGCATGTCTTAGCCCTTGTTCCAAGAGCAGGAAGTGGCATCCTTTAGCAAAACAATTGATATTCCTGGTAGTTCCTGTGAATCTCATTTTGAATAGCAAAGTGTTCCTGTGCATCAGTGGCTTAAAGCATCCCCATGACCCCCTGATGCATAAAACGACCTCGGCCTCACTTTTTCAACTCTTCTCTCATCTCACCAGTTCCTGTGTTCCCCCACCCCAAGCCTGCTGCTCTGATGCACTCCAGCACACAAAGCTCACGCCAGCCTCTGCCATGCAGATCCTCCACACCTCCTCTGCTCCCTTCCCTGGGTGTTTGCCTGCTCCCCAGCAAGAGGCTTCTGCTGAACACAAACCCCAAAACGGTGCTCTAAGCTGAGGCACTCTGACCTCCCCCTGGCACAAGCTCCACCCTGAAGGCCCAGGAGCAGGAGAGGAAGGGGCTGCAAGGCCTGTTCACCAACATGGGTAACTTCCTCCAGGAACAACCACTGCAGTTGGTGGGGGTGTCCGCAGTACCAACAATTTTGTCCCTAAACACAGCAAGCAGAAGAACATCTCTGTGTTCACAGTGCCTAAACTTTTGACCATTCTCCCCCTGCCAAGAAACTCTTTCTGGCTTGCTTTCTTCCCAGGGCTTTAGCTGCTCTGCACCTTTTCCTGTGAACTCATCTTCTAATCCTTTTCACTTCACGCTCCATCCACCAGCATCTTCCAATTGCCTCTCTGCTCAGCAACAAAGGACTCTCTGCCCTGCTAATACTGATTTCTGAGCTCTGCTCAGCTCCCACCACACCTTGCTATCCCAGACCTTTTCCAGGGGATATGAACACAGGATATGCTCATTTGTGAGAGACGAGCAGCTGGCATTCCAGCCAGCCTTAGGAAGACCTGGGATTACTCACAAATCAAACAGGGTGTCCAGCAACATTCTTCAGGAAGAACAGCAATAGCAGTAGGTAAATGAAATTGCTTGGTGCTATTGCACATCTCAAACAATATTTCTTCAGAAACATTTCCAGGAGGCTCTGGTATAGCTTGTGCCTCATGAGGCTGGTGCAGAGACATTTGGACTGGACTCAGGCAAGAAACTTCCCCAATGGACTGTTTCTCCTGTTTTGGTGCTGTTGGCACACTTCCATGTTCACAGCTACTGGCACTTGTCACTGTCATGTCCCACCAGGCAGTTGCAGGAAGGCAGTGTGCTATCCTGGCCTTTCTTCCACATCAGATCAGTCAGTGCATGCCCCACCACGAGATTCTGCCCCTCACTGTTGCTTTTTGTTTGGTTTTTTTTATAATAAATGACAAGTGGACAAAGAAGTGGGAAATTTTCACTCGTAAGTTACAGCGTACTGTCACTCAACTTCAGATTTGTCGCTACCACCAACCAATGCAGAAGTATTTTCTTCAGAGGGAAAACCAGCCTGATTTCAAATTAAGTGATTTCCAGATGCTTTCAAGATTCAGCACATACATCAAGCCTTAAAAGCAAAAATTCTGCTTTCAGCCCAGAATTTATCCAAAGAGTAGCACTGCATTAACTAGTAGCAGTATATTATTTTACCTTACATTTTTATATTACCTTTTACTAGAATCCTATTAAGGCTACATATATATATATATGTATTTTTAGTATACCTGATTTAAAACCCAATCAATTTAACTGGAGCAATTGTGGTGATTTATATTGAGCAATTACTCATTCCATAGCTGACAGAGTAATATTTTATTTCTCAGGGAAAAAAGCAGAGCATGATAGCTGTATTTAATATTTGTACATGGCTGCTCAATTCTCTCTGGTTTGCAGAAAATTTGAATAATAGAATTTAAAACAGGCCCTTTTATTATTTCTTTTTCCAGATGTTGATTGGTATCTTGCTCATTACGTTGCATCTTTGTGTCCAAAATGCGTAGTGGTCAGAGAAAGGCTCTAACCTGTGGAATTATTCTGTTGCAGAATCCATGTTTCTACACAGAAAACAAACAGTGTGTTCCACTCCAGAATTTGGGCTCACAGCATAGGAAAGTTACTGTGTAGTTATGGTTTGAGCCAGTGATTTACAGGATTGGGGTATTTATTTTTTTTCCATGTGTATTAAAGACTAAGGCCAGAATTTACTTTGACAGGAGTATCTATTCTGAAGGCAACTTATGAAATTTATTTTTCAGAAAGCAAAACTGATCATCTGTGATTAATGTATGTTTCAGGTGAAAAAGCAAATAACCTGCAGTTATTTTATCTCAGTACAAATTCCATAAAAATGACCTTGGCTTAGGAATTTGTAAAATAAATGTTAACATGTACCACCAAGAAGTCTAACAAACAAAACTACATATCTCTTTTTTGCCCCTCTGAGACAAAAACAAAAAGAACTGTACAGGAGACTTTCCTCTGGATTTTAGCAGCAACTTAGACACTGATATCCACCGTCACTTCCTAATGTCCAAAATAATTCTGCATCCCATACAGAATATTGATATTGATTTTCACATATGAATATCAATGCACAATCTTGTTTCTGCAAACATAGATAGAATCCAGGCTTATGAAAGCAACACATTATTAATTCCAAAAATTCCAATTTCTTCCTTTGCAATGTTTCAGTTTCACCAGGGATGGAGCACACATCATGAGGCAGTGGGCTATGGTGCTGGGATATAAAACCACTGAACATTCATGTTAGTGAAGTTCTGTGAGGTGCATCCACCAACTTGATTTGGGTTCTGGTGCCCAGTAAGCTAATAATTAGCTTTGTTATCTGGCTTTTTGTTTATTTTGCGTATGAACCCTTGATTGCATTTAATGGCAGAAGAGCCTTAGGGCAGCATTTTCCAACACAGGATAATACTCTCAATCCATAGTAAATATTTCAGAAGTCTGTTAGTAGCTCATACATTCTTTTTCTCCCATTTTGCCTTGAACCTTCAGCTCCAAGATATGTCTCAAAAGAATCAATACACGAAAATGAACACAACAGTTTTCAGCAAAGGAAGGAAGCCTGCATATTTTAGCTGGCAAGTACAGCTACCCACATAGGCATTTGAAACGGGCAGAAATTCACAGAGCCCATGTTAAGTGGGAAACTTGCTCCTAGGTATCTTCATGGAGCATCCATCCATCTATGACACCAGCACATCCAAAGCACTCTGAGCCCCCAGATGCAATGACTGCATCAAGCAGTCATTGTCTGTGCTCACCCTCTGCCCTCTGAAAGGTAAGGTTAAATTTTAGTATCACCTAGGATAACCTCAGGCTAGGTAAAACGTGTTATCCAGTAGCTGCAAAGTGTTATAATGTTATCCAGATTTACAGCTTACTATGTGGGAGGAAAAAACCCAGCTTGAGCTAAAATGGAAAGTGTCGCAAAAATGGCTGTATATTGCTTCCACAGCATTACAGCTGCAGCTTTTCACTTCCTAATATGATAGGAAAAAAAAAAAAAATCCTAACATCTGCTTGGAATGCTTAGCTGAAAGAGTCAGCTCCAAAAACACTTTTAGAGTAACTGGCCTAGAGTTTGGCAACAAATAGAGAGATTTTGAACATTATTTCACTTCTCATCCGCATGTAAAGAAAGGGAAGAACATAAAGTATGTTTGAGGAAAGAAATAATCCAATTTTAAACACTAATATAATTTTATACGGCAAGCAAAGAAAAATGAATGGGTCAGAGAGAGTATTTTTTAATGCTCAAGAACAGGAAAGGGAGGGGAAGGAGAGGAAGTTGGGGGAAACTTAAGTTCATCATGTTCATGAAAGCATCAAAACAGCTGTGCAGTGCTATCACTCTATGGAAACATTTTTATGCGTGGAAGAAAATTCCTTCAGTCAGGTTTGAAGTCTATGAAAGCTCTCTCAGGAAGCACAGCATACAGTACTAATCCAAAAAAAGGTAAATGTAATTGTACTTTAGTTGTGAACTCCCTTCACGAAGCACATTCTGGGTATCTTCCACACCTGCTGCTACCACAAGCTTTCTGACAGCTGATGTTAGGTGGTACAAGCATTTCTCCCTGTTGGAGTCTCTCGGAGTGCTCACTGTAGAGAAAATTGGTTGCATCACTACTAAGACTGTCTGACTTGAGTTGGCTTTTAAACTTGACAAGTAACCCTTTGCAGAGACTGAAAGTTTTTATGTCAACTACACATTTCAGGGCAGAGGTGAAAGGAAGGATTTAAAATTACAGGAGAAATATTCCTTATCTATATTTATATTCCTTAAGAAGGAGAATCTTTTCTTTCTGAGTGTCTCCCATTAACTAAACATCCATTAGAGAACAAAGCACATTTTCTGATTTAGTCTCTTCTGAGAGGAATACAGACCACGTGCTCTACAGCTTTCCTATGATGAGAACGAAAACATGGTAAAAGGACAAACCACTTTGAAGGTACAATCCTTACCCTAATTAAAACATTAATGGAGAAGCACTCTAGGTATGCTTTAATCTAGAGCCTGAACAAATGAAGGTCATTCTCTGTGCTGGTCTGTAGCAGTCCATTACCAGGCTTTCTCAATAAAAGCAAGAATATCTTCCTGGCACTTTTCTTTATTCCTCATGTCCTGCAAAAGATTGTCAAGGGGACTCTGTCATTTAAGCCATGTTACAGAGTTAATTGAACTCTTCTATTTTAAGGGAAAAAATTATTTGATAGATTCTTGAATTAATAAAATTTACTTCTATTAAATCATTGCAACTTTTCTTCAGAATTTACAACAAGATTTTTGCAGAATTATGGTTTCAAGCAGAAGAGTTCTACAATACAATGCAGGCTTTCTCACACACCAGGGGTTTTAATGGCTGCTTTTTTTGCTTTGCTTGTGTGTGTGGCTTTTGCTCTACCTATTGAGCTCTTTGTCCCAACCCACAGATTTTCTCACTTTGACCCTTGTGGTTCTCTCTCCCATCCCACTGGGAGCAGTGAGTCTTGTGGCTCACTGTGGGGCTGAGTTGCTGGGTGGGGTTAAGCCACAACAGACCTTTCCAGCTTCTGGGACTATCATGGGATGTAGGATCTGCAGCCTTGCATCCACCATAGGGCCTAATGCAGACAAGAGCTCAACAGCAGGTGGGGCAGAGACTGCCAGAGCCTGGAACCAGTTCTCAAGGTGTGTTTTGTTTCCTTTACAAATGATGTATGCTTTTGATGAATGAACTTTTCCATCTCCAACAATGGAACACAGATCTTAAGAATAGTGAAGTACCACTGCTCACAACAAATGACAAGAAACCCTGAAAGTTACTTCTTGATACATTTAATCTCTTTTGTGCTGTTCTAAGAGCTAGGGTATTACCAAGTGTGAGGTACACATTGTAACAGGACCAAAAGCGCTCCAGTTGGATCAGGTAAAAACAGGTTACCACATATTAGGAAAAGAAATACTGAAAAATACAAATGATATCATCCAGTCACACATCAGCTGCAAATCCAAATTCTGAAACCCTTGAAAATCAGTCCCAGGAAAAGTTCACAGCCGCCCTTTCAAAAGAAGGATATTCCAGTTCTAGGAGACTAAGAGTGGAGGAACCTCCCATGCCAACCCTCTACTTGACCTTTGCTGCCTGAAAGGTAAATTGCATCCTTGGTGCACACACAGAGTTGACCTGGGGAACATTTCTCTTTCAGGACTTGTCATTAGGAGGTTTCTTCTTGGCTTCCACATCCTTCTTAAAATCTTCCAGCTTCTTTGCAATGTTAGGAATCTTTAAAGACAAAACAAAACAATCAAACCCCATGCCACAAAAAATCCTGGGCTACATGAGTCTCATCAGGAAAGATAATACTATACACACAGCAAGAAATTCTATAAAGTTTAACTGGTTTTTAAAAGATATTTCCAGTATCTGTTACCTTGCACAGAGGTTAAAAAACTAAGCAGTATCAAGCAAATAGCAGATGAAAGCACCTCACATGAGGCTTCAGGAAATATTTAGATTATTAAGGCTAGAAGTCAGCCAGTGGTGACGGGAACAGGAGGAAGGAAAAAGGATCACCTCACAGGAAATTTAGTATGACCAGTCTGGCTTCCTGACTGAAAGAAGACAAACTGCCAAGAATAAGCAGATTTAAACACTGATACACAGCCCTTCAAAGGGGAAATTAGATTGCACTATACTGGTCATAACCCAAGAGAAAGTAGATGTTCAAGAGCATCTAATATGCTCTCAAGAAATTTATTAAGAAATACTTCTCCTGGCTCATCTTGTGGGAAACAAAATTCCTCACTGGGGAATTCTACTGCACTGCAAATTGGCACCCTTTTGCAGTTTCACACTTGAATGAAAACTCTATTTACCGCTTGTGAGCTTCAAAACTTCAGCTTTCTCTTGCGAATAAAAGAATTTTGATAAAATAATCCAACAGTAAATTTTGGTAACTTGAAAGAAAAATAAAAAGCTGAAGCTCTTAATGGCAAAGAAAAGATTATGACTAGCTAAAACTGGGAAGTGACAATGTATGATTTTACAAGCCAACTGACTGAAATGAAATTAAAGCAAATTTTCCACTGGTAGATGTGAAAAAAAAATCCTTGGTTTTTACTTCATATGTAACCTGACCACAGAGCAGAAGTTAATCCAAACTGAATGCAGTTCTCTTATTGAATGGTCTGAGGCTCACAGTACTGGTAACATAAGTTCCTCTTACCTTCCTTTTCAGAATTAAGCTTTGTTTGAGCATATGAAATTAAGAGCCCAGCCTGTAACACACCTGACATTTAAACTAAACCAACAGAACTCCACCACTGTCAGCAGAACCCTCTATGTACTTATTACTAAGCACATTGTGTACACAGCTGCAGAATTAGGACCTCATTATGACATGCTTATATTAAATGTCACTTAAAACCAATCATCTTCAACACCAGCAGTAAAATTTCCATGTTCATCCTGCAAGTCAGTGTTACATTCCCAGGGAACCACTTCCAGCAAATCAAAAGCCTGAGTCCCCCTCTTGTGGCAATACTTTATCAGTGCTGCCAGAAAAGCACCACACAATGCTTGTGATACATATTGATACATGCAAATATATTCTTATGACTGCAGTTTTGTAACACTGTAAAACATATATTGCACAGAAACACTGCCCTTTCATTAGTCCTTTTACTGGACTGACAGGAAAAATCACAAAGGATTGTGCATAAACAAAGAGCAAAATATAAGAATTGTTTTTAAACAAGATGACTTCAATATTGAAGATGAGAGGAAGGCAGAACAGAAATGTCACCAAAGCCTTAACAACTTCTTTTGTTTTTTTTTTTTTATTAAGGCTAATACAGATTGCACAAGAATTAAAAAAAAAATTTATATGTTAAATGTTATTAACTCCTCTAGCCAGAAAACAACTAAGTGCCACTACTCTTAGAAGGGATTCTGCAGACTCTACAGAAATTAAAAGCATGTTTTGAAGGCTCAACTTGAAATCTTCTGCCCTCTCACATAGAAAACTCTTAACTGAGAACTGAGGAAAGAAAATCCCCTTTCTTTTCTCATTGTGAGAAAAGAAGGAAAGAAAGATTGCAGGTCAATACACTTTTTGAAGTAGGAGAAAGTATTCACTTCTCAAAAAAAAGCTGGCAAAACTTATTTTCATTATTGGTCCAGAAGACAGACATTTCACGTGGTCTGAGGATTTTTATTAATAAACAGTTATACTGAGTGGAGAGCACTGTAAGAAGCCAGGCTATCCAAGACAGGAAACCAGTATTTTAGTGCTGGTAAAATCCATGAGCCATTCATAAACATTTTCTGTTTCTCCTGTCTTTGCCTGTAGATGCCTGGGCTCTAGCCTGGCTGGAAGTTTAGGCTTTAAGCACTATACTACCACAGAGAAGATAACCTTTTGGTTCCACTTTTTTTTTTCTTTGCTATTAAGGTTGGAAAAGACCTTCAAGATCACAGAGTCCAACCTTTGACCAATCACCACTTTGTCAACTAGACCAGAGCATTAAGTGCCATGTCCAGCCATTTCTTGAACACCTCCAGGGATGGTGACTCCATCACTTCCCTGTGCAGCCCATTCCAATGCCTGACCACTCTTTCAGTGAGGTATTTCTTCCTGAAAAGGTCTGAGTTCTCCTGTAACTAAAGTGAGCATGATTTGCATTCTGTTTAATAGAAACCATCAAAATAAAGACCAATTCAATTTCAATTGAGGGAAAATAGCCTTATATTTTCAGTTCAGGATACATTTAACTCTGAGAATGCCAGGATACTCACATCATAGTTCTGAGCCACATACATCCCAACCACGTTGCCAAGAGTAAAACCAAGCTATAAAGGAAGAAAGAGAGAAGAGTTAACATCCTCCCATGAAAAGCTAAAATAAAGAAAAAGGAATACTGCAAATCATTTAAAGAGTTTCAACTCCGCTCTTACTTAATTTCTCATCTTTCATCCAGAGAGGTGCAATTTTACTGATCTTCCTCACCAGAAACACCTTGCCATCATTTCCAAAATACCACACAGTTTTGTTATTCAATACACATCCCCAAGACTATTTGGATCAAGCTGTGTTCATCCTTGTAAGGTTCTCTACACACCCACAAAGGCAGTAACTCCTACAAAAAAGGGGAAGATAGCAGCAGGGACCTACAAATCAATGCTGGGAAAGCCTAAAGCAACACCCCCCTAGAACAACGCTCAGTACTGGAAAGGGACCTACATGTCTTAGTATGAAGTTAAAAAAAGCTTCACAACATGAACTTTAACTGATGTAAACCTGCTTCTCTTCTGCAGCAACAGCTGTGCATCTTCCAGACAGACCCTCCTGACCCCAAGAGATTAGTTCTCAGCCAAATCCACTCTGATCTAGGGGCTCCTCTAAGGCAGTACAGCTGGTTGGAAGCTGGGCACAACCTCTTTTGACAGCTGTGCAAACTTGTAGCTGATGAAGGGCGTCCATAAAAATGCACTCTGGAAGCAGAGCAAGAGCAAAACACAAGCACAGTTTCTGGCCCAGAAACTGTTTGCCAGCTGAGGAAAATCCTCAAGCATAAGATGACTTCTGGAGCGAAAGAAAGTCCTCTCTTCAATGACAGGTGATGAGATTTTCATGCACCAACTCCTCAGTATCCTACATTTTATTTTTGTTGTTACACTTCAAAATAAGTAAGCCCTATACCACAGAGGCTCATTTGGCTGTTTTGAAAGGGGACACACTAATATTGTGCATTCATTCATTGTTAGTAGACAAATCACTCTTTGTTACAGCTGAGGCCTGTTCTATTTAAGAAAATTGTTACTGTTCATGGTCACTGCTGTCAAAATAAGACTATTTTAAGAAAAATAAAACCACTGTCCACAAAACAACTTTGCCATCACTTACTGACCAGACATCTTTTCCAGGCCCAAAGCAGCACAGAGCACAGCTCATCTTTTCTGTGATTCAGACTCCATAAGCAGCACTGGTGAAAATCTGTCTACAGAAAACTAAAATTGGCTGAGAGCTGTCAAATGAACTCTGACTGCAAGTTACTTCAGTATTTTTTTAACAGATTTTTGGTCTTATTCCTTGTTTATAATTACTTTTTCAAGCTTAGCTTTAACAACTTAAGAACAAGAAGAATTATTCTTGTGAGTACTGCCCTGGTTATCATATGCTTTTGTAGTTTCAATTACCAGCTAAGGAGGTACTTTGGGAGATACTAATAAATACTGCACTGATGCAAAACAGGCCTGTGACTCCTCTTAATGAAGAGCCTCAGTCCAGCAAAGGAGAATCTCCTGTATCTTTAGCAGTGTCTGGGAAGCCACCTGAGAACACAAACCAGATCCTTGTTTATTAGCAGTGTTCTAGGCTTTTACCCTAGAACCGTTCCAATATATGTCACATTCTGTTGTGAGATAACCTGTACTCAGTATATATAGTACTGAGATCACTACTCCCTTTAAGTGTACTCCTTTATTGGAATGTTCAGCACTGCATCCACCCAGTTACATTTATTTTTAGAGCTGACAATTCAAGCAGTGGGGAAAAAAAAATCTTAAGACTTCAATTACATGGAAAGCAAAACACACAGCCGATGAAAATTTGCATGTTGACTAAAAACACAGGGCTGATGAGAGTTCAGGGTCTTCCAATTTCCAACCAGCATTTCAAGATGCATTGTAAACAAAAGCTTATTTAATGTGTTAACTCTGGATTGCAAAAACACAAGGTTTGTGAGATTATTCATTTATCTCTTTGCTACAGCCCTAACCAGGCAGAGCAAGACTCAAACACCCAATCTACATCCAAGCAGAGAAGAAACCCAGAATTAGTGTATCTTTTGTCTAACTTTCATGCACTAATGAGAAGTCATAATTATATTTTTATCTAGCAACAAAAAATACCCCATTAGCAGCAAGCAGTGGAGTTGATAAACACAGAAACTTTGAGAGAGGCTAACCATATTTAGCCTTACTGAAGATTTTCATTGGAGTGGACAGGGGATTTTAAACAGCTACAGAAATGACTGAGGCTTTCATACTTATTATGAAGCTGGGATAAGAAATAGGCCTCATTTATTTCTTATATAAAAACAGGCAAGACTCTCCCAGCTTACAATAGGCCATCTCTTCTTGCTTTGTATCAACACCTGCTATGAAACTCATTAGCCAGCAAAATTATCTTGCCCAAACGAAAGATGAAGTCTAACATTCAGTCTAATAATTCTGCTATTCTTAAGGGGATTTAATGAAAGGCAGCAATGAAACGTGATCCCTTGCCTTAATTTCCGTATATAAAAAAATCCACATCTCCAGCGGTACACTTTTAAGGGTGTACAAAATGGCAAGGGCTCACGACTCTGCACTCACCAAAAGAGGGAGATATTTATGCCTACACAAAGAAATTTGAGCAGCAAGGGGAGCATCGCCGCGAGCAAGCAGAATCTCCAAGGCAAATTAAGAGCATGACTTGGAGGAAAAACAAGCCATGGGACTCCATTTTCAGAGCAGCTTTAAGGCACCGTTCTGCGGGAACAAGGGGGACAGAGGGTGGCAAGGAGCAGCAGAAAAGAAGCCGCCCAAGGATGGGGCCCTGCCGGGGAGCCAACGCCGGGCGCAGCTGCCCCGCTGACAGGGGCCGTGGCGTGGCCGGACACGGAGCCGCGGGGTGGCCGGACACGGGGCCGCGGGGTGGCCGGACACGGGGCCGCGGGGTGGCCGGACACGGGGCCGTGGCGTGGCCGGACACGGGGCCGTGGCGTGGCCGGACGCGGGGCCGTGGCCTGGCCGGACGCGGGGCCGCCGCACACCGCGCTCTTCCTCCCTCGGCCGGGCAGCGGCCCCGCCAGCCCGGCCCGCCCTGCCCTGCCGTGCCACGGCGGCCCGGAGCCTTACCAAGAACTGCAGCATGGCGCCCGCTGCCCGCGCTGCCGCCCCGCCCGACAGCCGGGGAAGTCAGGGGGGCGGTGGCCGCTCCCCTTCCGGGCCCGCCCCCGCCGCCATGGCCCGGCCTGGGCCCGGCCCGGCCTGGGCACGGCCCGGCCGCGCTCCGGCGTGAGGGGAAGCGGGGAGCGCGCCGCTCCCGGCCGCTGCTGAGGGGCCGCCGAGCGGTGGTTTTTGTTTGGTTTTGGGGTTTTCTTTAGCATGAGTAGTTGTTCTCTGTGAATCACTTTGGGTTCAGCTTCTTTCGATGGCTACACTTGGCTCATTGAGTTTTGGGCAGTATCAGTTAGGAAGATTTCTCCTTCTGCAAGTCAGTAAGAGACTGCAGGCTTTATTGCAATGGATTTCAAATCTCTTTTTGTCCCCCCCGTAACTTTTCAGACTAAAAAAAAAAAAAAAAAAAAACCAAAACACGAGATATGTCTATTTTTGACCTCTACCCTGAAAGCAAGTTAATTCACATTATATCTCAGTTCCCAGAGAGCTCAGATGCTCCATCTAATAAAAAACATGTAGCTTCTGCCTTTCTGGGGAAGGTACCTTGGTGAGGTAAAGAAGTATCTCCTGCCCACTTCAGGAAAAAAAGCACAGAAAGATACTAAGTACCACGTTGGGTTTTTTTGGTTTTTTTGTTCTGGTGATACCCTGGTAAGGATCCAGACTTGAGACCACTTTCTCCTGTGTTTCAGGCTTGCTCAAAGCTGCTGCATTGTTCTCTCCCTGAGCAAGAGCTGACACCTGGAAATGACGCAGAGGTTTGAATGGATGTGGCACAAGAGGCAGGGCTGGGCTTCCTTGTCCTCTGGAATGACTGACTCTTCCAGGGGTCTCACAAATGAGCTTGGTTCTGGAAACAAGAGCAAATCAGCTGCTAATAATTATTTTTCTAATGCTGAAGCCTTCTCCGTGTGTGCAGGATCAGAGAACTGAGATAGGATTAAAGACTCCAGCCTGTGCACATGTCAGAAAGCAGATGAAGCAAACAAGCCTTTTAGTAATTATAATGCCTCCACAGTATCATCACAGGGAGATAAGGTTCATTAAAAATGTTGTTAATATGCTTAGACTATAATGAATACAACATGTGTTAGACAGTTGCTCTCAGTTAGAGCAACATTGCTCTACACAGTTATTTTCCTTATTTGCCATGAATTTCCTCTGTGACATTTAGTGGACTGCCAAAAAAAAACCTTTCCTCTAAAGTAAAACGATTCCATTTGCATCAGCCAATGTTGAATCATTTTGGATTAGAGACTGTAAAGGGTGGGTACTGTGGATGGCATACGATATTGGAAGGAAGAGCTCAGGCTGGTAGTTATGAATGCAACTATTATGCTTTTATAAATGGGGGTGGGGGGGGAGAAGCCAAACCAAAAAAAAAAAAAAAAAAAAAAAAAAAAAAACAAAACAAAAAAAAACAAAAAAAAACAAAAAAAAAACTGAAACCTACTTTTTTGCTGCTAGGAAAGACTTTCTCAATGTTATTTACTGCACTCTAGTGCTCTGCAAGTACAGTCAAGCCCCTGAGGTATGCAGAAAGCTTGTTTGTCAGGAAGTACTGGCTATTCAACATTATTGTCAATTGCTAAATCATATTTGAAGATGCATTCATGTTGATTTAATATTGTTTTATAGTGCATGTGCAATATATATGTACTCCACTCTACAGAAGGTGAGAATCCCTTTTTTAAAGGATAACATTTAATTTACCGTTGTTTTTACAAAAAGTTTGTTGGGTTATGAACATACCAGGACAAGGCATGTTAGGCCCAGTAGAAAAAGAAGGGTGTTCTGTCATGATATTGTGAGAACTGCTAACAAAGAAGAATTTATATTCTTATATCCACATAAGCCTATGTGCCTGGATGTAGTCTGCCCAGTGTGAAAGAAGTGGCTGACGTTGCTGCAGGGCCACTGCCTGTAATATTTGAAATGTTATGGAGATCAGAAGATATCTTTAATGACTGGAAGAGGGCAAATGTCAGACACGTCTACAAGAAGGGCCCAAAAGAAGGCCCAGGAACCTAAAGACACATTAGCATGCTTGCTTCAATCCCTGAGACAGTGATGGAGCAAGTCCTCCTAGAAACTATTACCAACCAAGTGAAGCAGGTGCTTTTTCTGTACAGGTAGTAAATATGCTATTATCTAATCTGAAAGCAGCACCAACAAAATATTTGATGTGAAAACTTGTGATAATTGTGTTGCAAATGCTTGAGAGTTAATTTGAATAAAGCAGTAGTGTTTGAATAAGCAGTAGTATGGATGATTTAGCCATCATGAGGATGTAAGCAAAGTAAAGTTAGTAGGGAGGAATAGTATTTTGGCATTCTAACTGGTATCGTAAGGAGAAGTGATAAGTTTGCCATAGCAGTCCTTTCTCCGAGCTGAAAATTATTTAAGTCACAGGATATAAAAACTAATTTTAAAAAGTATTTTTCTTTTACTTTCACAATAACTAATATACAACTTTGAACGTAAGTCCTCAGGATACATAAGTTTAACTGTCTTTTGAATACCACTCCTTATTTCCAATGTGTAGCTGGAAAGGGAAGTGGAAGCCAGATTTCCTTGACCTAGAAATTGTGTAAAATAAACATCAGATGGAGCCAGAAAACCATCTATAAAATTTTCTGTTCAAGTTTATTTTTGTTAAGTCTGTGTATTTTGGTTTTAGTTCTGCCCATTTTCTTTGCTTTGCTTTATTAAAATATCTTTTATATAATCTCTGTTGTGGTTTCAAGGTTTCTGAGAAGTTGTAATTATCCAGGACGTTTTTGTCTTGCCACGGAGACATGCACTATTATAGTACGCAGTAGATACAGAATGTATCATATACTTAACATGTATCGAGCAATATGTAATAAGGAATCAGAATTGCAGGGCAGTCAGCTTGTCAAAAATTTAGTAGAACTTATGGCCTTTAAACATACCAAGTGTAATTGCCTACCTGAAAAAAAATAGGTAGCTGTTCATCTCAAATCTTTCCTGGTGGAGGTGCAGTTCATTGTTAATTAAAGTTGTTGAAATCACCTTTTCCATAATAACTTCTAGTGCCTTTTGTCTCCTCTTGTATGAGCCTACAGATGGCTGTAACTTACCTGCTTAATATCTGACCACACACCTCAGTGCTTCTGGTTTCCCCCATGTAAATGGCTCTGCTTTATCCTTTTTTCTCCACTCTGGCAGTATATTTATATGTATAGGCAACTTATATTTGACTTGGACTCAGCTTTCACCTGTTTCATCGTGAGGTCAGTCAGGTGATGGTACAGGTTGGTCAGAGAGGCTGTGCCATATCCATCTTTAAGTGTTTATTTTTTTTGTTTTAATGGAGGAAACAGATTTTTCAGTCTTTGCATGAACAAGAAATAACCATCTACCCTGCCAGGAGAAATAGAAACCTGTTCAATATAAGTTCCAGTGTATAATGAAAGAACCCCTCAAACCCAAAAGACTGATAATTTATATGTAGGCAGGGTAGTGAAGTATCTTGAATACAATGAGTCATGATTTTAAGTTTTTACCCTGGAGCTACAACATCTAGAAATGTTCTTTAAACAACTCCTCCCCCAGCCAGCTGAGATGTTCCCATGATCACATGTCCCTGGGATTAGGAATTCAAGAACTGAAGGCTGAGTCAAGGAAGAAATTATTGAGTAATGATACCTTTCAGCTTTAGCTGCTGGGCTGTGGCCTGACAAGGGCAATATATGAGAAGTAGATAATATATGAGGAATATATAATTCTTCAGTGATTCACAGAGAGGTGTAATTGTGTGAGCAGATAATAGATATGTAATGAATTCCACTCTGTGCCAGACCCACAGAGGGCATGAGTGCCAGTCATGGAGATTTAGCTGGCATTTCAAGCTGTAGCTGTGCATGCAGCTGTGGGAGCTCCTGGTTCACCTCCTCACATTCTGGTTTAGAGAAAATCATCACAATCACATCAAATGTGAGACATTGGGGAAATAGTCCCATCACTCATAGGATGACAGCAATCACCAGCACACCAATTTTCTGAAATTGTTTCTCAGAGCAGCACTAGAGCTTTTTTAGAACTCAAATCCTGTGAAATGTGCAGGAGAATGAGCAAAGAAAACCTATTTATAGCTAAGCTTTCTTGCTGCAGTTAAGGCCCTGAGAGCACCTGCAGGCTCTACAGCCTTGACTACCACCCCTGGGTTGTGAGACAGAGATGGGAGAAACCTCACTGGGGGCCTCTGTGCCTTGGATCTGAAGCTGATCTTGCTTCCTGCTGCTAAGATGTTGCTGGCTACTCAAACAATAAAACATCACAGTGGTATTAGCTGATGGCTGAAGATACACAAGCTTTCTCTCACATGTGTTCAAGAGTCATCCAGAGCTTGGAGATAAGTTTATGATGTTGTACACAAGTAAAACACAAGCAAGGGAAACAGCATCGAGGAATTTCAGAGTGATGATCAGTAGATGGTGCTCTTTTCCCGAGTAAGAATGTAAGAAATATTTTCAAATTATCAAAAATATTATCAGCATCTTTCAATCTTTTTTATTCTGGAATTAGGTACTGTTCATTAAAAATTGTTTCAAACACTTTTTTCCTTCTAAAAGTCACTCCAGATTTTCACTAGATTTCATAAGATACAGAGAGACACTGGCTTAACTGACCCACTTCATTAAACTTGGTGGAATAATCTGATTGTGGTGTTTCACTTTAAAAAGCAGCCCTTCAAAAAGAATAAGATTATCTGTCTAGATTTTAATTAGCTCTCCTCTTTCTATCATGAGATTGTTTGTTCTGCTTTTTATGAAAACAAAACAAAACAAACCCAACCTGTCCCCCAAAAAAACCCCAAACTAAGCCTTGTACTGCCTGGTGTTATTTTCTTAGACATCATTTCTTCAGTTAATTAAAATAATCTGAAAGAATATAGAGATCAACTGAAAGGTGACCTGTTCTCCTTACAGTAGTAATATCAAAAAGAAGAGATTTTTTTTTAAAAAAAATGCCCCAGGAATCTTGACTTGAAGAGACTTCCAGGTACGCAGTGAGAAGTTCAGGTGACTTCATGGGACAAGTCACAGATGTCATGCCTTTGCAGGACTGTGGCTCTAAATATTCAATTAATCTCTGATACAGGAAAATCCACACTGATGCTTTCTGCTGAGCCCTGTTCATATTTCTTTTTAGTCTTCAGTGTGAATAATAACCTGCACAAATTGAGAAACCCCACTTACTTGATTACAGTTATTTGGCATTCACTCACTTCCTGGTTTTCTTTGATGTCTGTCATACTCACTGGCAAGCAAGCAGAGTTCAAATGCTCCCAGTTACCAAGGTACCAAGAAATTTTGTGCTGCCACTTCCCAAGTTTCCATCACTGTACAAGACAAGCCATTAAAGTAAATCTGGGAAGCACAACTTGTATGAATGCTCTTTGGCAGCCCTGCCCTGACTGCTGTGGCTGGGAGCCTCAGAGTGCTTCTATTGAGGAGTTACAGCTCCAGAGTGTCTGAAGCCTTCTCTTGGCTTCAGGGTTTGGGCTAAGTAGTTTAAAGAAGCCCAATAAGGATTTAGAGTTTCAAATGCTACTGAAACCCATGCTCCATGTGACAGCTGCCCTTACAGAGTGGAAAATTTACAAGTTTAATAAAAACAAAAGAAAAAGTCTGGAACTCATACTACGTACATAATTTTTCCTGCAATGGTATTTTGAATCATTTGAATGATTCTTCAGTTTAGGCCAATATGGTGTTATAGGGAGCATAGAGATCACTGTGATTTCATGCAGCTAAAGTCAAGGATACTATAGGATGTGAGATTTTAGCTTAAGCAAATATATATTTTTTTAATCAGATTGATGAATGTAAGATCAAAGCTGTGTTTTGTACTTGTCTGCAATATGTATTTCAGAACAGGCAATTTCCTTCTGTTTCGGTAACTGAATGCTCCCTCTTTCATAGGCTCATTTAGATGCAAATAATGAGATCCTTTACTTCAATAGCATAATTCTTTTAGATGGATGGTAGATATGTCTCTGTTATACTTGAGAACATTGAGGTTGCATAGGTGTAAATTCTATGGGTGCGGAAATGTGATAGAGGCCTTATTGCAAATTATGAAAAGCATTGGGCCTTTAAGGCCTAACTTACAAAAGGACTAATGTAATGCCTTGCCTTCTGAAAGGTTACTGAAGTAGAAAACTGAGATTATACAGCTGACTGTAACTTCTTTCTGGTAGTGTGTCAAGAAACAGCAGGACAAGGTCATGCTTTCCAGGAAAAGACATTGTTAATTGCACTGTCAAATTTATATGCTATTAAAATAAAACACCGCATTCATGTGTGTCATGTACACTTTGTATAATATCACATATTTATATTAGTGTGGTGTGAAAATCTAAATTAAATGAAATAACATGCTCTGATCATTATGAAGGGACAGAATTTTCACTCTCAATGAAGCATTTCATAAGTATATCTATTTTTTGTTCAAGTTAAAGCATCCATTTCTGTTGACATTTAATTTCTGAATGGGAGAGTTTTGAGTAAGCTTAGGGATGAATTGCTATGTGCATTTGATTCTGTGATCTTGTGGGAGGCTACACAAAGGTGTCCTAAGAGCTTTGTGAAGTGCTATTGTGTTGTACAATGTGTACTAGTTCTTGCAAGTTCTTACCATAATATTCCTGACCTCTGTTAGCTACAATAGACCAAAACTAGCATATACTTTCTCATTCTGATAATATGTACTCATAATGAGTATATTATTCTCATTTAACATGGGAGGAAAATGTAGAGAGACACAAGTACTCCACTTTCACCTCAAACACTTCATATTGCTCATGGTCTTCAAAAACACACACAGCCAGGTACTCTTATTCTTCTGCTGGTGGTTCTGACCTGTCACTGCTCAGTATCTCTTAAGGGCTAGAGGGTATTTCAGTCCTTTCTTGTTTTGCTAATTTCATGGGGTTTTTTCAGGAGATCACTATAGGTCCTGCTGTTTTCCAGTTCAGAACTTCTTCAGAATTGCGTTTACAAATGCTTTTTTGATATTTCTCATTCCATGGAAGCAAAAGTTGTTCTCCAGATAAAAAGATCTCTACTTCTCAAGATGTATACTAATATACTGATAGTAGTTGCAAGTTCTGTTCACAGTAATTCATGTCTTGCTACTTAGGTCGAAGTAAGGTGGTTCTGGCTACATCCATTTTAGAGTGAATATTAAAAAACAATGTGATAGGTAATGAACATGAGGTTACAGACTTGAATAACAGGTATCGAGTGCATACTCCTGTTGCCTTAGTAACCATTCCTTCCCCACTGAGAATTTCACTTAACCCACTATGCGATGTATATTTACATTATACATGTAATTTTAACCCTCAACTATTCAGATATTTCCCTGTTACAGTAACTATATATAGTAAAGGATATTTCTGAGAGCCTGAATGAAATTTCTGGAAGAAACAGTGGCTAATTTGTAACATTGTAGCAAATCTTTGTCTCAGTTCCCTGTTCACCTGTTACATAACCTAAGTACAGAACAGTTTCCCATACCCTATTTGTTTAATATGCACATAAGGGTCAAAATCTTCCTAAAAATTCACTCTATATATGAGGGTGAGTTTCTGTGGAAGTCCATGAATAAACACATATTGTTTTGAAGTTATTTATTCTGTTTAGCAATACCAGAAAGATAATATTCTTTTCCCCTTCTTGTCCCTTATTTCAAAAGAGATCTACTTGTACATAGAATCCACTTAATGATCAAGAAGAAAGCTGGCTAGATATATATACCTCTGCCACTTTTTAGCAGATACCAACCATCTGTAAAGAACAGAAAACTGCAGGTAGCTACTGGCAATAAGCAAAGACAGTTTTAGTTTTACGATGAGAAAGAAACTCATGGATCATCTCCTTTTTGATGTTTTCATATGGTGACTCTGGAACTGGGAACACTTCTCAGTTCATGCAAGAACTCCTCTTTCTGTTACTGTTCTCAGATGGATTTCAAGGGAAGGAAAATCACAGCATGAAGACCAAAAGAGGTCAGACCAGGTCTGGGGGACCAGGAGCTCAAGGCTGCAGTAGCACCATAGGGCACAACAACCTCTAGCAGGCACAGCCTAAGATAACTTAATGGTACCTCACTCCTGTCTCTGTACACAGGGTGCCCAGGCAATTATCCTTGCAGCTCATTCCAGTAGCTACCTCTAATTATTATAGTTACATCTGCTGAGACATGAAAAGAATTATGTCAAAGCTTCAAGTAAAAAAAAAAAAAAAAAAACAAAGAAAGAACTAAAGTGTTCAGCTATAGCTGGAGCTGATTCTGTATTCAGGGAATTTTGCACAATGTCCTGTCTTATCTTAAAGATATAAAAGGAGAAAGGGAATCAAACTGCTCTCCCTTCAAGTCTTCTTGAACTGGCCCCTAAAAGACCTGATATCAGATGAGCTCCTACAGAAAAATCTGTGCTGGCATTGCTCAGGGATATGAGGAGGTGTGATCCCTGAGCAACAGACCTGTGCTAGCAGAGAAACCTTGGTAAGAAGCAGTTACAGAAAGAAAAAACACACTTCAATATGTTGCAGGGTGCACTGTATGAAGTGCATCTTCTGGGCTGTTTTAGCAATCAGAGCCCTGTGCATCAGTAGACGCTGGACTCAATGAGGCCTCACTAAACACTGTCCTCTTATTTAGATTTTACCAGATGCGTATCTTTTTTTTTTTTCTTTTCATTTCAAAATCTTATTTTTGTGTTTCAAAAGTTTCATTTTTCCTCTGTCTAAAACAGTCAGAAAAGCACAGCCACATGGCCCTGTTAAGGCTCTTCATGTGCAGCAACATAAAAAACAAGATCATTTGGAATGGTCTATTGAGCTGATGGCCTGGACCTCAGGCAGGAATGCTTAAACACAGTCTCCAGAGAGGCTTGAGACTTCTTTGTGTGAGGAAGGGTGCCTGCTGAGAAAAACATCTGTAAGCATGAAATGAAAGCTTAAGGGAATCTGTAGGAGCAGAACTGCGCAAAAGGGAGAAGCACAACAGAAAAGATGTCCTCAATCCTAGTACTCCCTAATTTTTTTGTGTACTATATAATTACTTTGCATGCAGTATATTATTTATGAGGTGAATGCTTCAGGACATGCTAAATTATTTTCAAAGTCCCATTCCACCTCAAATAAAAAGGCCCATAGAAACAGAAGAAAAGGAATTAAATTATGCAAGTAAGTATTATTTGGAGAAACAATTTTTTTGCTGTTCATAAATTATCCTTGACTTTAATACCAGTTAAGCATTTTTTTCCCCATCATTATCTCCATGCCCTCTGCCCAAGGATCCCAGACAGTTTGTCCTGACATTTCTACCTGTGTTTCCACCTCCTTTACTCCTTGGCACAGGTTAAAGCCTAAAGCTCAGAAACTCTGAGAAGAACCTTTGCTGCAAATGCAAGGCTGCAGACAAGGTAAAATAAGCATGTTCTTCCCTAGTATTTGAATATGTTTCTTCAAGGAAAAACAATAAACTAGATGAAACATTGCAAGGTGCCACTACAATCTTTTCACAGATAACAGTAATGCTGTCATGCAATTTGTACTTTTTATGGTCCTTCATTTCTTTCTTCCAGCAAACCCATGTAACTTTGCACTTAGAGTGGAAGCAGGAAAAACTATTCTGAGGGACCCACACATCTCATCCTGAACAGAAAAACAATCTATGTCCAGTTTCTTTGATTCTCTGGTAAAATAATGGGATGGAGTGAGTGCAAAAGCTGCAAAATCTTAAATTCTTGGGAAAATTGTGTATTGGAAAGAAGGTCCTTTTCATGCATGTATTTTCATCTCACTCTTTTTCTATTCCATATCTTGCAAATAAGAAAAGTTATTGGCTATTGTGGTGTTCTTAGTAGCAAAACTTTAAAATGGTTTTGTGTCTACAGGCTATGCAAATGTTTGCTGTCAGGTGTTATTCAGATTCTTTTTTGCTTTGAGAGGCATGTATGGAAACATTTAAAAAGGTGCCAAATAACCATCCTGCAGTAAAGCTTTTGATGGGCATGAAGATCATGAGGCCAGCCAGACAGGTAGCTGTTCAGGGCCAGCTAGACTAGGAGTGTGAAAAGGAATCAGTGAACAGGCTCTTAGATCCAGAGGGAGAGTTTCTCTTCTCTCTTCCTTCCCCTTGTGTTTCTGAGACGCACAGGGAAAAATAGTAACGGCATGAAAATTTGGAATATTGGAAATGTTGTGGAGAAAGCAACAATGTTAAAGGGTACAAATGTAGCTGGCACAAATGCACTGGAAACTCCCATTATGGATCCCAGAGTTCTTTGGGGTAATGGAACCTTTCTGTGTTCTCTGTGCAAGTGCTGTGACCTGATAAAACTTCTAAATTGTAACACAATGCCACAAGAAAGAAAAGATAAGTTCAGTGAAAAGCAGCATGCTGAGTATGAGGTAAAACCCTGCCTCTGACAGAGTGAAATTGAACTCATGGCTATTATTTTAACCAACTAGTGAGAAATAGCTGTAAGTGATTTTCTGTCCATTAACATGAAATATTTTTCATCAGCAGATCTCAGTACAGTCCATGACTAAGTCAGTGTGATTGGCATAGTTTTGCAAATGGGGAAATTGAGGTATAGAGAAGCAACAGAGTTTGATGCAAGGTCACCCATCTCCCTGGAAGTACCACCGTGAATAGAATCCAGGGATCTGTAGACTGAATCCAACATTTTTAGCAACATGATCTTATTTAAAGTGTGTGGGGGGTGATATTTGGCATGTAGATGCTCACACATCTATACACAAGCTCTTATACTAGCAGATATTCTAGAAATAACTGGAAGCATATTTCTGTACTATCCCATGCTAGTAATCACCTTGTCAGGGAAGCATTGAGCGCATCTTCTCAGAGTGCAGAATAATCTTACCTCTAATCACTTTCACCTTTGCAATCCATTAAGAGGCCCATTTCTGTTGTGCCTTCCATCTAATTTTTTTTTTAAGAGACCCTACTGATCTAACATGTATTGATCTGAGCTTGTCTTCCAAATTACTAATTTGTTCATAAGCTCCTAAATGGCTCTTGTGGTGTTTCTGCCAGGATTCTGGTAGAATCTGAAATAGACTCTTTTTGATAAACAAACATGCAACTTGTATAGTTTTTATAATAATATTTGATTACTGTTCATCATGGTTTTACAAAATACTTCTGTATACTAGAGGACAGCACCAGCCCTTGGGTACAATGGCTACTTTTGTTAATGCTGCAATTTATTCTTTTAGTGAACCCACTTAAGCAAGCTGAAGTTATCCTGCCTAAAATTGTCCCAAGGGAAAATTGGGATCTACTTTTTTATTTTTTAAAGGTACATTTGCCTTATCACAGACCCTGAAAATTAAAATCATATTGGCTATTATAAAAATACAATAACTTAGCAAGTATAGAATACAAGCCACCAAGAGAAATAAATCAGATTTGTTTTATTTTCCCTCTTATATTTGTCATGTACTTAATTTGTTGTGACATTGTTCTGATCCTTAGTTATTTTAAGAATCAGAACTGATTAGAAATTTGATAGCAGTACTTCCACTTGAAATCCCCTTTGTTATAATTTCTTTGTATATTTGTTTATGTTTTCATGAGAAATGGTAGTATAATGGTTCCATATTACTGTGGGTATTAGTGCAACTTCTCAGAAATTCTTTTTTCCTTGAAGAGATCACTGTTAATCTTTAAGAAATTTTCACGATGAAATATTATAAAAAGATCATAAAATCATAGAATGGTTTGGGTTGGAAGAGATCCGAAAAGTCCTCTAGTTTCAGCCCTCCCTGCCTTGGGCAGGGACACCTTTCACTAGAAGAGGTTGCTCAGAGCTCCATCCAACCTGTCCTTAAACGCTTCCAGGGATGGGGCATCCACAGCTTCTCTGGGCAACCTGTGCCAGTGCACTGAAATGAAATGCTCAGAGGGTAAACTGGATCCTCATATCTGCTGGGGACACTACTTACTTAGATCACTAGAAACCAATTTCTAAAGCCACCATTGGGCTGTCAGAGGAAGACTGGGGACTTTCAACCAATTAAGTCTGTATGTTCCTGGTGGTAGAGGTGATATTCTTCCTTTTGCAGCCAGTGGCTGAGTCTGGGGCTGGATATGGATGCAAGCTTGGCAGTAAGGGGCTGAGTCTACTTGAAGCCACTCAGTTTGCCTCCCTTGGCAGGCTGTTTTCCTTAGGGATCTGCTAAATTCCAATTCAATTCATTGCAGTTTGCCTGTCTGTACTCTCAAGACAAAAACAACTTCTTCATTTCCATTCCGAACCAATAACTTGCACGCTCGCTGTCTGTCTGCAATCCATCTCAATGGGCTTATTATCATCCCGTGGCCAACACAAAAGAGTTTGGATCTAAGTGTTGTGTTTTCAACTCAGAAAACCCAGGAGAAAAGTTCTAGCTCCAGAGAGAAAGAGATGAGGGTATTACAAACAACTTAAATGGACCAGCTTTTTCTCACTCATGCATGCCATCTTTGGATCTGTTTGATTGCCTCTCCATTTTATGTCTTTGTAGCTCTCTGTAATGTTCTTCCCTGGCATATGTTTTGGATGCCTCAAAAGCAGAGGGAAGAGACAGACAATTTTCTGACCATATAAGTGAAATTTTTCTCTTACCATAAGAGCAGCAAGCCAGTCAAGGAAACACTTGAGAAGGTAAAAACACCAAGGAATCTTCTCCTCTTTCTTGAATAGAGTAAGAGCTGCACTTCTGAGAACTGGAAAAGAACAAAGTCTCTTTGCAGACCCTGGGCACAGTGGGAAAGGTTCACAGATACCTCTATCCTACTGAACTGGCTTTGTGAAATTAAAGCATATGATGTAAGTTGATATCTAAGAGATATTGCATTTATGAAATTACATTTATGTAGTCATTTAAATGCTCTTTCTCCCACTGTAGTGTTGCAGTTATTGATTATGAGCTAGAAAATTAATTCTGTTACTTTCCCAGCAAAAAGAGAAATGTGGAAATGAGGCTTCTTCTCTTTTGCTGGTAACTCAGAATGCCCCCAGGAATTGTCATAATGCAGAGGACATCTCAGGCTCAGAAAAACAGAGAACATAAAGGTATCAGCTCCTGTGTAAACAGTATTTGTCAAGCCTTTGGATATGAGAGACTGATGTTTTCACAGATTTCCCTATGGCCAAAATTTACCTAGACAATGCTTCATTTGGTCTTATGGGTATCTCACAATTTACTGAGGCTCCTGGGTGTCCAACTTAGTGCACATGTGCCTGCCTGCCACCTGCCAATAATGGTTCAGCTACAAAACATGATCTGCTGGTAAATGGATAGAAACAACTAGAGTCAAAAGCCTTGACCACAGAAGACTTCTGCTCATTACAACAAACTGTCTGAAGGCCCTGACAAATTATTTCATTACAAGTCTTGCTGATGCAGACAGACCTTGACTATATTCTGCCAATGATCCACTCTGAACAGCATCTGTGGAGTAGTAGTTATTTTGCACTTTTCATTTAGAGAGGTTTTTTCTTTCACATTTTTCCTCTAGGTTTTTTCTCTTAGGACAAAGTTAAAAGGCACATTTCAGTCTACCAGGCTGATGTTTTTAAGCTCATGAGCTGAATTCCCATGGGGGAAAAAAAACAACAAAACTTTCTACTGAAAAGGGGAAAACAAAACTCTCCACTCCAATTATGTTAATCAGGAATCTGTCTGCAGGAAGGGAAGTAAGGGCTAAGTGGAATTAACAGATGAGAAAAAAACTATTTATTAATATTAGAGTGAGTACACCTGACATCTTGCACTCCAGGGACATTGCTCTCAATAAAAATATACCACCAAATATTGTAAAAGAAACTGTACAGCAGCATTTCCTCTTTCCTAGGAAACAGGAAAGATATTAAAATATATGTCAGAATTACAGAATTATAGATAATAGGGCTGGAAGGGACCTCATTTAATCATCAGGCTCATATTGACACCTCATGCCTAAAATCTACCTGGCAGACATCTGGAAAACCTCAAGCAGTGGACATCCCACAGCTTTTTTGGACTAACAATTCCTTGTCTTTAGTATTAGTCTAAGAAAGCGCACACATTCCCCTGAAGCCCTGTCCTGTTCTACCAAAACCCAGCCTTTTATAGAACCACTGGAAGCTGCTGTAGAGCAGCTGTAGAGCACTGGAGTTGATCCTGACAGTCTCTCTCTTTCCTTTTTATGTAAAATTACCCTATTCAAATAGGTTGATGGCAGCTGTTGCTAAGCAGAGCCTGAAGAAAAAGATGTTTTCTCAGGTATTTGTCTCACGTACGTCTGGATTCTGCCCATTCACGAGTGTGGGTGCAAGAAGGAGGAACAGAAAATGAAGCTGAGAGAGGAGCAAATACAAGATCTGTAAGATATTAGTGTGGCCTGGCATTTGCTGATAAGTTCTGGCAATTTTCCCCTGAGTTGCATGGCAGAAGCAATGAGAAGTGACGGCAAATGTCACGAGGGTAAAAGTGTGATAGGCCATGAAGATTTCATGCACTGCTAATCAGAAGTTTGGAGAAATGCCTATTTTCACCTCCCTTTTAGTACAGCAGTTGCCACCATGTGCCCTTACCACCAGGAGGAGAGGGACAGTAGCTGGAGCCTCCTAGGTGTACACAGCTTCAGTTATGTCCTGAGCAATTTGTTTTCAAACACAATCAGAAATACCTGGAATGGTGGGGTTTAAGTGGTTTTGGTTTGTCTTTTTTTCCCCCATTTATTCTGTTTTCCATTACCTGTGGAGTACCATGTCAAGTAGCAGCACATAATAGCATATTGTTTCCTTCATTTCATCTGGCACCTGGATCTTTGGGGCTATACCCTGCACAAATCCAGACACTCTCCTTGTGAGTGGAGACTCACTCCACTTACCTTCATATCATCTAGAAAAAAATTCTTTACTGGAGTTTAATGTCTAGCAACTACTGCTATTTGGGTGTGATTTTCACAAACAACAGAATTACTTCCATAATTGTGTTCTTGGCTCTTGAAAATGTATCTGCTGTGTATTTTTAGCACAAATTTACTTTCACCCAAAACCAGTTTAAAATATTTTACTGCTGAATTAGGATAATGATATGTTAGATCTTTTAGCAGAAAATGAACCTATTTCTAATGTAAATGTTGTACATTTTAAAAGAACAGATCACTTTACATAGTGTTGGGAAAACCTACTGTTATACGGAACATAAAATTCAGCCACAGCTGGTAAAAGAACCAAGAATTTCATTTCTGTGTAGTGGGCAGGAGAAAAAAAGCCACTCCAAGCAGTTTGTTTGCTTGACTGAGGAGAGAGTTTTAAAAATGACATTGGCACCTATGAGCACAGAGATGCATCCAATGTGGTGCTCTTTCCAGCACAATCTCTCCTCAGCAACCATGGCCTGTGATGAAGACCCATCTCATATCAAAATCACCAGGCAAGTCACAGTGCATCCCTGGCATTGTGATAAGGACTCTGCTTTGTTCTCTTTATTTATGCAAAATTTCCTTGGGAGCAGAAGCAGTGTGGTAGAGAGTGTTTTCTGCTTTGCACAGCAGGTGGGTTTGCTGAGGAAAAGGAGGGAATTAAGCTTGCTGGCAGCTCTGTGCTGCTCTGTGCAGGATGAAAGCAAGGGGTTGGCTGTGCCCTTGTACATCACTCTCCTTCCTTCTGCCCCCCCTCCCCCAGGCCAGCTGCAGCCAGTTTTGTTATCCAGCAACACTCACTGCCCAGGACAGTGATGCTGACACTGTATAAATAAGGCAATAATAGGTAAAATCTGCAGGCTGAGTGATGGGCAATATCCCTCCCCCATTCTAAAGAGCATCCACAGCTCTCACCTCGTCCCCAGCCAGCAGGAGAACATCTCCCTTCCTGTTTCAATCTACTTTTAAACACAGTGCTGGGGCAGAGTCTGTTTGGCCTCTTTAAGGGACAGAGAATGGGCAGAGAAGTGCCTATTCCCTAATCGATGCTTCTCTGTGAAAGGTGAAGGATGCAATCTGAGGCAAACTGGAGAGGTAGGAGGATTATTTTAGACAGCAGGCTCACTGGGGTAACATATTTATCTATTTATCATTTTAGGCTTTGTTTATAAAGAAACATGCTGGCTATATCTGTAAATATTTAAAATAGTTCAGTTGGTGGTAGACGTGGGAAGGGGATCCAAACAGGGATTCTGGGCATTTTCCTTGCTGTTCCTTCTGCCATGTCAGTTCAGAGCAGTTGGTAACGTAGCGACAGGCTGCAGTACTTCATTATCATCACAATCTGCTACCTTTCTAATATAGTCTCTGACATTTCAGTCAGACAGAGATCTGCCTCCTTAAGCTGGCAGGAACTTTATGCCTTGCACTTGAGAACATCATCATGCTGGGTGTGGGGAAGAGGCAGGGCACAGGCTGCCAGTGTTTATCTAGATATGCCAAAGCATGGCATTCAGGTGAAAGGCAAAAATATATAAATACTAATGGAAAATTGCAAACAAGATCCAAACCATCCTCTGCCATCTGACAAAATCATTTCCCTGTTATGCAGTTTCCAGCAAGGGTTTTACATGTGTTTATTTGAGAGGAGAAAACCCAGTGTCACTTGAACTTAGTTGGCAGAGCTGAGGTACCCAGTGGGGCAGGTGCTGATGTTGCCTGTGCCATGAGGTTGTAGGGGAGATGCCAGCACTGAAAATGGTGTGGTCACAGGGGCACAGGGTTACAATTGTGCTAGCCAGGCAAGAGGCACAGGCAGGACTGTATTGGGATTGCAGTGCAGGGAAATATTTGAGCTTGGAAAGTTCTGATTTAAAAGAAGTAATTCCATGCCTAAGTCTTTTCCTTAGAGATTTATTATTTCAGACCTGCCTTTTTTGCATGACTTTGTGTGGCTCCTCTTGACTGTTCTGTTTTGCTCTGCCTACTTGCCCTTGTTGGGGATCTGCTATCAGAAAACCTAAATAAATGGCAGAAGGGGAAAAGTGTAATAATATCTATTGCTTATTTGAACCTCTTCATCTCAAGATCTGTATTATAAAATCTTTAATAAAATCAGAGCTGGAAAGCAGATGTTACTAATTAATTTTCCAGATGGGCAAACCAAGGCACAAGCAGTTACTGGCATTACTGGCCACCTACAGAATTTCCCACATTTGCTGGGTAGCAGAGTTTCTTCCAGTACGACTGTGAAATTTATATATTACATGGAAAAGATGCACAAAAGTTATAGGATTTGGGTCCAAATAAGTAATCCAATTTTGAGATCAGAAAGGTCTGTTTTTGCTGGATTTTTGCTTTGCCCCTTTAACAACAGTGTCAAGCCTGATGTTTCCTGTTACAGCCCACCAAGATTTCAGTCAGGGGTAACAGCATGACTGAGAAGTCTAAATACTGTGTTAGGTGCTGATCAGCAAAAGGGTTGCCCTGTTTGCCCCAGAACTACACAGGAGTAATTTGTGAAATCCTTATTGTTTGTAATGCTTTCTGTGTCATCCTACTTGAAAGACTAGATAGGCTTTTGTTAATATTTCAGCAAAATTTATATCTTAAACAAATCTTTGATCAAAGCCTAAAATCACCTCATTTGATCTAAGCTGACTTAACAGATAGAAGTAGAATAAGGGGATGATTTTCAGTACTCTCCATTTTATCTTGGCTGGAATAGTTTTTCTCAATAATTCATGTACTACGACATCCATAATCTTTCTTTTATTATGGCTAGACTATTTGCTTTAATACGAGGTTTAAAATATCACATAGGATAACTGTGGGGGTTCTGTGAACTGAATTGTTAACAGCACGTTTCTGCTTTATAATTCATTTAAACCATAGGCTGATTATGAAAATAATAGCCTGTAACCCTTTAAGTTATACTAGCACACTATGATTATTGCAGTGAAAGAAAGGTGAAATCTTTTTCTTGTCAAAGAGAAGCAAACATGTAAAACATAATCCTGGTCTGATTTGTGAACTGTGTTTAGCTGAGAGATTTAGTGGAAACTTTATGAAAGTGACCCAGTAATTTGGGACATTAATTTTAATTTTTAAAATCATCCACTACCTGTGAAAGCCTAATATTCATTGCAAATCAGGGAGATTTGAACTTCTAAGTGTCTAAAGCCTTTTGAAAAACAATTATTCAATTCTCAGAAGCCTGTTTTTCCTTCTAAAACTCTCAGTTCTAATTCAGGGGTTTTGTTTGGGTTTTTTAATGTGTTAAACTTCCTTAACACCAATACAAGTTTGCCTTAAAGGGGTTTCATGCTGAGTGAGTGTATGTGGGAAATATGTAGGATTCCATGTTATACCCAAATGCATCATGAATCGCATGGAAAAGACTGAACTTGCTCACTGAGGTTCACTGCCTATGAATAATAAAGTGATAAAACACTAAGAGAGGATGCTGAGCATGCATTAATTGATCCAACGAACTTCTTACCCACTGGAGGGCTGGCAAACACCAGTAAACAACACTTGTGGTCAAGGAAGGGCATCACCTAGTGAGAATATTCCTGGGAATCGCCCCAGTGCTGTTTCCGGATGTGTTGAACAGGTTTCTTGTAGTGATTGGAAGTCACCGGTGTGTTGGAGGTCTGATAAAGCTGTCAGTCAGCTGGGAAATATCAGGAGACATCAGACGGCAGGCATGTGGAGAGCTTTTGAATTCCAGGTCACAGGCACCGGAGCTGCAAGGTAGATTGAGTTTGCTGTGCAAAACAAGCACAATGTTCCTACTCTTTGTTACATTGTGAAACAGAAGTTGGTTGACAAATATCATTGAAGGACATGAAACAAACACTTTAGAGGCTGAAGAGGTTCAGTGGTAAGGTCGTTTTCCACTATTTTGCTTGTTCAGAATGAGGGGAAAGGGATTTGTCACCATCATAGCACTGGAGTGTGCAGTTCTTTGCTGAGATCACTCTAGACTTTGTACCTCACTTTGTAGCAGATCTTTCCCTGACAAGAAGTGCTTGCTGAGTGTCATGGTTTAACCCCAGCTGGCAATTAAGCCCCACACAGCTGCTCATTCACTTCCCCTGCTGGGATGGGAGAGAGAATCAGAAAAGTGAAATAACTTGTGGGATGAGATAAAAACAGTTTAACAGGTAAAACAAAAGCCACACGCACAAGCAAAGCAAAACAAGGAATTCATTCCCCATTTTCCATGAGCAGGCAGGTGTTCAGCCATCCCCAGGAAAGCAGGGTGCCATCACACGTAATGGTGACTTGGGAAGACAAACTCCATCACTCCCAACATCCCCCCACTTCCTCCTTCTTCCCCAGCTTTGCCCGGTGCACATGGTATGGACAATCCCTTGGGTCAGTCGGGATCAGCTGTCCTGGCTGTGCCTCCTCACAGCTGCTTGTGCACCCCCAGCCCACTCCCTGTGGGGGGAGAGGCAGGAAAGGCCTTGACCCTGAGTAAGCCCAGCTCAGCAGTAGCTTTCCATACTTCTGTAGTATAAACTGTGTTTCCAGCACAAACCCAAAACATAGCCTGTACTAACAACTGTGAAGAAAATTAACTCTGTCCCAGACACAAACACCACACCATGGTAGTCTGGATCTAAAAATAGTGCTGATGCTAATAGAAAAAAAGAATGAGATCTGAATGTAAGATTGAATACATTATATCGATCTCTCAACTGAAGAGAGATTTCTGACAGTACTTCTCCAGCAGTTTTGTAAAACAGTACTTCCATTTTATTAACAATGACTGAAAGAAATAAACAATTGCCTACATCTTTTTCTGGGGAGCAGTTTCTGCTTCTGAAATCCTTATAATGAATGGCCATTCTCTCTTCCTTTCTCAAACCAATTTGTTCATAATTGCTACCTTTGAAAAAGAACATGTTTGAAGATTTCAATTTTCATCTTCCAGTCCAGATCTTTAAAGCAGGGAGGCAAAAAAAATGAGCCCAAGATCAAAATTTCTCCTTTTTGTGTGTGTGTGTGTTTGTTTCCTTTATTTTTTTTTCTGTGTGTGTGTTTTTTGTTGTTGTTTTTGTTTGACTTGGTTTGGTTTGGTTTGGTTTTTTTGAGGTTATTTTTTGGTTTTTCATTTTTTTCACAAAAAATAAGAGCTAAAACAGTAGAATAGGCCCATGCTCCATGATGCTCATAACCTTTGCAAAACCATAAGATCCAGAAGTTTCCTGTAAGGAAATTGCCTAATTGTGAAACATTATACAGCTTCATAAAACAAAAATAAAAATGTCTGCCTGCCTCCAATTACTGATCGTTTGTATTCCATAGTGGGAAAGAAAAGACTTGTGCATCTCATAATTCAATATCTGAGAAAATACAGTCTGTCAGTTAATGGAAAGGAACCTGCTGTAGGTAATTTGGGGTACATTTCAGAGTCTGTCATTGATTCACAGCAGCACTGAGCAAGGAACTTGATCTCTTTGCTGTCCACTTTATATCACTACTTAAAAGTTGTAATGAAATCTACCTTACAAGGGTTTTTTTCAAGCCTTATTGTTCATAAGGCATCAGGACAGACACTAGAGAGATTTCAAAGTGTAATTAGTGTTGGAGGATAACTAGGGTGTATCATACTTAGGTGATGTGCAATTAAATGTGTAGGATCTCAAAGTGCCTAAATCCCCAAATGTACTCTATGAAACACTGATAATCTTAATTTACAGTAGCACCAAAAAATAGATAAAGGAAGATAAATATATAAAGATAGATAAATCAATTAAATAAAGATAAAGATAAGATAAAGAGAAAACTTGAAAACGCCTTTGGGTGGCTCTTCAAGCTGCCAAGTAAATTGAGCTGCAAGTAAATGACATATCAAGCAAAGGCAGTGATGAATCTGTTTTTCCTCTTGATCATATTGCCGAGATATTCCTTAGTTTGTTCCAAGATCTTGATATTAGGAGTCTTGGATGTAAAGCAAGCATTTTGATGGTGTATCTGAATTGACTTTCTGTGACAAGAGAGATGATATTTCAAAAGTTCTCCATGAGACCTCACTGCAGTTGTATTATACTGGAATGTATTCATCATTGCTGCTAAGAAATTGACCTAAGAAAAGCCAAAGGATAAGCTAAATATTCTCCTTTTGGGGTAAATAAAAGGAGCAATTAACCATTTGGATACCAGGGCTAGATGAAGCTCAGTAGTGGGAGGCACTGAGCACTTCCACCATGTGACTCAGGAGAGCAGATGCCAGAGCAGCTGCCACGAGAAGGTCCAGGAGTCCCAGCTGATCTAGTGCCATGTAAATCTGTATTTGGGGGCTCAGCTGGTGTGGTGCTGGCCACTGCCAGCAGTGCTGGGAAGCATAAGGCTGAGCAGAAGGGAGCAATATGGATGAGTGGGTTCTGGGGGAGCTGGCTGCCAGGACAGCCACCCACGTACAGGCGGATTACGGAAGGTTGTGTGCTTATTTGTGCGTGGCAAAAATGAGAGCAGCAAGTGTTAGCAACACTTTGAAGAGAAGCCAAGAGCCCGTATTTCATTTTGTAAACACAGTTTTCTTTCTCAAGGCATTCTTTTCTGCTTGTTTTTTGGAAAGATTGATTTATGCTGTGTCACAGGAGGCAAGTAATGAACTAAGTTTTAACCAGTTTCTTCTTCTGTCAGTACTTGCATCTCACAGTTTTAAAGCTCTGCACCTGTGTCTTGGAATAGGAGATCCTTGCCCTTTCTGGGAAGATGTATTTAAAAGAAATTAATTGGACAGAGATTCAGATAATATTTATATAAATAATGGAGAAGCTGAATATGTATAATTTACTTTTCCTTTGGAAATGGGACCTCTAGGGAAAATAAAGAAGTCACAATATATTCAAAGCACTCTGAAGAAGAAATTCAGGACTCTTATGAAAATCTTTGCTTTTCAAAAGTAAAAACTATGTACTTATTTCAAGTTTAAATTGTCTTTAAAATTCACGCCATGTCTTCAAATCTCCTCATTAAAAAGAGTCTAAAATTAGTTTTCAAATTAAATCAATATTGCTTTTCCTCCTTTTCCCTTTTCCCTCCTTCAGGGCCAATAGTGAATAATCTGTGTATGATGTCATTGTACTGCCAGTACCAAAGTAACAGTTTTAAATGTTCAGAACCCTACTACTCATTTTGGATTTAAGGCAGTCAACAACTGTGAGTTTGGATGAAGATTCAAGAACTAAGTTTATATGAATGTATTAACAAAAGAGCCAGTATTAGACAAAAATAGGTAAGTATAGAAAAGAGATGAAACCAGAGTGCTTTAAATTAGTAACAGACCTTGCAACTTCACGAGGTGGGGTACTGCTGCAGATAATCTCCTTGCTGAAATGAAATTATTTGGCCCATGTAGAACAGGAAAACAGTTTTACTACATCCCATAGAGGCACAACTTTTTGTGACTGCAAAATGAAAACGCACCAGAGGGGAATCTGATTCCAACTGTTCTTCAAAGGCTCTGAATCTGTCAGCAGGTCACCTGCAGATCACTTTGCAAAACTTATTCAGGTGTTTCCCTAAATGTGGGACTTATTGTTTGAAAATTGATTTCTCAGATATTGTAGAAAGAGTCAGAGCACAGCAGTGTCATCAGAAGAACAGCTGGTGATCTTTCTGAACTCCCTGTAACCGTAATTGCATCTCCTGATCACTTAACATCAGGTCCCACACTGTCCAATGCCATAGAATAAGGGGGGGATATTGCACAGGGTTTTTTCTGGGATAAGGTTAATTTTTTTTATAGCAGCTCATGTGATGCCCAATGAGTCTTCTGATTTTTGCTCTTTCTCTTGTGTCCCTCATCCCTCTGGGTGTGGAGCACGAGTCAGTGGCAGTGTGGTGCTGAGCTGCCTGCCAGGATTAAATTTCCCTTCAATATTTTAACTGGTTTCTAAGCCAAAGGAGCAGTTTTATAAATGCCACCGTTGCCTGTCTGTTTCCCAGGACATGTCCTAGACAGCACTTCATCAGCTGGTGAGGTATTGGCCATGTTAACAGCATGCCCTGTGTTTTGCAGTGATTACAGAACAGCCATCAGTCCTGCAGCTGGCATTTCCAGTGTTCATCCTGAATGGCTTGGATCATGGAAGCAGGAAGATTTGTATTGAGTGTTCCATTCAGGAGCTGATCCATCAGCCTTGGAAAGGTGGCCCTGACCTCACAGACTGTGACTCGCATCAGCCTGAGAGAATGAGTGTATGGGGAAGGAGGAGAGGGCCCTTGTTGCACAGGCTGTTTGCATGCAACTACTCTACAGGTCCTGATGGAAATGAGATCATGGCCTGTGAACTCCTCAAAATTCATATTTGAAAAGTTTTGTATAAGTGGGGGGAAAAAGTACTTGTAATTATTTCCTGGTTTTGAAATGGGCAGAAACCCAGTGCAATAAAATAATCGACACCAAGTGATCTAAAATGTCAAGGGGTTCAATTTCTATCAATTCCACATACAGCTAAGTTTAAATATATTTTATAAATTGAATGAAGTGCTTGCAAATGTTTTAGAAATATGAAGTGTTACCCTGGCATTTTATTAGATACGGATTACATGATGTTGGAAGCTGAAAAAAGAGTGGAATTTCACCAAGCCCTGGATGTGGATGACAGGATTTGTTTCTCACTTGGCTTTGATCTCTGGTCTTGGTCCATCACTGTGGATGAATACAAATATGAAAGGTAAAAGAAATTAAACTGAAAAAGGGAAGATTCAGCAGTGAAAAGTAAACTAAAAAGACCAGGACCATGTTGGACAGGAGCCATGCAGTGTCTGCTGTGATAAGCCTGAAGAGTCAAGACAAACCTTTCCCCCCCTGCTTTTAGGTCTCTTCCTTCTATTACTGCTGTGCCCAGGTGAAGTTGTTTCAGTATCTACCACTGCCTGACTAATTCATACTTTCCCAAAAAAACCCACAGAAATCCACCCACAAAAAATACCTTTCATGGAAGAAGCTGGGAAATTTAGTAACCAGTGTGAGTGTCAGTTTAATGGAGAGATTTAAGTGCTTTCTTTAAGGACTCAGTTCTAATTCAGGAGTTTAGAAGGTGACATTTTAGGCAAATGTCACTCAGCAGCTCTTATTTCATGCAGCATTTAATATCTGTACTCAAAGGTTATACCTACAGTTTAAAAAAATTATATTTCCCAGTGTGTGGAAGCACTGTGAGTGCTGTGGAGTTGTACCATTTCAGGGTAGCAGTTTCCCTCAAGGAAGCTACCTTTTCATCAAAGAGCTCTCTCCCAAACCTCTCTACTTTTTCTATGCAGGGATTTCTTTCAAGGGTCCAGTGTAGTGCATTCCCGTCATCCTACTGCCAAGGAAGGGTGGATTCAGAGGAAGAATAAGTATTTGTGTTCCTTCTGTTGACCAAATAAGACATGCAAAAAAAAAAAAAAGAACAGAAAGTAGCACATGACACATAGAATGGAAAAGAGGCACATCAGTAATGTCCCTGATAAACCTGCTGAAGGCAGAAAAATTTACTAGGAATTTTTCAAAATACATCCAAGCAGAGAGTGAACCAGCAAGTCAGTCAAGACAGAAAATTATCCAGGTGTAAAAAGGGGGGTGAGGGAAGTGGGGGAAGGGGGAAGTGAAAAAATTAAATTTTGATGATTTACCCCAGTTTTCACTGTGGAGAAGTTTAAGAGAGAGTCCTGCATCCAGGTAGAAGTCTGAGAACCTTTTAGAAAAGGAAAGATTAGCAGAAGAGATATTCAGAACATACTTATAAAATTGATAATAACTATTAAAATTGTTTACTGAAGCATTCCGTAAGGCTTTGATTAAAAAAAACAGAGAAAGTTAAGCCAGTTTTTAAGAGTGATTTCATGAAAATACATCTCAGTAAGTCTGGTTTCTGCAGTAGGGAAACTGGCAGACATTCTAATGAAACAGGAATAGTTTCTGATATACAAGTACAAAACATTGGGGAAAAATCAACATTTTTGTCATGCACCACAGATCTGTCAGATCCTTTGGAACAGCTAACAAGAAAGCAATAAAAGGGCTGTGGTTAATACAGCATTATTGAATTTCAATTCAATTACTGAATTTTTGAAAAGCTACTGCAAAAGTAAATAAATGGCTTGCCATTGATATTTTCACTCAAGAGTCTTTGTAGAGCTTGTGCTGTTCCTCATATTCACAAATGATCAGAAAGAAGGGGAAATTAGTGAGATGATACAATTTGTTGCTGACACAAAATTAGTCATAATAGCAAAAAATTATATCTCAAAACTTATTTGCAAGGAAGTGGTTTCTCAATGCTAAATTGGCACTTTTGGAAGTTTTTCTCTCAAACATCATGGGTTATAGAAATTATTAGCCTATTCGAACGTTAGACAAATTCATCTGAATCCTGTAACCCCTCATTTCCCCAAACAAGGCCAATATTCAGGAAGAACTACTCACTCCTTATTTTTATGCCATATTCTTCCCTATGTGTCTTCCAGGCACAGTCAGAGACAGAAAGCTGGGAGAGAAAAACTGGACCTGGCTCTCATTTCTATCTCCACCTGTCCCTGAATCCTGATTTCTGAGGAGGCTGTGGAAATTCTACAGTGTTTTAGGGTAGGGACTGTAATTCAGGGCAGCTTCCCTGTGTCCCATGTGGCAAGTGTGTGGTGATTCCCAGTCCTGTCCTGTGGGTGCATGATAATTCATGATAGTGCATGTCTTCATCAAATTCAGGTAAGATCTTGCTGGAAGCTGCAGAATTCTTCTTCAGTGCAGTAGGACACTGTAGAGAAAAACCCAAACTTTCCAAACCAACCCCCACCAAAGTTCTTTCCCTTGTCATAACGCAAAGGAGAATTTTGGTTTTCAGTGTTGCATTAGAGACACAGTGATACTTGGTACTGATGAGAAGCTCATCAATGCCAAAGGCAGGGAGCTGTAGCAGAATAAAAGTTAAGGTCTCATTTAAGCTACTCATTATTATTTATTAAAACTGTTCCCTGGTTAAGGAACTATGACTCTTCTGAAAATTTTCTACCAAAACCCCCATTTTTTTCACAGTCTAACACCTTTGGAGGCTTATGAGGGTGCTAAAGGCCTCCAATAATCCACCCCAGATCTCATTTCTCTTTGTCACCTTTGTGTATTTGATTGCATCATGCTCCAGCTACTCATAATTAAACCTGTCAGTCAGACAAGTGTCCTGACATGTTCTGAGTGAGAGAAAAACCTAGCAGACATCGTGCTGAGGTGTTGCTAATGTGGGAACCTTGGAAAACAAGTCCAGGGAGTGAATTTGTGACAAGAGGAGGAAAAAAGGATGCTGAACTGTACCGGGAACTGGCTGGTTAAGAGAACTGGCTAGAGCGACAAACTGCCTTTTACACTATTAGTTAGAATTTGTTCAATACAGCATGAACATTGTTGGTGTGAACTCAAACTGCCACTGAGAACCTCAAACACTGCATCAGGAATGAAATTAAGTTTAAACACCTGGGGGTAGGGGTCATGAGGATGGGGTGGGCAAGAAAGGCTCAAAAAAGCTTGCTTTGCTTCTTCCGATGTCATTTTTTTTCTCCACAGAAAGAGATGACAGCGGTCATGTGTTTCATTCTGGCACCTTTTCATTAGTGCTAAATTTGTTTTCTAAAATCAGGCTACTGCACCAGGGATGTTGTCTTTGATTAGAGCAATTTCAAGACTGAGCTCATTCTAGGGTACCTTGATGTATCAGTGCCCAAATTTTCAGCTCCAGTTCTTGGCCTTTGGATTGCAGAATTGTAATATTAGTTTGATAAACCAAACAGATCTCTGAGGAAAGGGTGTATTTCTAGACTTGAGCTGTCACTCTTTCCCTTCAGAAAAATAAACTGTGTCCTACATATCTATCTAGATTACTAGGGTTTTTTTCCTTCTAAACAATTTAATAGATTTTAAGCTGTAAGCATTATCTAATCTGACTTACCACTTCATCTGACTCACTGAATTTCATCCAGTCATTTCTGTTTTGAATATAATAGCCTGTAAATGAACTAGAACTTTTCTCCTGGGTAGACATGCAATCAAGGAAAACCTTGATTTTATATTGTGGCATATTGTTTTCGAAAAGAGTTTTCTCTGTACATCTCTATTTAAAAATCTGACAACAAAACCTCTTAAAACAGTCTCAGGATATGACACTGTCTGGACAGAGAAATTTGTACAAAATACTCATCTGACAATAAGTAGTGATGCAGAATATTATACTAGTGAAAAAAACCCTGTAACTTCATACTCAGTTCTTGCTACAAAATCCCTAAAATCATTTCTAAGGGAAGCAGACTTATTATCTTATTCTAGGTTTAATTTAAATCTCAAAATTACATAATTGTGTCTCATTTGCAAGTGATATGTGAATGCTGTTGTGCTGATACCTTTAGCTTTGTGAAACAGACTGAACTGTATTTCTTGGGATGCAAGGGACAGCTTGCTCATGTAATTCACCAGTAATTTTTCTGGAGGAATAGAAAGACCCAAACCTAGGAAAAGAACTAAAATGCATGTCTCCATTCATTTCTAAAAGGCTCCTAATTCAGAAATGTTTGGTTTAAAATGTATAAACCCTACAGCCCTGGAGCCAAGTAAAAATGGCAGTCTTTGTAGGACCAGAGTGGTTTTTTAGCATTGAAAAGGTCTTTATAGCAGTTAGAGGGTATTCACAAAGATCATGTAAAGGTTTCCTGGGTTGCTGTCTGTGGGGCTGGATTACCTTAACTGCAAACAAAACTAATGCACTGAAATTACTGCTGGGCATCAGCCAAATACAAAGAGACTCCTTTAAATCTTTTTAGGCCCTACACAGACAGGTGAGAGAGACACTCAAAAGCCAGAGGCTGCTCTGCTGTCATGGGCTCCTGAGTAAGGTGATTCTCCCATGAAGTCTCTGTCTGTTTCTGTGTCTATATTTTATCCATTGCATGTTCAAAGTGAATGTGTCAGACCCCCCATCCACCCTATAGCATGCCTTTTGCTGGAAGCTGAGTGAAATCACTGTTGAATTAAACTGCCAGTTACCTTTTCATCACAGAGTTCACAAAGATGCATTTGCCCTTCTGCCCAGCTCTCACACAGGCAGAGGCTTCATCATAGTTCTAAGGCAGAATTGTAAGGGCTCCTGGGCATGGAGGAAACATGAAAGAGAAAACAAAAGGTGCTGAGGTGAGGTGTGGAACCTGTTATGAGAGCTGGGGATGATTCAGCTATGCCCAGCATATCAGAGGTGTTAAAATCAAAGGTGTAAGTGTATTGTTTACAGTGTGAGAGCCCAACACAGGAGGGCACAGAGTATTTCAAACCTGTTTAAAGAGAGCTTGCACGGTGTCAGCTTCTTTCTTCTCTGTCTAGGCTGTAGAGGGATCCTAGCAAAGGTCTCTGTTCCATGCCAGCAATGTTCAGAAGCTTGTCCTGATGGCTCAGCTCTACGGGAGAGCAATCTTTGTTAGTGTAGCTCCCAACATGGTGCAGCTGCTGCCTGTTAGTCTGGCTAGAAATGTCAGACCACATAAAGACCTGAGAACAAAATAGCTGCAGACAGCTTTTCTCTCATCTGATTTTTCAATAGAGGTATTATTACATTTTAATATTTCCATTTGCATTGCCTGCTGTCAGAGAAGACAGTGTACAATTTTATCCTAAAATACATTCACTCCATCTTATATTGTACTCCAGTATTATCCACTCCATCTTGTATTTACTGCAGCAAACTGAAGGAAGCATGAATTACATTTTATGCTACACATTCATTTTATGAGGTACCATTTTCTCATGTCTTCCACAATACAGCCTAAGAACTTTCTAAATGTTCATTGAAATGTTTTGTCTCCCACCTCTATCTACCTCGGCCATATTCCTCTTTTCTAAGCAAAAAGATAAATAAAATAAATGCTTTTATGATAAAAATAGTCTGAATGTTAAATAAGCTCCACAGAGCTTAGCTGCCATCTAATGGTTAAATAAATTTGGCTTTGTTCAACTCACAATTCCTTGAATTAAAGAAAGACAGAAATTGTGCAGAAAATAATTATATTTTCTTCACAATTTCATAGGATTTTCAAAGATAAATTAATCTCAAGGACAGCTCAATTCACATATTTCTCACCACTGCTTGGAAGAACACCTTTGTAGGTATCATCTCATTTATATTTCTCCTATTTCTCTATCAAATATATACTTCCATGTTAGAATCTTTGTTCCTATTCCTGAACTCTATATCAAGTTTAAGAGTTTTAGATTCAGATAAGGACAACAAAGAATATGTCAGAAATACAGAAGGCTGAAAATGTGGTGGAAGAGGAGTTGCCAGTTTTAGGGGTTTCTTTTACATAGTGTAGGAAGTAAAACCAAACAAATTACTCTAGTGAAGTATTTTAGTTGACAGGGTTGATTTTTTCTTTTTCTCTGTTGGTTTGTGCTCCCATCTAACCAGCCAGAGCTTAGTATAGAAAACAGAAGCTGATAGTAATTTTCCAAATGGAGAAACAAAGTAAAATTGACAAAGCTCTTTTCAATATTGTTGTTTTAACTCTCCAGGGATCATTTTGTTCAGGCAGCCTTTAGCATTTATTCAAGTGCTTCACAGCTAACTCGAAATACCAAAGAGGAAATTTTCTAGCTAACACGTGCAAGGAACAACCACATTTACCAAACTTTTAGTCTAAACATTCCTGTGCTCACAACCCTGAGAAAGAAGCCCATGAGTGTTTGCAGGCCAGGCAGTGGGCAGGGCACCAAGCCTTGATATTGCTGTTTTGCTGTCTTTATGGTTTTACACACCAAGTCTCCAGGTTGGTGTTTATTCTCTTAGACCCTCAAGCTGCTATGAATTCATAGTTTTAGCTTCTTCACTTCGCATGACCCTGTGTGGTTACCTGGATCCCTTTCTCACAATGAAAGTTTTCTCTGAAATTTTTCCCCAGATTTTGTGGCTGGGCTGCATTGGAGCTAAGCCCTGGGCCACAGAGAGCTGCATCTATTGTCAGAGGAATGCAGGGACAGGGTTACAGCTAAAAATGTGCTTGTACTGTCTGTGTTTATGTACTTTTAAGCAGAGATAAGTGCCGTGGTTAATCCCACCCTGAGCTTTTGTTTCAAGGCCTCTGTAGGTGCAGGATGTCCCACTGGTTACATGTGGTTAAAATTGCCAACCTGCGTGAGTTGTGCTTCCTCATCTGATTCAATTTTGGCTTTACCTTTGAAGCACACGAGTTTCCCATTTAAACAGTGGGAGTACAAATGATAACTCTCCTCATTTTCCATTTGCTGGCATGGGGGTTTAGCTTCCTGCCCTACAGGGAATTTTGGATAACTCATTGTCAAGACAACTCTCAGCAGGATCAAGGCCTTGCATGAAAAATTACGTTATCCACAGTGAATACTTTAAAACAAAACACAAACACACCAGGCAGTAGGTGGCAGTTCAGGGTGGTATCTGATGACAGAACATTTCAGAAAACAAATCTGAACTACAGTTGCTCTGTTCCATGAAAATTATTAGATGTCTTTGCTTCACACCAGTTGGTTTTTGTCATCTCTTTTTCATTATATTGAAATAATTGATGCAAATAAAAAGTAAAAATTAGAACAACTAAGAGGGAAGAGCACAGAAGAAAGTATGCCAGTGTCTTCTGAACAGATGAAGGGGTTTGAAGGAGCTGAATAGAGCAGAAAGGAGCCCCATGTCATAAATTATGTTGGTCAGTGATTTGGAACAGAGAGCATGTTTAATCCTATGAGAGTGCAATACCTTGCATGATGTACAAGTGCCTCACAGACAGAAATTATTGTCACAATTTATAATATAAATGACCATATCTGTGTAACAGGGTTCATTACTAGATAATGCCTTATCTGGAGTGAGAAATTAAATTGTGTAACAGTACCAGCACAATAGTTCCCTTGGCAATAGAGCTGCACAGTGGTTGAACTGAAACAACTCTCTGCAAGGTCAGTTAGAGTCCTCCAAAATGCAACACATCCTGTGCTCCTCTGCTAAACCATGAGACTCACAAACCCAGTGGTCTGGAGGAACCATTGGTTTTTATTTGTGTATGCGAGAAAATAATTTTTCTCATTCAAAATGATACAGCTATTCTTATAAGTGGTTCCACTAGAAATCCACTTTATAACAAAAACCCTGGGCTTTTTGAGAGGGTTCACAAACACTCTGAGCAGGGTGATGAACTAATACTGGATTTACCTATTAAAGACAAGAGTGTCTGAGAAGCCACTGTCTTTGGTTGCTTCAGGCTCTGCTGGGAGAGCCTTGAGGGGCCTTTGTGAAGCTGTGCTGACTCTTTTTCACACGGAGGACAAAAGCCATATTCTGCTGGCTGAAGCTTTTCCAATTTGTGGATGTCTTTGGCCATATTAAGAGGAATTTGAGAAAAGCTTATGGAGAATTAGAAATCCTTATTCAGAATCCAGTAGCTTAGCTGCTGGTTGTTATTCTGAGATGCTGGTTTTTCTAATATCAATATCAATGATTTTCATTTCAGAAGAATCATCTTAATAGCACACTGGGAGCAGGAATAATATATGGAACTGTTTGGAGGCTTCTGGCTTAATAAATGTAATTTCTGTCCAGCCCATCTATTCTGCTAGAATTTTTTTAAAGCTATTAATCTATTTTTCTTTCTTTCTTTCTTTCTTTCTTTCTTTCTTTCTTTCTTTCTTTCTTTTCTTTCTTTCTTTCTTTCTTTCTTTTCTTTCTTTTCTTTCTTTCTTTTCTTTCTTTTTCTTTCTTTCTTTCTCTTTCTTTCTTTTCTTTCTTTCTTTTTCTTTCTTTCTTTCTCTTTCTTTCTTTTTCTTTCTTTCTTTCTCTTTCTTTCTTTCCCTTTCTCTCTTTCTCTTTCTTTCTTTCTTTCCCTCCTTCCTTCCCTCCCTCCCTCCCTCCCTCCCTCCTCTTTTATTTTTTTTTAAGAAAAAGAAAAATAGGCAATTTTAAATATTATTTTGTGCCAAGGAAAAGTTGTATCTTTCTCAAAGGGATTTAAAAATCTGTGCTACTTCGTTTTCCTGAGTTTGGAAATCTATCATACCACCACTCTTGATATTCTAAGCATGGCTCCATTTCATTTAGGAAATGTAGAACAACAGTTGAGCTTTTAAAATACCAAGCAGTAAGTTCAAGATCATTCTTTAGACCATAATCCTCTTCTTTTCCCCACATTGAGTGCCAGTGTTTGCGCATCTTGACAAACAGATTCGTTTAGAGTATTTGTACAGTGAGCTGTTTTAAGAAGAGATGCTATAAAGTTATTCAAATAAATATTTGTATTGAGGACATAGATATAAAATAACATGATTTTCAGATACTCTACTTTATCCCATATTTCTTCTGGCAAAATTGGAATTCATCAGGCGTGAGTTTAAATTCCTCCTCTAGAGTCAATGCAAAGAGAGAGGTACCTGCAAACATTGATTTAGTGCACCAAGACCATAAAGCTCTGCACAGCTTTGAAGGGAACAATTAATGAGCAGAATTTTTGGTTGAATGTCTAACACGAGGCTAAGCCAACCTTTATTTGTCCCCTTGAGTGTCTTGTCTAATACCATTCACACAGAGTGTTTACTTCTAAGATGATTTAAAGTTGTGTAAGGAGAGGTGAGCTTGGCTTCACCAAAACATTTGTGGCAAGTGCAGCACAGGCATAGCAGAAAGAGTTGACAGAGCAATATTTTTTTTGCCTTAGTACTGAAGGTCCATATTACGGTAGAAAAAACAGCATCTATTCCAACACAAACCCTATCAACGTAGAAGTCCAGTCAGGGAGTGAAAAATCAGGCAGGTGAAAGAAAGCTGCAAAATTTTCTTGAGAGCAAGCATATCTGGAATCACCCATTGAGGCACTATTCTGGGAAAATAGTATTGGAAAAGTTGGTACCCACTGTAAGAGGAACTCTGACCATGGCAAGAGTACTGATGAACCTTGCTACTAACTTTCCTAAACATTAAATGCAATCCAGAGATCCAGGAGCTGATCATGGTGTAGATAATGGATCGACCGCTTTTCTTGGAGGGATTCAAACTCTGAAAGGAGCCATTTCCTTATCACATTGGAAGACATGAAGTATATAAAACTGGGATTTATTTTGGTAGCTTTCGTGTCTCCTTTCATGTCCATGCTGAGAAGCTCTCCTGTCAGAGGAGGATTCTGTTTCCTTGCCCAGACACCCATCAAAGCAGCAGATGCACCAAATCTTTTGCAAATTTCCTGAATTTCTGTGTGAACACACAAGCCTTATGACCTATTTTCTGAGGTTCTGTGACAAAATCCGATTTTTCCTTGTTTGTCGGAATCTCTCTTAGCTAGTCTGCTCCATGCAAAACATAAATATCTACCAAAATAAAGGGATCTCATATATGAAGAAGAAAACTGTTCAAATTAAAGGTACTTTTTCTATTGAGTCGTTAGATTGAGAAAAACACTTTTTTATTCATCTAGGTCACATTTTTTTAATACTCTCACAGCTTTTAACCAGCATAAGATGTTGCACTAGAAGTGTGCTACGGAAACAAGAAGGGGATAATCTCTTCCTCCACCTGCTGTCTCTGACCCCAGTACTAAAATCCAGTTTGCAGTTTCCAGCACCACAGGAGCAGACTGGTGATTAATGTTCAGCTTGTTGTTCCCCAAAACTCCCAAGTCCTTTCCTGCATGGTTTCTACTTAGCTGTCCGGTCCCAGTTTTTTCTATTCTATGTGGTTATTGCAGGACTTTTGTCCTTGTTGAAATTATCAAGAGCCCTGTTCACCCACTTCTCCAGCCTGTGAAGGCCCCTCAAAATGGCAGCCCTACCATCCAGCACATCAACCACTGCCCCAATTTGCTCTTGTTTGGCAGCCCATTGGGTGAGTATTTGATACTGACAGTAATTAATGAAGATTTTAAATAGTATCAGTGCCAACCACCAAGAGGTGCTGCTGGTATCCAGCTGCCAGTTGGACTTTAAACCTCAGACCATCAGCCTTTTAGGCCAGAAAAAACCAAAAATCCAGCAGTTTTCCACTTTATACTCCATCTATCCAAAATATAGTTCTTCAGTTTAGCATCATGGAATTCCATGCTGACACTCTTCCTGGAGTGAGGGTAAACAACATCTGTTGCTCTGTCTGCTTGTGCATGGATCGAGTCATCTCTTCATAGAAAACACATCAAGTTCAACAGCTGTGCTTTCTATTGCTAAATCCATCCTGGCTGCTCCCAATAATTTCTTGTCTCTCATGTGCCTGCAAATGGTTTACACAAGAAGTTACTCCAATATCCTACTAAAAACTGAGGTTAGATTCACCAGCCTGTAGTTCCACAGATTCTCCTTTCTGCTTTTCCTCTTGTGTATCTTCCTCTCTCAGAGTGAGGATAGATGCCTCAGACTCAATTAAACACCTTTCCTTTTCTTTTCCACCCTCTTAGATTTGAATCAGACTCCCTCTTCATTCAACAGACCTGAACAGATGGTGAGAAAAATGTTCATTCACATGGACCTGGGTTCATAGCAGGGATTCTGCGACATCCTAATGAAAGGGAAGGCTAAAGTGATAAATAGCAGAGGCCTGGTTTGGGATTTGGCCACTGCTTGCATGTATTAATTTTAGTGAACCCTTTTGCTAGTACTATTTCAGGGTCTCGGCTGTCTTCCTTGGATGGAGGATTTTTTTCTCTTGTAACACCCATTATTTTGCCAGATATGAGAAATCTTTGGTTCAGATCCAGTAATATTCATCTTTCCTCACACACTTGTAAAAGGACTGCCTCCAGGTTCCATTGGTGTCTACATACAAAATTAATTCCACAATACCATCCGAATTTCAAAGCATTAAGCATTTCAGTGAGCACAGTTGCTCCTATTAAACATGTTTGCACACACAGGAGATAATTTCATTCAGCGAAATATCTTGTTATGCAAGAGATCAATTAAGAAGACTGTGTCTGCTAGAAACTCAATTAGGACTAATCAGTTTTATCCTACAAAGCTCAGAAAGAAGTTTCCTTACACCGTCAATGGTAGGAGCTGGACACATAATTTAAATCTCTTACATTATTTGGAAGAGGTTTAATCTTTCTATTTCCTTAGTATTTTGTTTTGTCACATCTCATCTGGCAGCTCACAGATAAACAGTTAAGGAATCAAAAATTATTTTCACTTCATGTAAACCCTCCTACTTCCTAACATCTTGCTCTGCAGCAAAGGTAACAGCAAGAGTGTAAGGCATGGAATCATGGAATCACAGAATAGTTTTGGTTGGAAGGAACCTTAAAGGTCCCCCAATTCCAACCCCCTGCCATGGGCAGGGACACCTCCCACTAGACCAGTTTACTCAGACCCCCATCCAACCTGGCCTTGGACAGTTCCAGGGATGGAGCAGCCACAGCTTCTCTGGGCAACCTGTTCCAGGGCCTCACTACCCTCATGATAAAGAATTTCTCACTAATAACTAATCTAAACCCACTCTCTGTCAGTTTGAAGCCATTCCCCCTTGTCCTGTCACCCTATGCATGTATGGTATGGGACAGACTGTGGCAAAGTTGACAAATTGCATGCCTACAGTGTCAGTGTTAGTATCACTCACTTCTGTAAATATGATGTATTTGGCCTGAATTTCTTTTGAGTTATAATATGAAAAAAATATTAATAGTAAGTGATTTGAAGAAGCCAGACTGTCCTCTATTTCAAACTCAGAGTAGCTGAAAAATGCACTGAATTGTCATTGATGCAATTTTAATGGAGTTATTTCTGGAGTTACTTCTAATTAACCTGATAATAATATTTTCTGTCTCTTGTCCATTCTATAAAAGGTGCAAACCAGTCAAAAACTATTGTCTCCTATGGAAACCTATATGTCTTATAAAGTCATGGTTTAAAAATAGAGCTTCTGTAATGCTTATGAGATTCTGTGAGCAGTTCTAGTTGTAACAGCACCCAGAGTAATCAGGGTTCACACAAATGTCTTGATGCAAAAAGCAGCCTAAAAAAACATTGTGGAGGATACATCAGCCCTGAAACACTTTATACCATATAGAAAGTAAATTATACCTTCAGCTGAAATTAGGAATGTATAAAACAGTGTCCAAATTTGAAACATCTCCGTTGCTGTAAGAGCAGCAACTCTTCATTCATATATTTAGCTTCACAGTAGCAGCACCCAGTTGTATCAGTGAGGGGTCAGTGCTCTGCTCTACAAAAACAAGGGAGATCTTATGATGTAAGATGTGAATGCCATAGCAGCCAGGAAGAGAGAAAAGGGGGGTTTTATGCAAATCACATATTATCTTTATATGATACACCGAGTCTCTGTTGGCCAGAGCTATAAGCTTTCTGGTAGAAAGTCTGGATTTAAACAGAGATTACATTAAACTCCTCATTCCTTAATATGAGGAAAGAGGGGAAGTGGCCTGTGTTTCCATGTCATCCTGTCAGCCTTGTTTAGACTGCTATAGGGGCATGAGAACAGAACAAAGTTATTGGGATAAGGATGAGAGTCTCAGCTTTGATTGTTAGAAAGCCAGGACTTCATTACTGACTGTAGTCTTTCATTTAAGGGTAGTCCCTTGCCAAAGGCATGAAATAGAAAACAAGCAGAAAACTCTGCAGGGAGAAGTATATCCCTAAACCTGAGGGTTTTCCCAGGTAACAACAGAAATAATTCAACATAAAAAATTTTATTAGTAAGTATTTTCAACCAGTTCCTCACACATCTTTTGCTCACCCTTGGACTATTCACAAGGGACAAATTAAGCCTGCATGAGGAACAAACAGCTCAGAGATCTGGATGAAGAACAGAACCAGGAACCTCTCCCAGTGTAGTCCCTGCAACCATCTCCCATCTTAATCAGTCGAACTCAACTGTGTTTTCTTACATTCATGAAGAGAATAACATCCATTAGTTTCACTTTCTGCTTTAATTGCATCACAGGATCACTGCCTTGGAAACTGTAGGGCATTACCATAAGTACAGTCAGTGACAAAAGCAGCTTTAGGCTCATACATCAGCACTCAAGGGTAGGATTTAGGTCAAAGTCACATCCCAGTTTAGCTTAGGAAAGATGAATGTCCCCAGTGGAGTGACTGATTTTTGAAACCAGGCAAAGGAACCCTCAAAGCACAGCGCAAGTTTGTGAGCCCTGTGGTTATGGAAAGCAGTCACAGAGCAAGAATTGCACCCTTCTTGTTTCTCCTGCCTCTTTCAGTTCTGCTGCCTTTCAAGGTCCGGGATACACGTTTTTGCTGTGCTTTGGGATTCATCATCACCCACTCTTTGGATTTAACATCTTCTTTACTTTAGTCCAGTTGATCTCCATAGTACCAGAGAAAGGATTATGGGCAGTACATTTTATGTGATTTATAAAAATATTTCTCTCATGCAATTGTTATTTATTTTTTGAAATGTTAACATCCACTTTTACCATTAGAGGGCTGTATTGTTTGTTACTTCTCTATCTGTTGTCTATTGCATCCTTGTTTATATCTGTCAAAAGCTACCTGTAATAACAGCCATGACACAAACAAGTTCTTGCCTTCCACCCAGTAAGTGGCATGGATCTTGTTTGCTCTCATATCAGGAGTCCAATAGAAAGAGGTAAATTAGTAAGTGTTCCCTAAAATTACTCAGCTAACCTTAGAGTTCTTTCCTACTACTGCTGATCACTGGAGAGACAATTGACCTCCTTTCTTAAAGGGAAGCAGATAGAGAAGATTTTTATGGTGATATCTGAGAGGGAGGTCTCAGAGAGAAAATCTGTCCTCACTGAAGTCAGAGTGAAATTTGCCACTGAATTGGATTCAGGATTTCTCTTGATTATGTCTAGCACATTAAAAGTCATCAAGGAGAACTCCTACCAATGACTGAGGAGGCTCAGATGAACCTTTGCATGCAATCACATCTGTCTCTAAATTCCCAATTTAGGATTCATTACAACTTCCTCTGTTACATTTTAAATACTGGCCACCAGTGTCAGATACAGTCACAGGTTGAATGGGGAAGGGGAATTGCAGCAGTTTGTTCCTTCTATCAAGATCAAGTCATACTTTCTCCTTAGGAGCTCTTTGGTCCAAGAAGGCCTGCAAAGAATTCATGCAGAAAGATAGATATGTTTTTTTATAAATTATGATCTATTTTTTTTGCAAGCCAGAAGTGGTCAGGCTAAATTCATCAGGGTTTTTTCATGGCAGTGGCTGTACCCTGTTTACTGACCATTAGGAAGTACAGATGCTTAAACATTGTGATTGAGTTAGCCCAGTGGAGTTAGCAGAGATGTTCACTAGTTAGGTGAAACAGACAGCACTCTCCAAAGTTACCCAAGTAATGCAGTCCCAAATCCAACTCTGTACAACACCTGGTTGTATCAAAAGACAAAATTGTTTGATATTTTCCATTATAAAGAACTCACTGGGTTTTCTTTTATGACTTACCTCATGCATCCAGATTAGAAAATGTCAAACCATTAACTGACTGTTCTTTGAGCACTCAGTATCACAACAGCACTCTACTGTATCACTGGGCTTCAGGGGACGTTTTCAAAGACACAAATGACATGCAGACATTGACTTGCATTATCTGCACCAGAAATTGTTTCAGAGGTTAGGGACATTAGGGGCTCTGATGTTATAGGTCAGGAGAATATACAGGGCACACAGAGGAAAGATTATCATAATTTGTCATGAATAAAGCTGTGTTCTCAATTCAGCAAATCTTTTAAAGACATGATTGTGTCTCTTGAAATTCAATAAGGCATTTTAGGAGAACGTGGTAGCCATGGAGAGAGAAAGAGAGAGAGAGAGAGAGAGAGAGAGAAATTTAAGAAAAACTTGAATTTCAAATCCTGATATTACAAATAAAAATAAAATTTAAAAAATACAGAATGTTTTATAGGACCAGTGGGACAGTTTGGTTTTAAAAATTTGGCTCTGGTGGTTTTATGCTGCAGCCAAGGGCCCTAACACACCTCTGCCCCTAACATTTGAGCTGAGAAAGTAACTGTATATAAAAATGGTATAGTACATGTATGGATTTCCACTAAAGGCTTTGAGAAAATGGCAGAAAGACACAAAGTTTCCTGTTGTTCTTTCTGCTTCCTAATATTAGATTATGCAACAAGAAAAAGAGCTTGCAGAAAAAGAGAAGAAAATTTGATTTCCTGGCATGTAGACTACAACATGTCTACCACGAGCCATGGTATTCATTTTTATGCAAAATAGCCACAGAAAGCCATGGGTGAAGACAACAGCCAAATAAACAAACAAACAAAAATAAAATCAAGGAACTTTCTCTTTATTTTTTGCCTAAATACAGATTTATATTTTTGGTTTGTTTTTGACTGACAGAATATCAACATATGGATTAACTCCCTCTTGTCATTATTGCAGGAATGTTAATGTGTCCTTTTAACACTTGTTGTGTCACAACATTACAGACTGTTTTAGAGAAAATGTTCATGAACAGTTGATGGCAAAATTCCGCCAGGATTCACGCACAGAAATTAATGCTGATTAGTTGTGACAAAACCCCCAACAGCAATATTTCTAAACTGCTATGAGAATTACATGAATAATTTAAAAATAAAAATCAAGAATACTGGCATAATCAGTAAAATACTGGTAAAATTCTTCTAATAATTACATCTACTTTTATTTGTTTACATTATCCTATGGCCTTCATCTTTGAATTTTAGTCACAGTTTAGGATCCCAGTGTATCAAATGCTGTAGGTTTGGTGCTGTGAACATATAAATCTGTTTTCTCTTCAGAGAAACTAGAATTAAACTTTATGACAAAACAGATGGACAGAAACAGATGAGAGGAGTAAAGGAAAATAATGAGGCAACATTTGTAGGCGTGCTTGGCTTCTGATCTCAGAATATACTCAAATCCCAGCAGTCCCCACTTTTGTAAGCACCTCATAAAAGAAGAATGGTGGTTAAGTGGTTTTAGAAGGAATAACCAGAGTTCTAGGGAAGGCTGCAAGAAATAAAATAGGTGAAGGTGTCACTGGATGCCTGGATGCATGCAGTTCAGAATTTAACATAGGTGTGATGAAAGTTGGCCTCACAGACCACCTGCAGGAGGGAAATGACAACCTGATACTGCAATAAGACCCAAAGAGCTTGGAAAATTAAAAAAAGTACTTTCTTTGACACAGCACAGAAGGTGAGAGCGATTGCAGAGTGTGAAAGTCAAAGTGATGGACTAGGAAAATGACCTTAGCAGCAGCCTGCTACATGCACACTGGCAGCACAAAAGTGCCTTTGACAGGAAGAGACAACATGATGCCACAGCAACTGAATTGTGAGATGGCAAAGCTGTAGGAATTTAAAGGGACAATGAAACTCCATCTTTGCAGTGCTCTGCAAGCTCCCACCACCACCACTGAAAAAGAATCTGCCACATTTAAAAATAGATCTTACATGTCAATGTTGAAAAGCACTCTAAATTAAAGATCAAACCTAGATTACAAGCCCAAGAGATAGATCGCTTGCATCTGTAATGATGGAGAAAAGGGATGTCTCACAGGTGAAGGACAAAGATGCATTTGTGAGGAAAAACATGCCAGGAAGAACTTCTCTGTAGTGAAAGCCTTAAAAAGGGAAGATAAAAAGAGTGCAAGGAAGACAAGCTACACAGTGAGGTCATTGGAACAATTAAAGGAGTTGGGCAAAAGGCAGTCTAGAAACATCTGCTTTTAACAGGTAAATGTTTTAGAATAGGAAGACTAAAGCAATGCAAAAGCCTCCCCTTTGATCAGGTTCCTCTTGGGAGGCTGAGTGGACTATTTATGGAATAAGTAAAATGCTGGCTGCAGTGGGAAGAGTCTCAAAGACATTGACAAGGTGATTGATGGTTGGGGTGAGAAAATCCGCTAAATGCGAGGAGAATTGTTAACTGGAGAAGAAAGATAGAAAAGGTGTAGTAAATGTTGTGTGGCATTTATTCCACAAGTGCCCTAAGTCCAGAAAGAAGACCAAGGGGAAAAGGCAATGGGGATGAACCAGGGTTTGATTCCAGCGCAAGCTAAAATGGGGCAGGAGAGAAAATATTTATGCATGAGAGAAAGAAAAATCTTGACAACTAATTATGTTAACAGAGAAAGGAAAACTAAAGGGAAATCAGGAAGAGGAGTGAATCAATAGAAAGCTAAACTGTAAAGAGTGGAAGGACAAATGGGTGAGGGCAGGTCAGTAGGTGCCTCCAGGACCTTAGGTGAGCTACTCACCAAAGATTTTTAGTAAAAATTACTTAAACAGAAATATACTCCAGTGATTGCCAAAAACAAATGTCAAGAGGTCTTTGCAGCCCAACACCCTTGAGAGTCCTTATGACCAAGACTCTTTGTGACAGGACAGTAGTAAACATTACAGAGTGTATTCTTGTCTACAGGATGAGGGACTCAGCATGATGTGAAAGCCATGAGTCCAGAACTGCTGCAAAGTTCAAAAGTTAAGTTTAGAAAAGCACTGAAAAATCCAGCAACAAGCCAGTAGTAGGAGAGAGCACTGGGGAATGGAAGAAAAAGTTACATTATAAAAACACAACTCTGTCCTGTTCTACTGCAGTTCACATATAACACAGAGGAAAGGAATATTTTAAGATTAAATATCTAATCTAGGCTGTATTAGCAAGTGTTTGTCATCTTAGTGTTTCTGGATCCCACATCCATTGCTCAAGACTCTATATTTGGAAGGAAATGTGACTCACAATTTATTAATGGCAACTGAGGTGGGTACAAAAGTGACTCAAAAGGGAGAAGACAGGGGAAAACAGTGGTGCTCGAGTTCCTTGAGGTGAGAATGTGTTTTCCTGTGTGTAATGACAGGCTCTCACCTGTTGTATGTGGAATGTGGTGACAATCTGTGTTTTCAGAAGTGAGCTGCATGTCTTCTCAGACCCCACCAAGTTTGGCCAATATCCTTCACTGCCTGGGCATTTTCAGAACCAATAAATGTCAAGGTTATTTCAAATTATTCTCATATTTTTTTCCATAGGCACTTGGCTTTTTTCAGAGTCACTTTCCATTACTATTCACTGTCCCTTCCTCCCTTCTAGTCCTGTGTGGTATATTGCACATCATTTTCTTGAGGCGTCATATGGAATTTGTGCAGAGCTCATAAACGCTGGAAGGGAGAGGGGAAAAAAATAGCAAAAAAAGGGTTAAAAGATTTCAGTCTAACTGGAAATACTTCACAAATAGACATTTTATCACAAGATTCCTTAGACTGCACTTGTAATGCCTAAATAACAAATTTCGGGGCATATCCAAAGACAAAGAGCAGGAGACATTGGTGCTTATTTCTGAGTTATTTTTTTCAGACATTTGTCTGAGATTCCAGTGGCCTCTGTATCTCTGAGGTTGTCTTTCATCACTGGGAAAATCTCATTCTCAATACCAGCAACTATTCTGCAGAATTTTTTCACAGTCTGTCACCTTGGAAGGCTCTGTCTTCCCTGACTTTAGCCATGCACAGTGAAATGTTCACTCTTTAAATTGGTTTTCTAGAGTCCTTGTACAGTTTCTAGAAATAGAAAGAGGCCCCTACCATGGCACAGAAATTGCACCCAGGATCTTCCAGAGTATTAAACTACTTTTGCATATTTGGCTTGATAAAAGGATACCAGAAGTTTCTCTCCAGGATTTGTGCAATCTGCAGACTACAGAAGAGTAGTACAACAAGAGCAAAATGCCACAAAAAGAGCAGAGATAGGTTTGGGGCTCATTTTTTATTGTAGTAATTGGAAGCATTTTATGAAAGCAGGAAATTACTATTAACTACATTCTAGAGTTATCCCAATTAAACAAATAATAATCATTTTTGAAACAAAAAAATTAATTTTAGTGTTGCAGTCTTCCTAGAGATTGATCTGCAAGTGGCTGCATAAACACTGACAAAAGTTTTCACAAAATAGCTTTTGTTTGACCCTTCTGCCAGTTCTATAGGAAGTAATTTGGTCTCTAATTTCTTATCATGAAAATACATAAAGTGATAGTTCACAGCCTTCATAATTATCATGCAAAGAAATTAATGAGTGTTTCGCAGTCACTTGTATTCTAAAATTGTAAGGACTACACAAAAGCAAACTTCTTTTAGTAGGTAATGGAATATTTTCAGTGCAACCTGCTGTGCAAAAAATGTGAAAATCATACAAAAGAGATGTTTGGATTTCTTTCAACACAAATCCAGAAAATAAAAGTCAATATTTACTAGGAGATAATTTGCTTACGATAAAAACTAGTTTATGATAAAAGATGTGCCCCCCAAGTTTGTGAGCTTGAATTCAAGTTTTACTTTACACACAAAGAGTATGAGAACCCCTCTCAATTTACGGTCTAGTAGAGATGGTAAGAAGGGAATCAAGGCTCAGTTTTGTGTCTGACAGGACCTTTAAGGCAGCATTAGAAGCACTGTATGACCATTCAGTACTGCTTTTTTCCAGCAATTTTCACCTCTTAATCAAACAAAGACACAGCACTACAATGTCACTAGAAGGAGAAAGAACCATCAGCGTGTGCTGATCCAGCAATCACCAGGCAGAAAGCAGAGAATGCGGACTGCAATGAGGATCCCAGGTCATCTGGCATTCTGCAAGTTTTACCTGCAGGCCTAGAGATAAGGACTGGAAATGCAAAGTTAGGGTTTGGAAGTCTGCAGTCACATGGCTCCTTGGAGGATTGGGAACCCAGCAGGTGCTGGTGGGATGCATGGCTCCAAAAGCGACATTTGTATATTTGTTATCTGGACATCCCCATCCCCTGTCCCAGTGCCAAGTTTGCAGCTATGCCAGGAGTGACTCTGCAGTCCCTGGTAGCAGTGAGCATTTTGTAAATCAGATCGATGCTTAAATATAGTTGGCAAAGTCAAAACTAAAGCTGCAGGCTCCAATGCCTGTTGTGCAGAGACACAGGCAGGGAAAATGCTCAGCACTGAAGAAATATTCATATTTCAGCCTGTGGTGACTCCACTATGGAGCCACTGTGCCAGACTGAGCAGTCCCAATCACTGGAGCACAAATCCTGGGGAGGAAGGGAAGTGGAGATGTCACCAGGGAACAGCTGCAGAGAGAGGTTTGGAGGAAGGACAAAAAGAAGATATTAATACATCTTAAATACGTAATTAGATATTTTTGAAGCACATCAGTAACAACAGGTCAAGGAGAAAGAGTGTAAAGCTTTTGCGAGGTGTCAGAGGGAATTTATTGATGGAAGGAGACATTGCCAAAATGTTAAATGTCTAGACTTGCATTTCTAAGGAAAGAGTGAGAGGCAGATTTTTATTCTTTTAAGAAAAATGAAAATCAAGTGAATTCAAACATCTTGGAAAGCAGAACTAACTGAAACTAGCAAAATAAAAAACTCCTATGAAATCTGAGACTAGAGAACACAAATCCATGACATAAACTAGGGAAAAGCCAGCTGGGTGTGAATGGAAAAAACACAGTAGGGAACAAAAACTATGGATTAAATATGCAAAACTGATGTTTAGTGCACAGGAGAATCAGTTTCAGCAATAATAAAATGTTTTAAGAGAAGGACTGTAAACAGGAGGGGGTTTTGAGAGCCGGCACTAATTTAATTTATAATTAAATATCTTTCCAAGGATCTAACATATGACCGACCTGCATAGATAAAGAGCTTGAGGCTTAAACCATACCTTGAAACAGCAAGTTTATAGCCAGTAAGGATATTTTCATTTACAGCAGGAAATAAAAAGTTTCTCATTTAAATTCTAAAGTTTCATTTACAGTCTCTGCAAGAAGTTCTGTAAATGACCTTTTAAATACTTTTAATTAAAACCCAAGAACTTTTTTTTTCTTTTTAACATATAAATTGTTTTAAAATGCAACCAGCTCTTCTAATTTGAGATACAGTATAGTTTTCTATGAATTACATGCAATTTAATCCAAAGGTTGAATTCTGCACTTCTGGATTGAGGAAGCTATTTGGCTGGTGGACTGGACTCTTAATTAAGTAAGATGTGCTATCTTTCCTTTTTTTACCCTTTACAAAGCGATAGGAGATAAAATGTTAATGGGAAAGATCTTTTTTACCTTCAGAAGAGACAGAGGGCAGCCATTTACCATCTTTTGAGGGGCATCTGTTTATTTCTCTCTGTCCCTTAGAACACCACAAGCCATCCAAGAAATGGGAAAGGTCAAGTCCATATTGATTATGTTGTATGCTGAGGACAATTTAAATGTAATGCTTTCTGATGGGCTGTGCTGAAAGCAGTGGTTCTGTGGAGATAAATGCCCACTGTATTCGTTTCATGTTGCTTTCCCCCTTTCCACTTCAAGCTGTTTCTGGCTGCAGAAGTGACATAGATCTCTATCCATTACTAACTTGAAAATCTGATCTAAAGCTCTGTGAACCTGCAGGCAGTGCTCAGTAAATTGGTATTAAAACCCATATGAAGAACTGCATAATCCTTTAAAGAACATTTCATTTACCAGTGACCTTTTCAGCATTGGAACTAGTTGCTTGTTTGGCAATGATTTTTGCTAGAATAATCCTCAATACTTGCATGCACCCTTTATCTAGCATGAGCCCTGAATTTTTTTCTACAGACCTGTCATATTATGCCATGGTTCTCCAGGTAGGTGGCTTTAGTACAACCAAAATCATCCAGGCATATTGGATATATTGCTAGTATACCAAGAACAGTTGACTGTAGCTGCAGCTGATGATACACTACCAGCAGTGTGCAGTGACCATAAAATTATTTATTTATGAAGCTGTTCCAGAAGCAATCTATTGGGCAACAGCTTTAAACCCTCAAAATTGCAGAGTCCCATCGATATTTAAACCTGGCTTTAAAAGATCAACAAGTCTGGCTGAGTGTGGGAAACACTAGCTTTTGCCAGGATATTTTCAATGCCTTACATGTGATTTTGCAGTTGTTTGGTTTTTGGGTTTTTTTTCTCCTAGCCACATCAAGTAAGCAGTCAGAGGAAATTAAGGCAGCACTAGGGTAAGCAGTGATGCTGAGATACATGGCAGCTTGATCTCATCCTCCACTGATGGTTCCTCACCTCTCTTACCAGGAGTATAAAGCTGATTAAAATAATTGCTGACTTTTTCTTCCCCCCCACCTGAGATGCTACAACAACAGCAAGGAATACTTTATTCCTTCTGAAATTATCTGAAGGTCTCTGGTGTGGTGCTGTCATTGCCAGAGATTTCAGAATGAATCAAAACCCCATTTCAAGTTCAGATCAAGATCTTTCTTTTTACATGAACCTTTAAGTGATACCAGAAGATAAAGCTAAAGGGGGAACAAATGGAGTCCAGACACACTTCAACTTTGCTTTTCAAATTCGAGATCTTTATGACTGAAATTACTGACACACTGAAGTGCCTTTACGTAGTGAGAAAGACCCAGCAACACAGAGTGCTTCAGAGGTTATTATGAAATACAGCAGATATCATATTGCAGTTATATTAACAAAGTTACTAATTAAAAATATACAGGAATATTTGTTATGTACCTTTCTAGCAGCCAAAAAAGAGAACTAGTCTGCTCATTCTCTCAGACATGCTATGGCATAGACACCCGTTGTCAACAACTGTGAATAAATCTGTAAAACTGCATTCCAAGTGTGGAAGTACAATTTCTCTTGATAAAATCTTCTTCTAGGAAATTTTATCAAGAGGTTGCCCTCAGCAGAGAGTTTGGGAAGGAAATTATTTTCGTGGCTGTTATTAGTCTAATATGAATCTTTTGAGCTGAAGGTTGACATGGAAGTTCCTCATCCTCAGAATCAAAAGAATACTTAATAAAAAGCTTTCAGATTTAAGAGGGTTTTGCTGACATCTTATTAATTCTTTCACTACCTTTTTCTTGGAAAGTCAAGAATATTCTCTCCTAATGGGAAGATAACGTGAGTTGTGAAGAACAAGAGGTGAACCAGGAGAAGGCACTTATGAAATATAATTTGAGAGTGGCTCCCAGGTCACTTTGCTCCATCAGCCTCTCATTTAGATTAAAGTCAATTGAATGAATAACAGCTAGTCCATAGGTAGCGTGTACAGCTCTAAATCCACTGATTTGTCTCAGGCCATGTTATATCCATGTTGAAAAAAATCTGGAAAATTCAAGTATTTATGAAGTCCTTCATCAAAGACTTCAGCTCAGTTCTAAGAAATGTACTTGGAGTGTTCATACAAGAACCAATAAACTATGATGATGAACTTAAATACTGCTATTGTCATTAGACTGTGAAACCACATTATACTGTTACCAGAACTTCATTTAATTTTTCTGCAGTCATTTAGTAACATTCAATTTGTTTGTAAGATTGTTGGTTTTTTTCCTATTTTACAAACCGTACTTTCTTCTCCCTTGAGAATTAGATTGGGATTCACTTCAGAAAAATCCCTTTCTCCCTATCAAAGGATCAATCGGTATTAGTACTTTTTTGCCATGTCAAAACTGTACTCCACAGAAATTATGAGTTCAATGCCAATGATTTAAACGTCTCTGAAGTGCAACTGGATTTTCTGTAGAAGTGCCTCCCATATACCTGAAGAGCATATCAGAGTCAGGTGAAATAATGTCCTGACACGTGGCAGTCAATGTTGGTGAGTGCTGTAATGTTATTTGTACAAGTCCCATACTTGGAAGCTCTTTCTGTGGGAAATTCACAATGATGTCCATTCCTTATGGCAGTAAGTCAAAATATTTTATTTTTTTAAATTTATTATTATTAATATCTTTTTTTTATGTAGAGGGGTCAAGGGACCTTCCCATCTGGTGGAGCAGTAGGCCGCAGCAATATTGCAGCCCCTAAAGCTTTGAGAGCAAGCAGGAAAAATTGCTGAACACTGTTGTTGCTATTAGACAATTATTATGTTATTATCAATGTGATAAAGATGTCTTGTTTTCATTTTGCAATAAAAACAATTTGTATCATGGAAATGGTAGTGCAAGCAGGAAACTGAACGTGCAGAATAATGGGAATAATAGGATTTGGTCATTGATTTTTACATGAAATAACAGAGGAGGGGAAGATTGGGGGATTAAAAAAACAGAACCAAACAAGCCAGCAACAGTATTTTAGCAAAGCAGCAAGTGAACTGGAAAATACATAAAGTAGGAGAACTCATTTTCATAACAGAAGAGCAAAAGCAGACAAAAATAAAAAGAAGTGAATCCACTCCAATATAAAAGACTGCTGTTTGACTACAGCTGATCTGTACTTCAATGCAGCAACAGAACCTCTGCTGTAACACTAAACAATAAAAAACAACATTGGAGACAAGTAAGTCACTTAGAAAATTAGTTCTCACCCATTCTAAAGTGTTTTGCACTCTTCTTGGAATTCATTATGTGCAGTGTTACTCCTTCACAAGATAAAACCCATTTATTTCCGTGTTTATGAAATGTTCTTTTAATTTATTCTATTGCTCTGTTACCAGCTTTAAATTTTCTTATGCCTGGAAAATTTCCTTTCCTCATTGATCTCTTTTTGTTACCTCTTTCACTCAGTGTTCTTTTTTTTTTCCAGTTAAATAGAGCAATAAGATTTACCAGGAAACAGAGGCGAAGTAACCTTGGGGTTATAATTCCATATATCTCTTACTGGAACTACAGGGGACAAGACAAAATGTTTTCTGCCAGAATCCAATGTTTTCCTTAGTTGGTCTCATTCAGTTCTGACTTCAGGACTTGATCTTGAAATAAGGTAGCTCAACAAATCTGGAAACTAGGTTGTTTTAATATCTGCTGTCTCTGGCGTGCCAGCACAGTGCACAGAGATGGAAACTTTTAGCAGCATTTATTCATCTTGTACTTGAACACCTGCAAACCTAATATTTATTTTCTTCCTTTTTATAGTTCAATGGCTTCACAGTTCTTTTCCCATCCATTTTTGCTGCAGTCGTTCAATCAGCCATTTTCATCTATATTATCTTGTGATAGTTTCCAATGTTTTTGGTGTTATTTACTTCACAAGCTGCTGACAATCAGTTTCTGCCAGATGTTCTTGGAATCAAAGCAGAAAGATGAGCTGAGACTGCAGCAGACAGCTGGGACAAACACTGTCTGGGATTTTTTGCACGTATTTTTTATTTTGTATATGTGAATATATCTATTCAAAACTATAGTCTGACAACATGTGACAAAGAACAATGGGCTAATCAACCAAGCAGGACGTGAAAGACTAAGTATTTACTTCATAATTTTGAAACTCATCACCAATACATGCTGTGAACAAGCTGCTGTAAGGTTTTGTGAGCTTTACTGTTCATGCTTGTTCTCTATGAGATTCCCACAGTCTGCACTACTAAATCTCCGAGGTCAGAGTCCTCTTACCAAGAAAAGTGAGACCAGAGTTATGATTCTTCAGCATTTGCCACTTCATCAGACCACTGAAAGGTCTGGACATGGCAAATTTTACATGCTATGACAATTTTCCATTTTTAAATCACACGTGATTTTACAGTACTAATGAGGCTACTGATGGAGGGAGAAAAATCAGAAAGAAAAGTACAATCACAAAATAAAATACAATGGTTTGGGTTGGAATAAACCTTTAAGATCAAATTGTTCCAACTCCCCCACCAAGGACAGGGACACCTTTCACTAGACCAGGTTGCTCAAAGTCCCATCCAGGGGAGGAGCATCCACACCTTCTCTGGGCAACCTGCTCCAGTGCCTCATCATCCTCACAGTGAAAGATTTCTTCCTAATAATTAATATAAACCTTCCATCTTTCATTTTAAAGCCATTCTTCCTTGTCCTGTCACTACACTCCTTCATCTAGAGTACATCCCCCTTCTTTCCTGCAGGCCCCCTTTAGGCTAAGGTCTCCCTGGAAACCTCTCTTCTCCAGGCTGAGCAACTCCAATTCTCACAGCCTGCCCTTAATATGAAGAAATGGAAAAGACACAAACCTTTAAACTGTAGACAGACAGTAAACTGTAGGTGCAGCATCTTCTATGATGCCAAGTTGTACTCATTACTATTCAGCTCAGTGGTGTTCATTAATATCTGCTCACCACAAAGGGCTCAATATAGAAATACTCAGTTTCTCAGCTACAAGAGATTTGGTTAAACAGCTACAGCTGAGCTAAAGCCTGAAATTCTTCAGACTCCTAGATACCTTTTAAAATTCTGGGGTATAGCTCTGGGAGATGCATTCATTGAGAACAGCAAGCCATCAAATGGTGAGCACAAAAGACCTCCAGTGACGTTTGCTTGTTAGGTTCCTGTTGGGGTCATTCAAACTAACAGCTGAAATGTGAGGCTGTGAAATGGCAAATTCTAGTGAAACAAAAGCCCAAGACAAATGAAAAGTTTTAAAATTGCATTATTTGCTGTTTATGAGGTTCTTCTTACAGGAAAGAGTCAAAAAATACATTCCACAGAGCATCAGGAACCTTTTGCATTGTGTTCTGAAGGAATGTTGCTATTAAAAAATAAGGTTTATGTAAAGACTATTGTTATTTTGTATTTAAGACATTGGAATTATAATCAAGATAAAAGAAAATAATCAGTATCTCTTACTTATTGTCTCAGAACTGTAAGGGCCATCTGCTTAGTAATAAGGCAAACATTTGTGAACCAGAACAGGAAGGTATAGCAGGTTTTGTCCAACCATGTCAAAATTAAATGATAATGCCACCTCAGGAATTACTGGAATGGTCTTTAAATTGAGGTGATCACTCACAAGGAGGAGGTAAAGGCAAGCACTGGGAATTCCTTTTCTTTGTTTTTTTTTGCCACGTACCCTCTCTTGTCATGTAACTTTGAGTTTCCTACTGTTTTACCTCAATCAAATGAGTCCTACTGTTCATAACTGCAAGTATTTATTTGTAAATTATTTATTGTTACTGACTGAGTGTAAACAACAACATGAGAACTTCAAGAAGTTTTACTGCAAAGTTATGGGCTATGGAAACATTTAGAAAGGTGTGTCATTTATTAACTAAATTGTTGGTGGAAAACACAGTTTTAAAGAGATCATCCAACCCAACAATGAACAAGACCAAAGTTGTATCAAGCATGGCTTGAGAAGATGTCTGGGCACATGCCTGGAGTTTCATATTTTTCAAGTTAGAATGATTTCTATTCATGTATTTACAGTGCCTTTTTAATATTTTAGCTCAGGATTCAGAATTATTATCCTCACAATGGAAACTAAATGTCAAGAAAGGTCTGTGATCAAAGCAAATGAATTTCTATTGTATTCCTGCTCTTCCTGCTTTGCTAAGTGAATTTTCTGCTTATAAAAGGTAACAGATTGACTGCCCTGTGAACAGAGGTCTTCTATTGATCTTCTAAACAAATCTGACAGTGTGAGATGTTGTCTCACTGATATGTACCACCTTTCTGCGTGGAGGGATCAGACAGAAATTCCGCTGCAGTTCCTGGTTTATCTGCACAGGCACTGGCTCATCCCAGAGCCACTGTGGGTGCTGATCAGTGACTGGCAGGAGGACAGATGAGACTCTGCTTTAATCTCACCACACGCTGCTGTTCTGCACCAAGGCCTGAACTACTCAAGAGAAATGGGACAAATATGTACATGATTATAATTGTATGTGTACATAGATCTGCTCATTACTTTGTGTCTGGGCATTCATTTTCTCTTAGCCTTGCTTTTAAAAGTCAGGAACCATGAAACTTGAACAAATTCACCTTCACAGAAAAATCCCACCACATTTTCAGGGTAAAAGAGGCTGTGAAGCCTCTAAATTACCTCAAAAAGTAACCTGAAGATGAAAACTCTCACATGAACATTTGGAGCATAAACACAGTTGAATTCACAGCAGATTTCCCTGATTTATTTTGATTTTATTGGACAAATATTTTTTTCTAGCGAGCGTTGTGGAATTTGTGTTTTATCTGTACAATAAAGCTGCAGAGATACAAACTTTTATTCATTTTTAAATGGAAGATGTGTTCTCAGGAATAAGCTGGTATTCTCCTTGAAGCTTGTTAAGGCTCTGCACCATTCAAACTGCCAAGAATTTGAGACAGCCTTTATAATTATGATTTTCTAGATTTATCCTACTGAGAAATACCAGAACAAAATCCAGGGTCATTTGTCAAAACAAGACTTAATCATGCTTCCTTCCACACTACCTACAAGGGGAAAAGTCATTTAAGCTGAGAAATGCGCCGAAAAAGAGAGATGTTTTGCAAGGGAACCAACAGAGTTCCTCAATTAAAAAAAAAAAAAAAAAAATCAGTTTACCATTGTTGTGACAAAAAACATCTTTTTTGAATTGTACAAAGCCAAAATTGGGTTTATAATTAAATTTAGTTGCACATGTTGCATCCTCTAAATTTATTTTGTGTATTAGTAACCTTTATACTTCGAGTTGAGGAAAAGTGCTCAGTTTATGTAGGTTGCAGCAAGGACTCAAAATTAGTCTTCTGCAAACTGCTGTTCCCTGACAGCCCTGTCCTGCTCTTAACCAGGCACCTCTGTTCCTACCATCATATCCTTCTCAAGAAGGAGACCAATTACAGAATAAAATTACAGGCTGAAGTAAAATTGAATTTAGTTGCTATGCACAAGGTTCATTCTGCTAAACTGCTGTGAACTGCTCCTCCCCTCCTTTGGCGGAAAAAGTTACTCCGAAGGAGAAAGAGTGATTTTCACCAAACCACAAGACACACAGGACAGCTTGATGTTGAATGTCCCTATAGAGTAAGAGAACTAAACAAAAATCTGCAGCCTCCTGTACTGCTACAAAAAACAAAGATCTCTAGTTTTTTCTCCTTGATTTAGCATTTAATACCAAGCAACTCTTGCACCAAAGTAAAGCCCCATAGGACCTGATCAGTTGTGATGAATTAACATTAGACACTAATGGGTTTTAACTGCCTGGTTGGCATCAGAAGCATCAATCCCAGAGTTTATCAGAAATGCTTTCTGCAAGGTTCTGGCCTTTCTGGTATTTCCATGATGCTAATTGCCATCATTAGCAAGTTGCTTCCTTACCAGAGATGCTTATAAAGGACAAGTTTGTGGGATTGGTTTCTGGGTGATAAGTGTGCCATCTGCTTTCCTTTTACAGCCCTCAGTCAGATAGATTCATCAGTGCCAGTTTAAAAGAAGTGCCAGAGGGGAGGGAGGAAAGGGTTCTTTTCCAGATGTTAACCAATATTTTATGAGAGATAAAAGGCCAGAGAAATAGATGGTAATTAGAAAATTGTTGCCCTTTCACTTTTCTTTTTGGTTACATTTCTAAAGAATGTCTTCAATAATAGCTACAGGCCTGAAAAAGCAGACTCCAAGGCTAATTATGTCAGCCTCATGCTACAACAAGGAGGGAGTTATGCAATTTTTATCCATTGCAACTTGTGGGGTTTGGGAGTCTGTTTACCTTTTTGGTGGGAAGGGCTCAGCAGAATGTTTGAACACATCAGAGAAATAGTTGTGACTCGCTGTGCTTCTCCTTTCAGTCCCATTTCCTTTATACTTTTATAATTTATTTTCTCTGCAATCCCCCAGCTAATCTGAGCCACAGGGACAGTGGTTTCAGAGGGTTTCCCATTTCTTATCATCTCCCTCCTCAGGTGGCTGCAGGAAGGAGTGACTGATAAACAGACTTTCATGTCCTTGGCTGTGGTCTGAGTATGGATGAGTAGGGGAGAGGAGGGAGCAATGTTGCTTCTAAGCACTCTCATGCAACCCAGAGTAATATTTGAGAGGTCACACCAGACAAACAGAACCTCAAACCACAGAGCAGATGAAATTTTAATCTGAAATTCTCCATAGGACTCAGGATTAGCTGAAACAAAATGTCAGGCCCCTGTGAAATCTGTGAGTCCCTGCAGGTACCAAAGGCCCAGAGTGGGGATTGAGCTTCACTCCTGAAAACAAGGAATGTTAAGAACCATGCACACAAAATCTTCTGAACACCACGGGAAGGGCAGTGCAAAACTGCTTTTCAGCTTTGTGGTGAATTACTCTGCTTATCAGGAGAGGCTGTTTTTTAACGGGAAATATTGATGCTCCAGAACACGAAGGAGAAAGTTCAAGGTTATAAGTGTATTGTTGAATATTAGTCACTAAACTTAGGTGACCAACAGTAAAATGTCATGAGTGGGAGGGTTTTCTTATTCTTCACTTCCAACCCCTGCTGAGCAGTGAGGTGAGTAGAGAATATTGTCTATGAAATCTGTATTCCTGGTGAATAAAATAGGGAGCAAGTGTGGATTCAGACTCAAATTTCAGAACTGTTTTATTGTCATTTAACTGAATATATGCAGAGTGACATTTCCCTTGTTGCAAAGTTCACATCTGAGCTCTGCAGCTTGGACACCTGAATTAAAATGTTCCTGACTTTGAAAGTTGCTTCAAGTGCCCACTTGAGTCATGGGCCTGAGGGTTCCCCATACCCTAGGGTGGGAGGGAGCGCCTCATTAGTCCCTTCCCCTAGATGGGAGGGCAAATGAGGAGCGGTTGAGGTCACTTGAGGTCACTCCTGGAGAAGAGGAGACTGAGGGGAGACCCCACTGCAGTTACACCTTCCTCATGAGGGGAAGAGGAGGGGCAGACGCTGATCTCTGGTGACCAGAGGGAATGGTGTGAAGCTGTGTCAGGGGAGGTTTAGGTTGGATATAAGGAAAAGGTTTTTCATACAGAGAGTGGAACAACCATCTCATGGCCGTGTCATCCCGAGGCTGCCTCCAGTGAATGGTGCAGTGTAACACGTGCCCATTCACAGTAATGAACTCACTGCTTCTTGCTGAGCATGGTGGAGAAACAGTCCTTGCACGTGGTTTTCTGCAAGAGCAGAATGCCATGAGGACATGAAGACACTCTAATTTGAGAGATCTGAATTGGTGAAGCCCTGTTAAAATTTTTTAATGTTGAGTGTGTCTTTTCCAAGAACAAAAACATTGTGGAGACTGTACATGGGATGCAAGTTGCATAAATCTATGTGGGAAGAGGAGCAATTGTGCTTCCTTGTATAAAAAAAAAAACCAAACAAAAGGAAAAAAGGTTGTTTTATTAATTATTATGAATGGTTATGTGACTCCTTCCCACAGAAAAGTCACACCTTTTGGAAGAGTTGGGTGTAATCTTTAGCTCTCTATTAAAGGTGAATTAGTTTTAAAAGACCTAATTGTTATTAAATGGTTGCCCTAGCAACACCAAGAGGGTTACCATAGTAGCCTTTTCTATCCAAATTGGAATATAGCCACTCTAAGGGTTCACAGGGCTGGGGATTTTAAAACCAAAGTAGAAAACATAAACGTCTTCCTTCACAGAATGAGCCACTGCCATTGCATAAAGTCAAAGCTAGGTCAGACCCCGAGGTTCTTGGTGGTCTTATTCACACTGTAAGAGGTCTTGTTTCCCCTTCTCTGAAAGTTTGGGGAAGGAAATTAATAAAGATTAAACTGGATGATACCTGTGTAGTTCAAAATCTTGTCACACTTGCTGGAAGTAAGAAAGATTCCTGAGCTAGTTCTTTTTCCCTGGGGCAATGTACAAATCACACAGCTCTCTGTCCCTGCATTATCAGTGACACTGGGCCTGAGAAGGGAACCTCCCCAATTTCTTTGCCTCGTGATAAAACTTTTTCATCAGTAAATTATTTAGACACAGCTTGAAAGCTTTCATACGGAGCTCCAGAAACTTCTCTGAATCAAGAAAGCATGGAATATTTTTCACAGCATCACTGTGAGGCCAGTAAGCAAGTTCATCATTGGCAAGAGAGGACTAAACCACTGGCAATAAACATTGGGCCCAGTAGGTCACAAATCCCCGATGGATCTGAGTGTTGTCTGTTTCTGTCACTGTATTTTATTCGTGTCTCTTTCTCTGTTCTTCTTCAGATGCAGTGCATGAATATTTTTGCCATTGTTCATGTTGCAACGACTTAGAAAACACAGCTAAACTATTTCCTAATCTCACCGTTGTTGAATCAGATTTTAAAACAATTCCTAAACATTTAATGTTTTCCATAAAGTCATGGTACCCAACTCAAAGGGCCATGCAAGAATAAACATTTCTTTGAAAAGGTGAAATGGATTGTTAGTCCAACAGGTTGTAGTGAAAAGCTTAAAAAGCTCTTTAGAACCTTATTGGGTGCTACATGCTCAACCCTTTTTCTCTCACTCCATGTCCCCTCAAGAATATTAAATGAATCTCAAATGCAATTGAAGTAACCCCAATAAGCCTCAGACAACTTTCATGCTTCCAGAAAGACTGCATCACTTTGTAAGTCAATATAGGAAAGCTGGAATTCTTATTTTCATTCCAATATCACAAAGTTAGCATCACAATATTAACTTCAAAATTAATCTCCATTTTCACATAAAATTTCTCATAAAAGTCACTTCTGAATGATGTTTTCTTAATGAGTCTCACTAGCAAAATAATAAAATTAGCCATGGAGTACAAACTTTATGACTCTTATTACCAAGGTTTTGCTTCAAATGACATTTCTCTGAGACTGCACTCATACATCCATCCTTTGTCTCTGTAATTGCACTGCAGAGCTGCTGGGCAGCTACCATGGAAGCTGGTGAAGTCTCCACAGCTCAGAGGGAAAGCGGCTTCTTCCCTCTGAAAATCTGGCTCCAGCTCCTCAGGCTTCCGTGGCTGCTGCCCAGGGGGCTTTGTGCTCCTTCAGTGTCTTACCCGAGTGTGTAATGTCCTCAGGGGACCTGCTCTGCTGCTGTGACATGGGTGACCCTGTCACTTGCCAGGAGCAACTCTGCATGGTCAAGCAGTATTCACACCTGCAAGTGCCTGTGGAACTCCTTTTTTCTGGGTGATGATTGCCTTGGTCAAAGCTGGAGGCCTCTGATGATGAATTCCCATGAGAAATGAGCTTCTCTTGGGATGGTTGTGAAGATAATGATTTCCTCTTTATCTGGTGAGGCTATGCTAACAAAGCTAAAATGACACTAAAAAGATAAGTGTAATATTTATGCAGGAGGTACTGTCTATTTAAATCTGATTAAATTAGAGACTAAGCAGAAAGTACCTAATCATAATTAATTAACGGAAAGGTTTGCCTTTAGTATTTTAAACTGAATTTTAAACTGACTGAGCAATTCAGGATGAAGCAATTACAGCTCATAGACCTTTTGTTCCCTGAAAAGAGCAGGAGATTCCTTTAAACCCTTTTCTAAGGGTTTTCTAAGAAAGACTAGCACATATCCACGTAATCAGTTCTTGGAAGAAAGGGATAAGTTGTATAGATGATTTTTGCACAAGAAATATTAGTCTGTTAATGAATCCAGTTTGCATTAGAAGGAGTTGCTATGAATTAGGACAGGAGTTAAACATTCAACATTTATGCCACTGACCTATTTCAAAGAGAATTCAATTTACTGTATATGATGTAAAGTGAATTGATTTCTTGAGAGACCTGTGGAATTGGAACACAGATGTATGATAGAAACATGAGATTACCCATTGCTGCTTATCGTTTTCAGTTTGTTTGTGTTTGGGTTTTTAAATACGATTGATAATTTTTTTAATAGTAGCACGTGTTTTATGAGGACTTCACAAGCCAGAGAAACTCCCACTGGAGATAAAAATCCTCTGCTGCTCTGCTGCTGTTCTAGGCTAGTATTCTCTTCAGCAGCTGCATACATAGCAAAGTTCTGTCCTCTGGGGAAAAAAAAATTCTTATTCACACCTCATCAGAATCAATGTAATTCCAAGAGACAACATTTAAAGTACTGAGGTGGAGTGGTGATTTTCTGCCACCTCCGTGCACTGCTGCTTCTGGGTTGCTCTGGTAGCTGGAGTTTCCATATCTGTTTTTTCCTCTTTGTCCAGCTCCTCAGGCCTGTCTGACATTACTGCTGTGCCCATGAGCTCAGCACAGTGCTTCTGAAATGGTGTCAGGATCCTGAGCCGAGGCTGTGCCCCGCAGCACACCTCCTACTCTGGCACAACCCCTGGAGCAGGCCTTGAGACGCACTTCTGGGAGCTTATCTGCCATGCTGCCAGTGCTGCAGAGGTGACAGTCCTGAATAAATTATGGGGTTTGGAAGTCTCTGTGTGCTGCTTTGGCTTTTTTATGCATGTAGATAAGGCTGGGATGCAGCTGAGAGCCTTGCTCAGTAAATCAGCCTGGAAGATGGGCACGGTCTCTAACTGGAGTAGCATGCAATGGAAACTGTTCACATGGGCAAACAGCAGGCACTCAGACATGCTGATCTACACCTGGAACAAAAGGAAATTGTCGAGGATCTCCTTTCTGTCAGTAAGTCTGTCCTAGAAATTCAGTGAAAAGTGAAAATGCTGTCAGAGAGATGGTTAGGCACTGTATTTTAAATAAAACTTGGGAAGAGTTCCTCTCAGCAGAAATATTTTCCCCAAGCTTTTGGAGGAAGATGAGAAGTGTCCTTGCAGATTTGCAGGATACATCTACTGCTGCTGCTTTCTGCTCTCCACTTTGCTGCCACTCAGGGTCAACTCTTCAAAGCGGGACTCAAATATCCAAAGTTCCAAGCAGTGATTTCTAGATAGAAGATTGAAAGGACAATGCAGCTGTTGTCTTTTCTTTTTCCATTCTGCTTGTGGACATTTTCTAGTTTGTGTATTTAACCTTTTCTCTGGAGCTTGGATAGGTAAAAACAAATTTTACGTCAACAAAAGCTGGCTGTTTTGTGCAAAACCTTGGGTTCATTTTTAAACCAAACGAGGGTAAATTTTAAGAAAAGAAAATTATACTGATGGTGAAAATAAAAATTAAAAGGGTTTTTAAGAGTTGAATTTACCAACAAAGCATTCAAAGGAATTAGAAATAAATATATCTATAAATCTAATAAATAAACTCCTCTGAATTTCAATTAAGGTGACAGAAAGAGGAAGAGCTCTTTTGTTTAACAACTATCGAAGCATTTCCTTTTAATATTAATTCAAATATTAATTTTCAATATTTCTTTTTTTTTTTTTTGCTTTGGAAATATTTGCCCAATGTATGAAAGATGGACTCTTTTTTCTTGAAACAATTTTCACACAGACCCCTCCCCCACACACATTAAAACACTTACTCAATAAATCAAAACATTTCAGTTAGAAGAAATTGTTCTGGATTTACCCAACTTTTTTTCCTTTAATTGTTTTCTTCTATGCATAGTTCTGGCAGGTATTGCTTAAAATAATAAATTGCTGCTGTAGAAGACCAAGTCGTGATTTCAATTTTACACTCAGTCATTCAAAACTGATGTATTGTATTCACCATGATGTAATTGAAATAAAAAGTCAAAGCAGAACATTCATTAAGTTATCATTTTGTCTCATCTGATTCATTGATAAAAACCCCCAATTCTTTCCTATAGCTTGTTCCTCTAGGGGCCTTAACAAACATACAAGTTAATTAGCTTCAAGTATGATAAATGAAAGTAATAATGTGTGCAGGAGTTAATTAGGAAATTTTGTGAGGAATCATACCTTAAAAAGCTAAGGAATTAATTTTCTTTAATTACAAGAGAGATTAATAACTCTAAGTGAATGATCTTGGTAAACTCTTAAAAGAGGAGAATCACTTGCCTAAATCAAGATCCAGTAAACTGATGAATACTTTAAATTTTTTTTTGTCCTAATACTTTGTTTCTTAAAAGTATTTGTGGCATTCTTTTTTCCATTATGTTTACTTTCACACTGGAATGATTGATATAAATTGTATTGAATATTCTCTCCTTAAAATGATGCAAAATCCAACAGTGTAAACTTCAAAAAACTGTTAGGGAGGTAGGATAAAAATGTCATTAAACTCCACCTAAATTTAAGTTCTAACAATGGTTAAGGTGTTTGGTTGCTGTCAATCCTGAATGATTTCCTTGAGGCAGGGAAATTAAAAACAGTTTAATTTTTTTGTTGATAGACAGGATGAAAAATATAATTTGAGGACATGGAAAGTGTGCTGTTCTGTATCTTAGTGTCCTTTACAGTTATTGTCTATTTTAGAATAGATTTGAAGGAAAGAAAACTGCAAGCCATAGTCATTTCTATGTAGAAAATAATTTTAAAACAACAAAACAATTTTAGGTTAATTTAGGGTTTTTTTCCAAAAGAAAGAACTTTTTGAAATTGAAATGGCCCTTTGGTTCACAAAGCTGTCTTCACTCCTGAAAATTAATGACTGTCCTTCTTAATGTCCCTGGGGAACCTTTGCCTTTTCAGATTATGTGTGAAAATATAAGTATATGCACACATATACATCTAATGTGAATTTGTCAGCTGGTTCTATTAAGGATGAAGCTCTTTTTACCAAAAGAATCTAAAAAATCCTCTTAAATGTTATGCTCTTTTAAATGCATGACATAATCCAAACTTGGAAATCCATGAAATCCTCATTTTCCATAATGACTTGACTTTTATCTCTTGTTTTTCTCTACCTGGTCTCGGAAGGCGTTTTTTAACCACAGCTTTCATCTCCGGTCTTTCAGAGGATGACGCACAGAGCAACGCCTCCCTCCTGAACCTGCTTCCTTTTATTCAAAAGAAAATGCCAGCCTGTCCTGCTGGGATGTTCATTCCCATCTATGAGACATATAGGCAGGTGCCTGGGATTTGCTACCCCTGGGGATCAAGTGAAGTCATAATTAAGTGTGTCTGTCATTGCCTCAGGTGTCCTGTGCACCTTTCTGCCTTTCCAGGGGACTCACTCTGCTTTGGGCTTTTTTTGGTTGGTTGGTTTGGTTTGGTTTGGTTTGTTTGTTTGTTGGGGGGGATTGTTTTGTTTTGGGTTTTTTTTTGGTTTTGTGGGGGGGGTTTTTTGTTTGGGTTTTTGAGTTTGTTAGGGTTTTGGGGTTTTTTTGTTTTGGGTTTTTGGGGCTTTTTTGGGTTTGTCTTTTGTTTTTTGGTTTGCTTTTAGTTTTTTGGGGGGTTTGGGGGGTTTTTTCTGGGTTTGTTTTTTTTTTTTTTGTGATTTCTTTTGGTGGGGTATTTTTGTCTGTTTGTTTGGGTTGGTTTGTTTGTTTGTTTGTTTTTGTTTTAAAGGTATTTTTCTTAATAAACTCTGGAAAGCAACACTGGTATCCCTTCCCCTGAAATCCATAACCCGCACTGGATTTCTTCACCTATCAGGATATAGGTCACATCTGGTTTGTTGGACATGGCCAAGTGTCTTACTCGACACCAGCAAGGATGCAAAGCACCACAGCCTGAGGACAAGTGGTGTCCTCTTGGTCCTGCACACAGCATTCACACGAGAAAAACAATCACAGCTTCATGACTTCGTCACCATTTCTGTCAGTCCTTGGGTGCAGCCCATCCCTTGGAGAGCTGCATCCAGCCTGCTACCATGCAGGATAGTAAAGCTCATATGGCCTGGAAGGAGCAGTGTCTCTTTTTCCTGAGGCAGAACACACAGGATAGTGATGCTGGCCATCTGGGGCTGTGTCAAGGAATGGCCAGGCAAGGAAAGGTCCTTGATTCACAGTGTAAGTCACCCAGCCCAGCTCCACACACAGAAGGCCACTGATGCTCCAGGTGACCCTGTCCTCTTCTCTTTTATCCCACCCAGCACTGTGTTTTGTTTTTCCCTGTTCCTTTGCCCACACTGCACCTTTCTCACCACATGCCTTGATGTCCTTCAGCATCCCACATTTTTACATGTGTCCTGGGTTGCAGTGTATTCTATTACCATCCTCATGAGCTGTTGAAACCAGGTGGGGCAGTGTTTCCTTGCCTCCTCCCCCCAGACTATCTTTCTGTTAATGGCCCATCATTGTCCTGCTGCCTGACTCAGAGATAACTCCCTCCGGACTATCTTCTGTTAATGAGCCTAATCAACACTTGGCCTCATGACTCATTACCCCATTGTGAGATGCTCCACCCAGAGGGAGGAACCAAGCATCCCATCGTGGATATAATCTGGGACTCTGACCACCAGAGACAACCCTTCCCACTGGATTTCCAGAGGACAGGAGCTACACAGCCACCACTGGACTTCCTGAGGAAGAGCAGACTGTTTTACTACAGGATCACTGCTTCAGAGGACTGCAGCCACCATTCTACCAGACTGCTACCACCACCCTGCCTAACAGGGTGTCAGGTTGTACCTTGACTCTGTCAGTTTGACAGGGTTTTCTTTTACCTTTTTTTCCTTTTCTTTAATTTCCATTAAATTGTTATTCTGACTTGGTGCCTCCCACTGGTTTGTTTTCAAACTAGTACAACATGGTCTCTGTACACACCTGTTTTTTCTAATCAGAAGTGTCATGGTTTCCAGGCAGTTCAGGCAGCATGACTAAGTGCTATTTTGAAGGTAGATAAGTCTGTTTCCCATGAAGCTGCTATGGACACCAAAGCTCCTTACAGTCCTATTCCATGTTGAAGTAGGGGTTCCTTGTAAGGATGTGGGGCAAGGTCCTGTAAGTCACATTAACACCCACTTTACTCTCTACATTGCAATTTAGTGTGGGGCACATCCTGTGGAGAGGCTTTCATAGCCCCCATCAGGGCCCTGAGGGTACCACAAAGATTTAACTGCAGGCTCACCTAGACCTGTCCTTCCTGCAGCCCTCAGCTTCCAGGGCTACCTCACCCTCCCTGAGCTCTGCCATGAAGTGATGGTCTTTATCCCCATCTCCTGGGCTTTTCCTGGTCCTGGATCCCCTCTTGCTGTGTGAATGGGTCCCTCAGGGAGAGTCCAGCTTGTGGGAGGTCACCTTTGATTCACCCCCTCCCCACACGCTGCTCCCTGGCACCTCCAATTGCTTGATTTTCTCAGTATTAAAGTAAAACAAGAGCTCAGACAAGGACATACCCTTGCTCAGTTTAGGCAAATGTTTGAAAGAAGTCAAACCGGACCTCCTGAGGACTGCCTGGAAAGCCTGTTATTATCTCTCTGCTGTTTATCAATTGTACTCTCTTGGCACTGGTGACAACTGAAATTAGTTCGGCAGAAATGATAGAAATGTGTTCTTAAGGACAAGGGAAAAAGGTGGTGGTTAAAGATGTTACCTGAATGCTACTCCAGAAAAAAGAGTCAGCTATAGGCACACCAGAATAGCACACATAAATTATCTTTTTTTTTATTGCCCCTCATTTCAGGTCTCAAATTTTTTTCCCAGGATTAAATGATAGGATTGATGGTAATTTCAAAGGGATTTCTACCTGGAGTCTTACTACTTAAAATCCTTATGATAACAGGGGAGGCACTTCACATAACTTTGGGTCCTTATCTGATTAGATCACTGAGAGCTGTGAAAAAATTCAGATGATTTGACAGCTTTTGGATCATTTCCTCCATAGTAAAGTGCTCGCCAGAGATGACAGTGCAGATTAGATAGTCCACTTCATCACATGCTGTGGATTCTTCCTTTTCTTCTCTTTTTCCTGAACAAAGGACAGGTTAAAAAAAGCAAACAAACAAATGGAAGGAAAAATAAAAAAGTAGCAATATTTATTCTCTGCTTCATTATTCTTTACACATTATTTAATTACACACATTAGTAAATACTCTGAATTTTACATTTGCTTACTATTCTAAGGGATTTCAGAGTCATTACAGTTTTAATTTCTCTACAGTTCAGTAAAACAAAAAATTTGTCACTTCAAAGTTCAAAACTCACTATACTGGGTCAAACAATAGTGCTTTTTGATGTAGAAAACCTTTATGCTCTCTCTTTCCACTCACCAACAGAACTTTCCCAAAAGTAGGACATGAAATTAGAAATGCCCTTTCTTTGACCTGCTCTTTAATAAAGAGTGTTTGTTTCATGTGTAATGGAGCTGCACAGACCAGGAATGACTCTTAGATTTCTTTTTCAGAAGTAATTGTGTGAGTAACCCAACAAAATACTTCTGTTTTCTTCTGAATGTCTATGTATGGTCTGACCAAAACAGATATAAAAGCAGGTAAGTAAATGTCCCTCTGATAGCTGAACAAAACTCAAAAGCAATTTGAGAGACCCTAAAAACTACCTATTTATTGCAATGGGCAACGGATTTTAAATTTTTTCATCCAAATCAGGAAGAAACAAACACCATACAGAGTCTAGATTAACAAAGCAGAGTTGTCTAAAGAAGCTGGAGTGCTCAGAAAGCATCAGGAAATGCTCCTTAGTGTTTAGACATAAAATCTTATCAGGCAGATCCTCAATTGCAGCTCCAGAAATCAAGCACTGTGATTTTTACTCTTTCTGAAGAAATGGCAGCATAAGAGATGCTGGAAGGCAGCAGTGGGCAGCGTCTGTGAAAATGGCAGTGTCTCAAAGCAGCTCTGCACAAGGGGATGCTGATCCTTATGGGCACCAACAGGGAGTTGTGGACAACTAAACCATTGTAAAACTCACTGATGCCTGTCAGAATGCAAAACTAGAGGAAGAAATGTGACTTGTTATGTAGCACAAATGGATGTAGGGATATCCCCAGGCAACACACCCTGTGATAGGTCATGTTAAGCCAAGTTAATGGCCTGTTTCACTCTTTATAAACCTATGAGCTAAATAATTCGCTGTGCAGGGTGTGGGGGCCAGAAGTAGATAACTGACACTGAACTTCAGCTTGCTCTGTACAGGCTGCAGAATGCCTTTGGCACTGTGAAATTTTTTTCCAAAATCCACCCTCCAGGAGTCTGGTGCTGTTATCATATCTGGGCACAGTAACTTGTAGGGTCCTACTATCACATTTCAAAAACCAGAAGTGTTTAAGGCCAGACAATACCAGTTTGCCAAACTGCCCACTGCTGTTCCTCATCTTAGTGACACAAAAGTGTGAAATCCCATAGGTGATCAAATGGATAAGGAGTTAACCTTATCTTAAATAGAGCAAAAAGCGTGTACTTCATCACATTATCCAGTGGCTGATAAAGACTAAAAGCCTACAAGACCAAAAAAAAGTCCTTTTTTCATCACCTAAGTTGTGTTACAAGAAGTAGAACATTATTGATCAAACAAAATCTCCAGAAAAATATTATTACTCTGTCACTCAGTGAGTCAATTTTGTTTGATTATATGTTTGTATTGTTTAAGAGACTTTTATCTCTCCTCAGACAAATATATTTTCTCTTTGGGAATTTGTAGAAGAATACAAGCAGATCTAATAAGCTGAACAAATAACACCTGTTTTGAAATATAGCTACAGAGAGAAATTTTAGTTGTAGTACAGTGGTGTTTCTCTCTTGAAAACATCATTTTAGGTGCAGTTGCAGCACTGATGGACCTTCCAGTACCTCTTGCCCCCGCAAAAATGCTGAAAGGTTTGGTGCCTAAAACACACATGGTAAACCAAAAGAGAGAACTTATCCCATTAGAAGACTTTTCCCTCAAATTTCTTTTGTCTGTGAGTTGTTCTATGAAACAATTGACAAGAAGAAAGTTGTATGACAGCAGTTGTAGGTATAGGAGCAGCTGTACAATACAGCAGAGGTTCCAGCTGAAGGTCAAACCATAGTGCACACACGGATGGCACCTGACAGAGGTTGCTCCCCAAAGAGGAGGACAAGGAACTGACTGAGGAATTGAAGGTGCTGAGAGTGAACAGAAGCTTAATTCACATATTTTCTCCCTGCTTGCAGCATCACAGTTAGTGAACCAGTACAAGAATAATCATAAAACAGTTGAACTGAAGTTTGGAGTCATAGAATTGTAATTTTTAAGTTGCCTGTGTCCCTCTTATGAGTTCCCCTTTGTCATCAGACCATATGGTTGTCCATGAAACAAGCTAGTTCCCAGCTTTCAGAAGGATCAATGAAAATAGAATGCATTAAAAAAAGGCAAACCCAGAAAATAATAGCCCACACTACCAATTTGTTTTTCTTTGAAGTAGATGGAGAGAGGAAGAGAAGAAAATGGAACTCAGTTGTCTGTAAGGGAGTCGGTGGTTATTAAAAGAGTGTTTGGATTGTTTGATCTAAGTGGCTTCAGCATTTTTGGTATATTTTTTGTCCAAGACAGACAGGAAATTTCAGACTTAAAGTCATCACCATATATTGGTGGCATAGGGTAGTAGGAGAGATCAAAAGAGCAATTGAATTTACATTAGGTGAGCAAACAAAGGTTTGTTAGACTGCTCTTGTAAGGATGAAAAATGATGGTGAAAACTCTGTTGGAGTAAAAGAAACAGAAAGAGGAGACCCAAAAGAAGTGCGAGAGGATCCCTCAATGATGTAAACTGACACAATGCTAAAGAACCCATTTCAGTTAACACCAGCTGTGACCTAAACCAGAAAATTCGGAAGTTTGGACATGCTAATCTCTCATTCAAAATCAAGTTATTTTGCAAGTGGTGTAAATTTGCTGATCACCATGAAAGTTTAGATGTTCTCACTAGTGCTTAATATATTATTTTGTGGTAAAATGGGGAAAATATTAAAGCTGTGTTGATATCAACAACAGTCAAAATATGTTTCATTTACATCACAAGTTTCTGTTACAGTTTGATTACAACAATGCTGAATCTTGTGCTAAAAAAAAGCCCTGAATGCACTGTTATGGGCTGAAGCCAATTCTGTGCTGCAGAAGATGATACCAGCACAAGGTGACAATGAGTGATAGAAGATTATACACCAGCAGGGAAACGTCTCGAAATCTTTTGACTGTTACATTCCATAATTCATAATTCATGCAATATTAAAAGCTTACACTTTCAGGATAACACTGATTTATTACTGGATTCCCCCATAAACACTTTCTTAGGTTGCCTTTTTTTTTTCACAATTTTTTTCTAATTAAACTAGGTTTTTAGATTCTTTACTGAACTTGTCATTTTCTATCTTATTTCTTTATCTTCTCCCAGGCATTTAATTAAGTCTGGCACAAATAATCCGTAATAAAGGGCAGAGGGCTCCATAAATTTTTGCTACGCTCACTGGAGGGAAAGCAAGAGTTACAGTACTTCAGGCTGCACCCCAACAAGTCACAAGGATGGCATATCCCTTCTGCTTAATTCCACCTAAGTGTGGAATGCCTCAACTTCATGCCCTCTGAATTACCCTCCAGGGGCTTTTAAATTGCTTTCACTCACCTTGCTCAAGGGCATCTTGTGGAGATTAGACTCCTTATTCAGGTACCTAACTTAGATGGCTAAAGTCAAGCAATGTGAACGTTGCTTTATAGCTATTAAAGAATTAGCCTTGTAACCTTTAACTGACACCAGCAAGCAGTTAATCACCATTAAAATGGTTTCTTGAAGCTGAATGTTTTGCTCACCAGAAGTTGCTATAATTCCTGCAGTTAATTTCTTTGTAAGATGATGGTACTCCTCCAGTTTAAAACATTTAAGACAGCAAATTATCTGCCCAGGAAGTTCAGTCATTCAAATAAAATACACCAGGATCATTGCACATTTTGGTCTCACATATAAAAAAATATCTTCATTATTAGGAAGTCATCAAAAAGAAAATTTTAAAAATCCAGTTCCTTCAACCAATTTATAAACAGTTAAAAAGGTTACTGCAAACCTTCATTATATCATATCCTTTGGAAAACAAAAACATTGTTAACACCACCTTGCATTGCACACCACTTGTTAGAACGAGGAAAGACAAACACAAAGATCTTCCTCAGGAATTACATAACTCTAAGCCCAGCAAGGGGGCCAGTTTTCATTTCAAACAGGTCACATACTTACTGTTAGTAAGTAACTTACAAACTGTTACAAATAACAGTTTGAGTATTAAGGTCTTCCATTTAAGAAAATAAAACTGAGAGCATTTTTATTTCGTGGCCAGATTTTCAGTAAGATAGAAATATTTCTCATGTCTTGAGTGGAAATCCATTTCCTGCACGGCCTAGGCAGTACCACAACTCTAAATCTGCTAGAAATCCTGCCACAGAAGAGTGGTCCTTTACCCTTGTTTTTACTTCAGCTTATCTTTCTTCTCACTTCCTGGTGATTTCCTTGTGCCTGATAAGCAGTCTGGCAATGAAAAACAAGAGACTGTGCTCTGTGAAACACCTGACCCTATTTTTTTAAGACTGACCTGTTCTGCCCCTCCTTAACCTGCTTTCATAGGTGTGAAAACTCAGGACATTTTTAACCAGTTATGCTTAGCTGTCAATGAAAAAAGTCAAACACATCACTGTGCTGACAAGGGAGGAAGTGCCAATAGATATGTTACTACAAGCATCCCCATCACAATTTGATGTCTTTGTTCCTTGTGACAAGAAGCTATTTTATGCATTAGATGGTAAAAACTCTTTTTTTACCTGTATTCTTTACAGCAGTAACAGAAAGAGTTAATGGTTGAGAACGCCCAAGATGCACATGAGAATTCACTCCAAACATCTTTGTCATGCCTTTAACTGAAGTGCTCTGAATGCCAATGCTACCACAGCAGACATGTAGGGGTGGTGCCTTTCCTTGCTGAGAGACACATCTTGCCTGGATGTGTCACTTGAGGTACAGGCTCCATTTAGAGGTACAACTGTCAGCTCAACAGAGGAAATTGTATTGAAGCAGAATAATATTAATAACAAGAAAAGCTTTTGACATGAAGATGTTGTTGTTACACTTAGGAGGGGTTTGAATGCTTTCTGTGCCTGAATGGCATTGGTTAGATGGAGTTTACCCCATCTCTTTCTTTACCTTTCTCTTTCTTGAAAGCAAAGTGAAGTGGTACCACTGAAATAACTCCCTCGGAGATGGTGCTGTGCAGTGGTTGCCAGCAAGCCAAGGCAAAAGGACAAATTACACCTTTTTTCTCACACATAATAGGTATGCTGTTCACAAAGAGCAGTTCACTCTATGATAAGGCCATGACTTCTCGAGATCTTTGCTAAACAATGGTGGAGAGCTTTGGGAAAAGACATGATAATTACTTTTAACATGTAAGAGAAGACATACAAAGGAGTTATTATACAATTTCCCTCAGATATCAGTGGGGTTGCTTTCTAATAAAGACTGACTGAATTGGAACAATAATGGAAACAAACCATATAATATTTCCTTACATGAAAAACCAGAGCTTTCCATTTCACACTGCTGTGTTCTTTTGGACAAGAAGCTGGCACTGAACTTCTTAATAGTAAGGCAGTTTTCTTAAATTCTGTTGGTTTTCTCTTGTAGCATCTTCCCCTTTCTTTTCAAGAAACAGGATGAACGACCCTTAAATCAAAACTTTTGTTGGACATACTACAATTCAGTTCATGTTTAAATTGTCTCTTTCCTCTTCAACTTTTCGATGTCTAAAAGTACCTCCGTACCTTAAAAATGCATTTAAGAACTCAGCATACGCTAGCGAATTCAGGATCACTGTGCATTCTTACAGTCAGAAGCCTCTACATCAAAACTCTGAATCTAAACCATTATAAACTGGCATAAATCCAAAGACTTCAATTGATTTCTGGCTCTGGGGAAGAGCTAAATGAGAACTCACTGTCATGCAATATGTATTGGAAGAATTCTTCTTATCCCACTCATGAGATGGAGGATACAGTGCAAAATTTTCTCTTTCAAAACTTTGTGTGTGTGTGTGTTATTGCTAGGGAATAAAAACTTCTGATATTGAAACACAGCTAAATTAAGCTCTGAGAAGCGAGAAAAAGTTATGCAGATTTTTTTTTTTAATCAGTTACAGAATTCAGATAGTGAACTGCTTTAACTGGTCTTCCTGTGTTTTGTTGCCATGCATTAAAATATATTTTCAGTTCTTCTTTGAGCAGACCACCAGTTAATACGGTGCTGATTAATGTTGATCCACATCTCCTTAAGCAAATGGATTTTTAGACTGGGCTTTAAAAACTGTACAAAGTTATGAAGATAATTACAAAAAAATGAGAACAGCATTGTATTCTGTCTCCAGAACCTTCTGGTACTTAAAACCAGTGCAACTTTTTATTTACTAAAACTCTGCATTTAAATCCATTTTAATTTGCAATGACCAAGCTGAATTCTAGTTAGGAGAGATAGAGTTCCTATAATATTATTATCTAAACATTAAGGTTTACCTAACTTTTCTAATCTTAAATAAAAAGTAATATGGCAAATTATTCATTACAAAAAAATCTCTTCGAGAGTTTTTTTCATTACATGATATCATCACAACATATTATGTAATAATTCATTATCAAAAATAATCCTACAAGAAACCACGCCCCTCATTTACATTTATCCACTGCATAATATAATTAAAAGCATGCATTTTTTGAGGTACCTACTTCCCACACAAGATTGCTGCAACAAATAAAAGCACGTTTTGCAGCACCAAATAGATGTCATTCTACTCCAAGCCATAAATACACTTTCTGCCTACAGAACATTCACGCTGACAATTTATAGAACTCTGATGTAATTGCTTTTACTCTGGGATTGTTAATTTTTCTTCTGGACCTTCTCCATATATTTAACAAACAGCGTTAAAGTCAAAATTATTCTGATAAAAGCTGTTTGCTGAAATCAATAAATCTGTATGAGCTGTGGGTAATGAATCTCTGAAAATGAATGTTTATAACAATAGCTCCTCATTTTACATTGCCTTCTGATTTTGGCCTGAATAAAGTAAAAGTTTTCACATTTCTTTATTCATCTTTTGATAATGACACAACTCAAATAGTGCATCATACTCTTTATGTCCTAAAATCTAATGATAGACCTGTCAAATGACTCTCTAATTCTCCTGGTCTCTCTAATTATCCGGAATTCGTCACTCCAGAGAAAAGTACAGTCAATCCCTCCATTCATAGGATGTTTCTATGTCAGAAATTTCTGACTGATGATGTATTTCTCTTTCTAGAAAGAGTTGGGTTTAAGGATTGTTTGTGTTAATGTCCTTATAAGCCATACATTTGAATATTTATTCTTTTATATCATCCTTTAGAAATCTTTAATTTATTCTATTTTTGTAATGGACTGAAAACTACATGGCTGCCTTTTACATTTGTCAGGTTATTTAATAGGTACGTGCATTCAGAGTGGATCAGAGAACTGTTCTCCTTTCTTGCACTTCCACTTCCTGACTGATAAATAATGTTTTTCTCTCTTTTAAAAAATTGTCATTTATTTAAAAACCTAGTTAATTTATGCATTTTGGAAGTGGGTTGAGTTTTATGAACATAATCAGCAGTGAGTGCTATGTGTTCTCAATGACTCTTTTATTTGCTGGCAGGTACCTCCCAAAGCAATACACAGGGATACTCAATCTATTCCATGCAGTAAAGATGAAAGGGAAGGCATGTTCAATGAGATGAAGTGTTTATCCTTGCAAAGATAATGTAATTATCATTGATTCCACAGCACATGGAGATGGAATTTCATTTTGTGTTCAAAAATATTAATAAAACTTTCTGGTTCTTTAAGCAGATTTGTGCTTTGGTTCCTTACACCACATTCAGTGTCATAAACCTATGTTTATTTTTAAAGCCTCCTGTCTAATAGAATAAATATATTCTCAATGGCTATTGTCTTTACACAAAAGGGGCAAATCAAAAGGGGCAAATGATTAAGCAAGAACTAAAAAAGTGAAAAATGAAACCCTGTACCTGAGAGAAGTGAAACTGTTTGTTTAACTCGGAATGTGTGAGAACATGTTGCTTTTTTCCTGGAGTTTTAAAAAATATTTGTCATTATTTTGTACACAGGAATCTTTGGTGTGGGGATTGTAGAGTCGCAAGAGGTTTTTTTCCTTCTAATAATAGGAAGGAAAAGATGTGTGCATAGAATTGGGGTGCAGGAAAGTGGAGTTGGCAGGCAGAGGTGTTCCCACACAAACAAGAATAGGGAAAGATGCAGCAGGACAATGGCCTTGTTGCAGTGACTGACATGGGCTATCAGATTAAAGTGTGTGCAGCACACAGGCAGAGGCAAGGCCTGAGGGATGCTCCTGGCAATCTAGTCCAGCTGCCTGGCAACAACTCTCTTTTGAAATGTGTTTTCTGAAGTTATGACTATTCTGATTTTGTGTACAAAAGGCGAGAGAGTTCTACTGTCAATTTTGGGATGTACCAGCCCCTAATGCAAGTAATTACATTCTGCACGTGTACTTATTATAAAACACAGTTTGAGAGATGACTCAAAGTCACAGGTCACAAGCTGCTTAAGAAGCTTCATGAATCAGAGCTTTAACCTGTTCCAAGAAATCAGTAAATCGCAACGCCCAACTAATACTTATTGCACCTGTTTTTGCAGTCTCAATAATGGAAATATCTACACTAATGAACAAGTGACATTCTGTGCCCAGTACCACCACAGTGACATAGAGAACTATTACTCCCTGCCCTTTGCTGTGAAGCCCCTGCTCGCACATCTGAGAATTGGATGTTCCTGTTCACCACTGTGAAACAGAGCAGAGGAACAGAGCAGTGGCTTGGCAACCTGGAGGCAGAGATTCACAACGTGGGGAGAACCATCCAGGTCATTTTGAGTCAGCTCCCATGTGTGTGACAGGCTCACAGCAACATGCTTCTCTTGATTAGTAATTTGTTATTATTGTTGTTGTTATTAATAATTTTGTAAAGGTGAGTCCAGAGCCTCCCTCCTAAACTCCCTTTTTCCAGAACTTTATGATTTAAAATGTTTCTGAAAATCGACCCAGTTTGTTCTTCACTTTGCCAAGTAAATATAGGAGGAAATGGGTTACACACAGACAAAGCACTTCATCTTCCTTTTTCTGGACTTCAACCAAATCTTTAAAATATCATTCCTTTGAACTTCATTTTTCAAGTGATCCCCAAACTGGACATTATTCTAGGCAAAGCCTCACCTGAGTTTAAAGAAAAAGATATTTTTTGTGCCTGATCACTCTGCTTTCTAGATATCCCAGAGACTTGGGGGTTTTTGTAGCTGTTTCATGCTGATTTTCCAATTCATTACAATTCACCATATTTTTCCTGAAATACCTCCAATGAGACTTGAGTTCCCTCTTCTTTAATTATGCTTTTCTTTTTTTGCTCTTCTTACAGAGTTTACCTTCAACTTTATCTGATTTCCCTCCTTGATTTTTGATTATTTCCTCAATTACTGAAATAATTTTTATCTGTCGCTGTCTTCTGAAAAGTTTTTGTCTCTTCTTGGGAATCATCTGTGTATTTTATAAGTCTATTATCAATTTCATCATCTGAATCCTTAATGGAAATAAGGGCACAAATTTGGGCATAGAAGAGACTATTACATGTTTTATTTGCCTTTTTATTTTTTTGACAGAAACCCTTACATTCAGATCTAAGCAGATTTTCTTTTCAGCAAATTAGGTGGCCATTTTATGAAAATTTTCCCTGAAATATTTTTCCTTATCCGACCTATATTTCTTATTTCTGTGAATTGATATGAGAGGCCTTACAGAATTTTAGACAATACTGCACCTGTGTTTATATTTGTACCAGTAACCATGCTAAAATGAGTATTTATTTGCTTGGAGAAGTTACTTCTCAAAGAAACTCTCTTAATTTTTCCTTACTCTCTCCTACATGCTTATACATTACTATTCTATTTTAAACATTTAAGTCTATTTCCTATTAATGAAATTAGCCTGAATCATCTTCACTCTCAGACTTTGTCTCTCTGTATTTTTTTTCCATAAAAGCTCCCACATTTTTCCAGTGTTCTGGGACCTCCTTCTCTTTCATTAACAACAACAATAAAATGCTAAGTTAAGAATTTAACTATCCCTCTCCATGATTTTCATCAGGCCCTGAACACAAGAATACCCCCTGCCATAAATTCTGTAATACTCTGAAACTCTCTTCTTTCTCCTCCTCTGATCTGCACACCTGTGCACTGTTAATATAATTGCATTAAGCATCTGGTTGCCTCTGAGTGTCCTTGTGTAAAAATTGAATCAGGGAGTTCACTGAGAACATGAGCTTGCATCACTCCTTCCTTAGTTTCCTGTTCTATTAAGTAATGAATCTGTTTTTATTTTTTTCTCCTTTTCACTTTGGAAGTATCTGCAAAGCCGTTTATAGACCTTGGTGCTTATGATTTTTTTATTATTATTATCAAAGTTCTAATTGTCTTCTGGATCCTAAAGCACATTTTAGTGATTTCCTGGCTCCCTCCTCCTTCCGGAGGTCCTCTGCTTAATTATTAATACCCTTAGATTTCTCCTTCCCTCATCAAGTCAGACTAGCTTCAGCACAGGGAAATATTTTGTTTGAAGCACAGATGGAAGCAGATATGGAATTTCAGGTAAGATCTATGAATTGCACAAGCAAAATAAGGATCCCCCTAACATTATTTTTGGTAGTGAGAGAAAACTAAGGGATAGAGATTGTGCATTCAGTTTGCTACTCTTTGTAAGATGATCTGGCTCAGCAGTGAGACAACACATGCAAATCCCTTACAGAGTGTTTTAAAGTATGTTGTCTTATTCTGGGTAATTTTGACTTGTAATTTCTTGTTACTTTTTCCCATTTTCAGGAATAACTGTCACCAAACCATGAAGCTCCAATTTTGGTTGTGGCATATATTATCCTCGAATGGTTGCCTGTCATCTACCTAATCTTTGAGTTTTGTCTCTGCTTCTCTTGCTTTGCAATCTAATCTTACCAAGGATAAATAATTTTAATATGTTCAGTGACTGAAGGGAAAAAAATCCTTATATCTCAGAATTTGTCCTCACTTTTAGGTTTCTTTCATGGTATGTGAAATGATCCATAAATATTGTTTAGTCTGGTTTGTTTTTTTGACTTTGAGAATTATGGGGCCAAACCTTTTAACTCCTCATTTGTGTACTTAAGTGAAATCAGTCCAGTGATAAACCCCAGACACAGAAGCTGCCTCTTTTCCTGGATGCCCCTTTTATTCCATAAATTATGCTCATAGCAGAATCAAGCTGTGGAAACACAAGAAGGGTATTCATCCCAAAAAACGACTTGTTACATAAAGATGTCATCACTGTGTCCATGGCTTACTTAGGCTTAACTAACACGGAAATTCTTCTGTTTTCAAGTAAACTAGAATGATGGAAACTTGGATTCAGGTGTCCTTCTTAACAACACTGTTGGCTTTATTTTCAAGCACCCCATAAGTACTACAGGACAGTGAGTTTTTCCTTTGTACTCTCGTGTTTCTTAGCATTTTTCAGTATTAAACACATTCCTTTCATCTTTCCTTGGAAATATTTGAGGCAGATTGGTTTAATTCTAACTTTGCCCTGCACAAAGTTTACTCTCTCAGCTCTCCAGACCAGAAGTGGCAGTTGTCATGACAACATAACACGTTTGGTGCTCTTGTATTCCTATGATTTTTGCTTTCCTTTTTGATGGCAGCAGCTGACAACCTTTTTTTAGAAGCACAGACATGTAAAGTTATCCTTTTGTATTTTTTTGCATGTAGATGGTTGCAAAAATTATGTAGTTAACTAGGCTATAATTTGATCCATTCCAAAACACACCCAAGAAAATTTTTCCCAGTGACATCTAAAATGAATACTTTTGGATAATACACCAAAAAGCAGAGGCAATTTCATGTACAATGCACAGATTGATACATGACGTTGCAATTTGCTGTGAGAAAATACTTGTTCTGCAAATTCAGTTTGCACTTGGAAATGCACATATAGTTGGATAATTTGGTGGAAAATATTCTGTAGGTAGTATTCTTGGAAACCTTCTGTACAGGAATTGTTGCAGCTGAATTGCCAAAAGTTCCATACATTTTTAAACTTTCTTTTTACTTTAAATTTTATTTTTCTATGCAATCCTTTCTTCTTCTTCTTCATAATCATGTTTTAGTAATATTTCTAAAGAAAATGAGTCTACACATTGGTGGATATGTATCATATATAAAATGTGACACTCTTCCTTCATGCATTAATTTATTAATTTCAGCTAAAAGTTCTATTCTTAAATATATCTAAACGTACCAATATTTCTAGGTCTAGTAATTGTTCATTTATATTTGTTCTCAGTGGTTGCATGGTTTTGGTAGCCATAAGTAAAAAATTAGCAAAATTAAAGGATGTGTCCTGGTGAATTTTCTAATTGTTTTCAAATGTAATAAATATTGCATGTGCTAGGAAAAGAAAAATAAGGAAAATAATAGCAACAACAATAATAATTTCCAAATCATACCAAACCTTGAAAATTAACAAGAAAGGGCTGAAGGAAAGGCACAGTGGAAGACCAGACATATAATTCTTATATTATCACTAATCTGGCATTTCCAAACTTTTAAAGTCCTGTATTTTGAATCTTCTTCTAGAATACTGTTCTGTATACAGCTAAGACTATAGCCAGAATTTTTTGTGAAGGTATGTCTTCTGTGTATTTTTACACTAATATTTTACCAAATTTCCTTGTAAAATTATTCAATAATGTCATTGTGGACAAGTATTGAAGAGTATTTGTAGAAAGTAAAGATTAAAACTCTAATGAGCATCAATGGACCATCAATATTTTAGGAATGCAAAATCACCTGAGTAATTGAAATGCAGAATAACAGCCACAATCAACTCTGAATCAGGTACAGCATAGGAATTACAAACATACAATGCCAAGATTACTATTCTTAATTAACTAATGCAGTGCAGAAAATTTCAATCCATTTAGGGTTGATTCTCAAAGAGGAAAAAATGGCAAAAAGTTTCATGTTAGCTATTTATTACTAAGTGTTGGCTGAGCATCTCAGGGAGCGGATATTTCCTTTCCCTACAAACTTTGCCTCCCTTTCATCCTGTCAATGTCTTTCTGACAGCAATCAGGCTCACTTGATTTGATTGTTATGTTGAAGGAATGATATGGCTGTGTCCCAGCACAGCCTGGAAAATAGACACTCACCAAGTCTCTAATTTTTTGCACCCTTGCATGGAAGTACCAAAAATATGAAGTTGTCACCGTACAACCTTTCCCAAAGTTTTTTCTTCTTCCTCAGAGGCAGGTATGCTAAAGTAGTACAGCACTGAGTGTCATGAGAAAGAGTGATGGACATGACAGGGTGACTTTTTTTCTTTCTTTTTAATGAATGTTCATTTTATCTCTTCCCACTCCCAGAGTGAGGGCCCGAGGACAATTCTGAGCTCAGGTATAGGGTGACTCACATCATAGTGTGGCACAAACAGGCAGCAGTCACAACGAGTTATTTATTCTGCTGTAACTGAAATGGCATAAATTTGCCTGCCTTTCACTTCTGACATTCACTGGTTGCTACTCATGGAATAGAGGAACAGCAACAAAGCCACCAAGACCGAACAGAGCAGAAAGTCTTCTTGTTGGCAAGGGTATCCATGTCCCTGTGAGCCTCAAGGAATATCCAGCAGAAAACAGCAGCAACATTTATTTATCTATTTGTTTCTTTGCCCAATACAGAGAAAAAGCACATACTCAAAACTCAAGGTGCCCAGATGTCACGGAGAAGTTGCCAGGGGCCTTCTGCCCTTCCAGCCCATGAACCTCCATCATCAATGGTACTGGTTAAGGAAACCTTTAACACATCAGAAATGACTACAGGGCTCTTTAGGGTAGAAGGAAGGGCAAGAGGGGGCCAGGATTGCTCTCCAGGAGATTTTTGGAGTGTGTTAAGAACAATGTGATGCAGGTAATGGCTAAGAACCAGGAGCCTTTGTTGAAATGCAGTTAATTTCCCAAGTCAGTTACAGATATCAGTTTTAAAGTCCTTTACAGTTTGTTTCAGCTGTTCCATTTGAGTTGTTCAAGGATATCTGCATGAGGCTGGTTTGATACAACATCTATGGGGGTACACACTCACCTGGAGTAGTGTAACTGGAGGTCCAGCAGCATCTCAAATGGCATTAAAGGGTCACATCTGAGCAGCTGGACTGAGCCTGTATCCCAACAGATCAGGCTCTCTGTGTGAAATGAGGCTGATAATCTAAGAGTTTTTCAGTCATGTGATGTGAGGATAAACTAATATTTGCCAGATGACTGTCTTAATAGGTAGATCAGTTCATTAAATGATCTGAAACATATGTTTTTTCCTTTTTTAACTCATTTTTGTACATTTCAAATAGACATGAATGGTTTCTGTACAAAACTGAAGCGCCGTGGCAACTTACAATTTATGTCAGAACACTAAAGTAATCTTCATTCTTTGATACGTTTCAGCTTTGGCTGCCACACACTCAGTAAATTGTGGTGAAATAAAAATGTGAGGAGAATATGTCAGAGCCTACCCAGGCAGCCTGTTTCAGAGCAAGGGGCAAGCACAAGCCCCCATGCCATATTAAACTTTCCATCTTCTAAATGTGGCAAATACAGCCCTTGTACTTGGCTGCAAAAAAGGGAGTATTACTGTCAGCAAACAACACCCTCTGTGGGTTTCAATTACTTGAGAAGAAGCAAAACAACTTGGTACTTGATTGTTCTTTTGAATTCTTAGAAGCCAGATGTCAGGGAGCTGTACTTTAGCAGCCCTATTACAGTTCACTTTACATGTCAAATTCTAATTATGGGTCACATTTTAGCATCTCTCCGAGGTTAATACCACTTCAGAGCATAATAGGCATATGTCAGTGGGTTATCAAAAACATTCACAATATTTCATGGAAGCTTTTGCATGCAGGCTGGAAAAGATGTTACCTCTCAGCCAATTATTCAGCTAGTAAATTTAAGAAACAGCACTGACTTCAGTGGAGATAGACTGAGTTCCATTTGTTGCCAAAGTGCCCTTTTATTTGTCTGGTGTGTTAGAAACAGAGCAGCTGTGGATGCTTGTGGTACACTCTTCGTTAACCAGGATATAAATGCAAAAGTACCTGGGGGCTTTCTTTGCTCGTTAGTTTCAAATTGTTTCCCAGAGGTAAAGCATTGCCTTGGAAGCTTTTCATTTCTATGCTTTATGGGCCAGTTTGTGTTGTTTCTGTGAAGAAGAAAGCTTTCCTCATGGTAAAAGTGTCAGCACACAAGTAAAACAACTTGCAGTTTTTGGTTTGGCTTTGTTTCTTACCAATTAATGGGAAAAAACTTCTCTCAACAGCCTTTTACTATAAGCTAGAGACATTCTGAAATTAGAAGTGAACTTTACATGGCATGATGAAATATGTTTTTCTATATGGAGGATTTTTGGTTTTGAAAATACTCAGGGTTTCTTCATGATTGCTTAATTATTCATGCCTTTCCCTTTTCAATTTAAAGCAATAATGTCTCAGAAATCCTCGATAGAAACATTTAGTTACATAGACCTGTGACTTATTTGCTGTTTCTTTTTCTTTTTCTCATCTTTTTTAAATCAAAATACATTCTTTCCAGTGTTTCTGTATATAAAAGACAATGCCATTCCTTTGCAAGCAGACCTGCAAAAAAAAATTTGCTAATTACATAAAATAGAATGGAAAACCAGGCAAATTTGTTAGTTTTGCTTGGTTTTTTGAGCTACTGGGTCTTAACTATTTTGGAAAATAAATAGGTCTCATCCTGTTGAAGATGACAGTCTCTTAGAGGCCCTGCAGTGCCCGAGTGCTGAAGTACATTGAGAATACACTTACACATCATTTAATGTAAATTCAGCTATGATAACATAGGTGATTAATGCAATCTAGTCATCCAGGCCCAGCTATGGTGAGGGCATGTGAAAGTGCATTTACAGAGCATAATTCATCCCCTCTCAAGACAAGGGTCTAAAATAGTTGGAATGAATCACTCTTAGGAAGCACAGATCTCCCACCATGGCCTACCTTGACTCCTACTATGAAGACCTAATTTTTAAATGGCTAAAGTTAGGTAAAGTGAGTTTGGACTGGAAATTCATCTGATTTCTCATTTTGTCATTTGATAATCCTTAGTCTCCCCAGGAAAATCAGGTTCTCCTAAGTAGAAAAGCGCTTGTCTGAATTACACAGCTCTGATATAATAACAGTGTTATATCTGAGGTCCAGCTATGGTAGCATGATATCTAACTGCAATATAGTGTATATTACATGTAACATCACACACTGGGATGGGGTCCGATTGCTATTGATGTCACCACAAATTTATTTACCACTCTTGATTGCATCAGACTCAGTAACACAAAAGTTGAGAACCAGTCTATAAGGTCTATTGTAATGCTAATTATCATGGAAAAGTAGCAATCTAATTCAAATCCTCAGCGCAGTAAAGCGTATTTTAAAAAAAATATTCACAATACCATTTTTAGTCTCAAATTCTGATTTCAGCAATGTGAGTAAATCCACTAATTTCTCATAATATGACTGTAGATACCCCAGGCACACATCAAGCTGTAAGTACTTAGCTGCTGCCCAGATGTAACTCGTGGCTCTTCACATAATATATTTCTTAACTCAGTAGCTAGATCAAAGAAATGCACACAAATTTTTCAGTTTGAGCCAAAGAAATCCCCTGGGAGAAGCAACAGTTTTAGGTGGGCATCTATGAAGAGGCAGAAGAAAAGTACAGTCACCTAGGGACAGATTGGCTGAAGGCAGTTGCTGCTGCCACATGAGAAGGGAGAAGAAGAAAATCCCACTCCCCATTCACAAAATCAGCTTTTCCTGAAGTTCCCTGCTGCATTTGCTGTGTCTTCCCTATTGCAGCCAGCATGGTAGAGGTTCTGCTGCCAAGAGTTTCTTCTAGTCCTTGTCCAAAAGCCACTTGTCCACCCAGGTTCCAGTCAGAAAAATACTGCTCAAGCAAATAGTTAAAGACACGGTCATTATGCATAAGCACGGGGGAGCTGAATTAAGTTGCATGGGCTGCTTTCCATAGGCCCTGAGAAAACTGTGATGCTAATGATTACAGTGAGTAAAGAGCTGATTTCAGCCTGGATCCTGCTGTTAGGTTAATTAGCCTTCCAACCAAGGGATTGAGAGGTTGCTTTAAAAAAAATTGACATCTGTCTGCAGTGGGTATTTTTTTTTTCGCTTTTATGCACAACTTCACCCTTCTCCTTTTTGTCCTCTTTCTAGAATAATGTTGACATGCCATTTTTGGATTCACGTTCTTAATACTTGCTTAGTTTCTGTCTTCTAAGGAGATATAAAACCCTGTCTCGTTTTGCTTGGCTTGTTTCTTTGGGTAGGTTTGGGGTTTTGTTTGTTTGTTTGTTTGTTTGTTTCTAGCTAAAGCTGGTACTAATTGGTTTCAAACTTTAAGAAATAAAATAAACCTTTAGTAAATCTGATTTTGTGTATTCTATTTATGTATCGTATTAAAAAGAGAAGGCAGCTACTCAGACCTGAAGGTTTGTTAGATTTTGATTGGCATCCCTGCACATGATTTAAATACTCTTTTGTGCTATCTGTGTTACAGATAACACAAAATAGCATTATCACAATGGTACTGGAGCAGAAAAATAGCAGAATATTGCTTTGCATTTATTGATAGAGTAGAACAGTGTGTTTATTCTCTTCCAAGCAAAACCAATTCTTTTCAAAAGAAAATGTTCTTTCCTTCTCTTTTCTCCCATTTTTCCTCTTCTTATAATACTTTACTGTCTTTCTTTCAAGGAGTTTTTTGTTGTTGTTTTTTTGTTTCATTGTTTGTTTTTTTTTAATTTGGTCAGGATTTATCTAGCTAAGCTATTGAAGTGCTTATAAAATTACAGAGAAAAAAATCTCCACATCCAAAAATTTATCACTTTTTCTCACAAATTAACCCATTCCTTTTTTGATGTTTATTTGAAACCTCATTTTCCATTCAACAAACTGGTATCTGAGAAAAAAAACAAACCAAATCAACTACACAAAACCAACTCATTTAATTCTTAAGCAGGCACTGTGCGAACAGAATAAAAGCCCCTGGTTTAAACTCCTCCTGTGGAGTGTGTGTGTATTTGGAGAGCCAGGCAAAACCAAGGACTTCAGAAGTCATTGGCTTCTTCCTTTCAGGTACAATCATGTACATGCCAATAAACTTATCTGAGTTTCTTACGTGAGGAACCATGCCAGCCATGAAGCTCAGTAGTAATGCACTCTGGCAACCTTCACTCAAATAACTAAAGGACCAACACAGTTAGAATCTCTAGTGTTTGACAGAGCTTAACACTGAAAGATGAGTAAAGTTTGCTAAAATTGCCATCAGAAATAGAATCTTCTTTTTTTTTTTTTTCCCCCAGAATATTTTCATGTAGCATTTTCTGATATTTAATTAACTGTGTTAATGATATCTAAATCCAGGGGTATTTCTGCCTCTGCCATCTAATTATGATACTCTAATTTTTGCTTCTGAGAATGACACAGCTCCTGCTCATTGTGGGGAGTCCTTTTTGCCATGTCCTCTTCTCAGACTTGAAGCCTGTGAGGTTAAAGGAAGATTCTAATTACACCCTCCAGGGTAGTCTTGTTTGAAGGCTAGGACCAAGAGCTTTGATTTCAGGTCACTCCCCATGTGGCTGCCTTTAAAGTTCATCTAAATTAACATTCAGTGATATTTTTGGCAGCTTTTGACTGCCAGGAAAAATCATTGCAGCAGAATAATAATGCAAATAAACTTTGCATAGTCCCATTTAATCATTAAATGCCACATTGTTCTGTAGTGGGAGTGACATTTGATTATTTCTAAAGTGACTCTGCTCACTGGAAGTTTGATGGTGTTAATAGTGGTGACAGAGCACAGTAACACTGGAGAAAGAAACAAAGGGGTCCTAGGTCTTCTATGATGCCTGCAGATACATGAAATGACTCAAAAATACAGACATAAAAGCATCATAAAATAATTGTGCTGGGCTTTTTCAAGTGTGTTCAAACATTTGGTCCAGATTGTCAACATTACTGTATTTTAATTTTGTCTTCTTTCTGTGCAAAGAAAAAGAAAATATTACCCAGCTGTCATGTGAAGAAAATACTTTAGCTTTTAGCCACGAGGTTTTTTGGTTTATTCCTTCATATTTTTATCATCATGACAAATGTGGAAGGAAACTCTTTGTAAATATATCACACCATGCACTATATAAATCCTAAACCAAAATAAACAAAAAAACCCCATTACTTTACTTTTAAGCACAGCTCTCTGAAGTCAAAGGATTCATTCTGAGAAGAAGGCAAATTCTTAAGAGGTCTGAGGGCATGACTGTATTCTTCTCATGAACTTTTTAAATGTTTATTTAAAAGAGGGGGAAAAAAGGAGAATTATTAAAGTATGACAATTAAAAAAGCAGCTTGGGAAGATCAGTGAAAACATCTCACCATACAAATAAAAAAGGCATGTCCTAGGGGAGTAAGCAGAAAGAGCTTCAGAAAATATACCCATTTTTTCTCTGGCTGCAATGGAAATGCTTCTTTGAAAGAGCATTCCTGTGTAGGACCTTCAAAAACAGCCAGAATTTAGATGGCTTTAACATTCATTTAAACAAATTGAAACAGAATAAAGGAAAAAAGACCTTATGTTTAGCATCAGTCACTTTTCCTGAATGATGAGTGGTGCGACAGAAAGAAATGGCCTCATGTTGCACCAGGAAAGGTTTGGACTGGGTTTTAGGAGGAGTTTTTTTGCCAACAGGGTTTTTGAGCCTTGAAACAGGCTGCCTAGGGCAGTGGTTGAGCCACCACCCCTGGAGGAATTTAAAATATGTGTAGATGTGGCACGTAGGGACAAGGTTTAGTGGTGGGTTTGGGGCTGTTAGGTTGGACTCAATGATTTTTACTGATTCCATGACCTAAAGCTTTCTGTCCTCCAACAGTGTAAGCATAGATCTGCAGTTGAGAAGGGGTTGTTCTGCAGACAGCTCATAGAGCCATGCAGGGATTTCACCTGGTGTTTCTGGGGAAAAATATGCCCTACACTAGCAGTGAGAACAGCATTTCCTTCACCAAAGCACCTAGAGCCTGTGTAGGTGGGAAAGCAGCGAGCTGGGCAACCAGTTCCCTGTGGAACATTCCTTTTGAAAACTTCAGCCTGAAGGTTTCCAGGTGACCATTGTTATGATCCAGTTTAAACTCAAAAAAGCAAAGCAAGCTAAGTCTCTGAGCATAAACCAGAAAGAACTTAAAAGGTTCTAAATATTCCCAGAAATGAGATTAAAACCAAATGAGGTTAGATGTTGAGGCCAAAAAATTGATGTATTTTATTTAATAGTAGAGAGGCAAAGAGAAGGAAAGAGAAAAGAAAGAAAGAAAGAAAGAAAGAAAGAAAGAAAGAAAGAAAGAAAGAAAGAAAGAAAGAAAGAAAGAAAGAAAGAAAGAAAGAAAGAAAGAAAGAAAGAAAGAAAGAAAGAAAGAAAGAAAGAAAGAAAGAAAGAAAGAAAGAAAGAAAGAAAGAAAGAAAGAAAGAAAGAAAGAAAGAAAGAAATAGAAGTGTGCGTGGGAGTTGGGGGACAGGGAGAGGTGAAGGGTTAGGTGGAAGCAGATCACCCATCTGAGGGTCCCAATGACGTGTCCTTGCTCCCCTCCATCTGCTCTGCTGGCGGTGAGGGTCCCCTGTCGCCCCCGTGGCCACGCTGCTACACCCTGCCACCCCACACACTGCCACCCCACACACTGCCACCCCACACACTGCCACACCACACAGTGCCACACCACATGCCCAAGAGTGCAGAATTCCATGGATTAATACACCCTGTGGTCCAGGTGGGAACGCCCACGTGCCTCTCTTGCAGGGGCCAGCTTGACACACTGTCCCTTGCAACACTGAGGGTCTGTTGCATCATCTCTGATGCTCTGGTGCAGGGTCTGGGGACCCCTTGGGGGGCCCCTGTGATGGGCCATGTCACCCCTTCTGCTGTGGATAAGCTTCTGACCAGAGGCTTTTCCAAGATGCTCAAAGCCTCTCTTCCCCCTACCCTTTGATGTGAGGGTCTCTGCAAGCCCAGCAGCTGATAGCCCTGGGGCTGTGGTCTCCATCTTGGAGGCGTCAGGCTTGTGCGCAGTGAATGTCCCCAGCCCTGAGTTGTTACTTTATCTTATCTTCATCAGCGAGCGGTGTAAGGCCTCACTCAGGGCCCCATTCAGGATGCAGTAGTCTTTTTTTGCCGCTTTTGTAAAACAGTTTTAAAAGTCCTTCAAGAAAATGTTTAAGTCATAAATTACAATATTTCAGTCTCTGACAACCATTTGCAAATCTTGCTGTTTGGCTGAGGTGCCTTGCTCCAGACATTAAATTCCCTCAGCATTGGTATGCCTTTTCCTTACTTCATTTTGTGTTTATCTTTCTAGTGTTGAACCATGTCCCACACCATGGATTCCCTTGGCTTATGATATTTTTTCCCATTTTCATGCTAAGGCACAGCTTAAGCCTTATTCCCAGTGCCATAGAGCCAGCTGGCAGCCTTATGTGCTCAGTCCCTGTTGCTGAGGAAGAAAAGTTGATCTGTAAACTTTTTGAGCTGGATAGAAGTTTTAAACTGTTCACCTATTTTTGAATGACGGCAAATTCTAAACATTATTTATATTCCTTGCAATTAGAAAAGGGAAAACCTTCCTCAAATGTTAAAAATGATCCAGCAATCAGAGTCAAGCCACATATCCAGGAGAGTCACAGGAAATTGGGGCAAGATGTACACCTGTCCACCCACACAGACTTTTGGGGTCTACAAACCATGGATAAGATCTTTTTCTGTTATTTTGGCTTATTTTTGTCTTGAAGTTAGAAGACTGACATCAAAAGCTCTGAGAAATTCTAGCATCCACCATGGGGAATTAAAATCCCTTTTTGGCAGAAAAGGACAAGCAAAGAAAAGCTTCTGAGGGTTTTTAAAGTAGAGATTGACTAGTCAAAATCTGAGAACACCAATCTTGTATAAGCCTGATGTTAGCAGTCTGACTACTCACAGCAAATGATGCAAATTAGAATAAGTGTTAAGAGCAGTTTATGGTCACCTGCAACTCACTGACATTTTATGGACCACTTATGAGCCATCAAAATTGCATAAGCTTTAATTTTACCACGATTTCCAAGGGCTTGAAAGAAATAGTCAATAGCTGTATAATCCACTTGAGTTAGTGGGATGATGCCGAGCAGAACTGGCTAATAAGTCATGACATCCAGCTTTAAACCACAGATCTGTGTTTCTGTGGTCACTTGACCTACATTTGTACTCAAAGCCTCAGAAACATGTTCCCAATATCTTTGCTGACAGGAGAGTGCAGAAACTTCAGTGAGCCTTAGATTATTTGACTCTGGTCCTCAGCCTGCTTGACCATGAACCATCCTGCAACACTGCCCATCTGGCAAAAGAATGAGAGAGGTTGTAAAACAGGCAGAAGTTACACTGATGTCCTGATGAGACAATTCTTCAAAATGAAATAGATAAGGGTATCAGTAAAGAGTAATTACCACAGCATTTTCCCCCTTCAGATCTCACAAGCTTTTCAAAGCAAGCAAGTATGCACAGGCCTTTGGAATTTATTGATCTCTGTGCTTCCTAGAACAATTCCATACCATGTATCAGGGTACTTCCACATCTTAGCCCTGGCATGTCAATGTCTGAGGTAAGGTACTGGGTCATAAATTTAATATAACTGGATCATTTCTAACCAGCTACTAAGACCACTCAGAACCATATATTTTAGCCATTTGAAAAGACTTCTCTGAAGAATAATTCCTACACATTTAAAGCCAGTTTTCTGTAAGCATTAGATGGTTGATCCTGCCATGGTCCAGAAAGTACCACACACTTGGGACTGAGGATTGTAATTAGATGCTTCAGCCTTGTATTTCCCACAGCTTCTGAGCTCCTTCTTTGCACTCCCTAATGTGAGATGATGAGTGCAGTAGTGCCGTCCCAGACCACCTCACATCCTTATAGCAAGGGAATTAGAATTCTCCTTGCTATAGCAGAAACTCAGCATGGAGTATAGCTCTGCTCATGTATTCCATTCAAGTACCAGCCACAAACAGTGTCTTTAAATTCCACTGTATTTGTCTAATTCCTAAGGCTCAGTGATTTCAGTACGTGGTGTGAGTATGAAATCAAAATTACCCCTTATGTCTCTGAGAAACCACTGCACTCTTAAATTAGGCAGAGATTTCTCCCATAACTGGAATCAGTAACAACCTGTGCTCGGTGCCGTGGAATGCCCAATGCAGCACTGCAAGAAAACGCACACGGAAAATTACCTCAGTGATTAAAACTCAGCCAGTCGGAAGCCTTCGGGTCTGCAATATCATTCAAACTGACAGAATAAAAATGTTTGACCTGATCTGTCACATTACAGCACTCAACATCTATTTATGACTGTCTGACTCCATCCCATCGGGCAGCTTCTCATGCCACCGGAGCTCTCAGGAAGTCCCGCATTGTTTCTGGGTGTTTATCCTGTGGTGCTGGAAGACTGGCTCTGAACCACAGGCATAGGTCTTCACCTGAGAAAAAATTTAAAAAGTAATGTGAGATTCAGAGAACCAGGGACATTGAAGCACCTCTACTGCTTATATTGCTTACAAAGCAAAAGCCTGTTTTTAAGTGTATCTAAGACCCAAAAGTCCAATCCCTGTTGACTTTCTTTACAAAATGAAACAGGATTTTCAAAATGGTGCCTGTAAGGAAATTAAGTCCCAAATCCTGATTTCTTGGGTCGCCCAAGCTGACATTTGCAATAAATAACTAGAGTTGAGAGGCAATATTCACTAACATTTGGACAATAGTCTGAGGAAATCTGATCCTTTTCACCTTGAGGCAGCAACCTGGCAAAAAGTGCACGCACTTATGGGGCCCCAAGGACAGTGGTGTTTATCTGGTCCAGCATGTTTATCAAGGAAAAATAATATTGTAACTACCTTCAACCTTAGGAAATTACTGAACCAAGCTCCTCTTTCCTCTGCTCCCTTGTTACCCACCGGCCTCTTTTATTAAAAACTGGCCTGTCAGCTCTCATGCCTTAACACATGGAGAAACTGGGCTATGGGCTTCAGCAGTTCCAAAATGGGCAAGAATGCTGTATGAAGTTGTCCTCTCCTGTGCTGCTGAGTCTTCTCAAACAGAGCTAATCTCAAATCAGTTGAAGGAGAAATCCTCCTGCTACTCTGGAAGGACAGAAAAAACCTGTTGTTTTCATGGTCTTCGGAAGCACAGCAATATCTTCGGCACTTGTCACAATAATGCAAATTGAGTCAGCTTCAAATTTGGCTCATGCTTGGGGGGGAAAAGAAGCAGCAAATGAAACACCCACCTATAAGCATCAGGTTCTCATCCCATATAAGTTAGTATGGAATTGACACAGCTGTCATGTTAGGACCAGAAATCATGGGCACAAAAGCTAAAATTGCAGTGAAACACAGCTCTTTTCTCAAATTTGAATTCTTTTAATAAACAAACCATAACCATGAACCACCAAAAATAGTGTGTATGAGTTCATGGTGCAACTGGGAAAATATCCACACTATAGGAAAAGAAAATGAATTATGTCTTCAAAATTCTAATTCAGATATAATCATGACAGCTGCCAAATTATCCATGAAAGACAGCAAAATGAGGAATCATTTCAATACAGTTCACAAACTTTAGTTCATATCCTTCTCAGTTTCCAAAGAGTTTAGCTGATGTACAAAGGGTAAGTACACCCTCATTCTGTGTCTGTGCACCTCTGCTAATGATATCAGTCCTCCTAATCTACTAGTGGTCAGGTGGTGAATTCAGTACATTAGAAATTTTTCTCAGTGGAGAGCACTTGAGAACAATTTTTCCTAATTCTTGCCTGGTTTTGTCTTTCCAAACAAGGAAAGAAAAAAAGAGAAAAAGAGAAAGAAAAATGACAAAATAAAGAGAAAGAGAAAAAAGGAATATAAAAAGAGAAAAAAGAAAAAGGAGAAGAAAAAGGATAAGGAAAAGGAAAAAGAGAAGAGAAAGACAAACAGGTTGCATTCTGTGATTCTATGAAACAGGCAGCTGAAAGGAAAGAGAGATAGGTAGAAGCCCGGGCTCACTGCTCCAAATCAGTCAGCAATACACCTCTGTGTGAGTTTTCAAAGCCTGCTTCTCATGAAAGGGATATTCTCTCCTCTTTTAATTCTAGAGGGAAAATCTTGAGTTCTGCCCATTCAGTGAATTCATAATATGATAAACAAATATTCAGGAAGCTGTGCACATTTTATGCTGATCTTCCTCTCTCTAATGAAAAAGTAACCACTTTTATATGGTCTCTAGATATGAAATCCCTGGGGAAGACCACAGTGTTTACCCTAAGGAGAAGTGAACATGCTAATTGACTACCAAGATTAAAATACGTGGAAGCCTTTAAGAAATGGATTGCAGAAATCATATTCGAGACAATAGTTGATTGGGGTTTTATGGCTGCCAGCTCAGCATATTTCCCCTTGTCACTGGAGGAGATTTAAGCAGAAACGAAGAGAGAATCGGTCTGTACCCAGCCACGAGGAAGTAAGCCAGCACCCAAAACAAAGGTGAGAAGAAGCCCACTTGATTTCTTACCTGGTATTGCTACGGCATACCTTTGTCTTCTTCAGCATTTTCTACAAGTCATTTCTCTCCTTCTCAAACACAAACTTCTCCAAGACATAGTGTCTGGATGCAAGCTCAAATAAGCCTTTAAAAAACATTTAGAACAGTGGAGGGGAGGAGAAAGACTAAGAAGGACTGATTGCTGGGTGCCATTAACTTGTTTCAATCAGCCATAAAGTGTGGATTTTAGTCTCTCAGTTCCAACACAATGCTATTTTAAAATTATCTTTCCTTGTTTATTTAGTATTAGTTACCATTGGTAGTACAATTGTATGGGTTCATTGAAATTTCCAGCTTCCTAGAACATCCATATCCAGAGGATAGTATAGTGCACTGAGATTTATGTAAATTCAACTGTACACACAAGCAAAAAATAGATTACACATAGCCTCTGATTCCCAACTAAGCTAAGCTAAAACGAGTGCTTAGGTAAAGAAGGGACATGAGGAGTGAAAAGAAGCCAGCAAAGAAGTGGGTGCAAAATTAAACTGAAGCTGAGCTGAGGGTGACATGCTGGAATTTTGCTGAGTTTGGAAAGCAAGAACGGTGAGTTCAAATACAAAGCAGTAAGTCACCAGACTCCTTGAGGCACTTTAAATCAGACTTTTTGCAATACAGAGAAAAGTAATAATGTCCCTTCCCTAATGGATTTCGAAGACTGGACTTCTACAAAAACATTCCAATAGAGATGTTGTTCTGGTGAGTCCAAAATAGGAATAAATATGCTGACAGCCTTATTCAGTTCTGATTTTCAGGTCACATGATTTTCTTTTTTTTTCCTTTTCTTTTTCCTTGTTTTTTAACAAATATTCTTGGTTTAATAGTGTGGCTTGTCTAAACAAAATACTCACAGCTGTAGCTCCCAATGAAGTGGTCCACATTAGGCTTGAGCCAAAAGAAAAAATAATCTGTGAAGCACTGTGCCCATTTTGTGTAATTGCACCACGTTTGTTGAGAAAACTCCTGCCTTGCAAATCTGGTTATAGTTGGAAGTATGAGAGATTCAGATTCAAGTTCCATCTTTCCCTGGCTCTCAGGGAAATGAAATGAGTGTCTCTACCGTTCAAGAATCCACAGAGAGTCAGAACTGAGCAGCTCTGGTTCTGCTGTGGTGTCACCAACAGATGGTCCATCAAATATTTACAGTTCTAAATCAATTAAAGCTACCACCAAGTGCTTTTCTTGCTAAAACACCCTTTCCAAAATATTATTGGGCCATCTCTAAAAGCCAAGCACATAATTAAACCCTTTGCATTGGTGCAACATGCCTCTTCAGTCCTTCAATCTTCCTTTAAGATGTGATATACATCCCATCAGCTACATGAAAGATTCAAGGGCTATGACCCATTTCCAGCACATATGGTTTGTTATTTAATCTTCCATTACCAAGACAAGTATCCTCCTGGAAATAAGGAAAATACGTTATCATCAAATCACAGTTTTATAAGCATGTTGTTAAATAGTTTAACAGCCCGTCTGTCACAAAGGAATAATAGATATGAAACTCTGAGGAACATTTTCTATCCAAATATTGAAGGAAGAAGTGAAGGGGAGTAATTTTACTTGTTTTCATGATCAAGATTTCTGAGAGAGAGCCCATCATATGGTAGGACTGAAGAGCAGCAATTAAAAATGCCTCAAGTGGTAAAAGAAGTTGTACTTTAAAAGTAAAACAAATGCAACCATAAATCTGTAGTGCACTCTTACATGCACTTTTCCCACAGCCTGAGAATGCCAAAGTTTAATGATTGATTTTTAAAAAGCTGCCAATAATATAATATGATGTCAGTATGTTTCCATATAGTTTATTTCAAAGCCATGCAAAGACTAAATTGGACTCATGAGTGTGTTTTAAGTAAGGCTGGCCAGGACACTAAATCAAGACAATCCGGAAATATTTTGGACAAATTCAAGCTACCAATTCTTCAATAACATCTGTCCACTGGGAACAGAGCAACCACACTTTCCTTGGATCTGTCACCCATGCATTCACAAACCTGCGTATGCCATGAGTATGAAAATTAAGTTTTCTAAAGACTATTTCAAATGGTAGGTGGTACCAATACCTGTTTTCTCCTCATTAATGCCTTTTATTGTGCATAACCACATTCTTGTCTTCCCTTGGATTTCTGCTTGTTATTTTGATTTGGTTTCCTCCTCAGTCTTGCCTGCCACTCCACTTACCTTCATCTTATACAAAAAAAATGTATAGGTTTCAGCTTGGGAAAAAAGGATTGCATGCATTTGATAGTGACACTTTTAAGACCTTGGAAGTTAACAGAGGGTTGAGTCTGACCATAGGGAAGAGTGTGGGGAAAGAAGTAGACAGCAAAAGCCTGTTTGTCCTCTGCATCCTAAAAAGTCAAATAGATCTCACCCAATCTGCACGCCAATAGCAGTATGACTTTCCCATATGGTTTTTGACAGCTTCACAAGGCATTTATACAGATTAGAAAGATTAACACCCCTACTTAAGCAATTATACGTCATGCACACCAATTTCTGCAGGAGCTGGTCCTGCTAAGACTCATATTTTCTGTTTTACAACGGAGTTGAACCGTTCTGAGGTTGAAGAAGGCAGTGCCTGCTCTATTACAAGTCCTTTCTGTGTCATCCTGATTTATCTCATCTGCCATAAGCAACATTAATTTCAGCCCAAATTAGACTTTGGTTTTTTCCACTCTTTCAATTAATTTGATCATCTTAGCTATTTCTTTCAGGAGCTAAGGCTTTGCCCACAATTCTTTGTAGTGTCATTTCAGATTATAAAGAAAGTACATTTTTTTTGCCCACAGGTCAAAATCTGGGGGAAAGGAGGTGTCTTCTTCCTCCAGTTCAGAAGTGTGATGTGTCAGTACCTTAAGGGGTTCATTTGCCCATGGGTACCTGTTTCTTCACCAGCTGAGAAGGCATTGCTGCATTGCTCGCAGGCTTGTTTATTTTTAGAAGGATATTGATGGCTTGAAAGCTCTTCAGGGAGAAATATATATCCATGAAGCAGTGTTAAATACCAACTACATATTTTCTCAAACTTCACAAGTTTTTCATGGTGTTGGCATCTACACAGCTTGTTCAGGTGTACAGACAACTGTGGCTCTGCCAGTCCTTGGAAAAAAGAGGTAGAAAATATATTATTGATATTACGAGTACCTTTAATTTCTGTTCAAATTCCTCCCTGCCTGCCTGTGCACCATGAGTAATTCACATTGACCAGAGAACATCATTGCCAGACATCTGAGCTAGGCTTTTTGGGTTATATTGCAACCTAAAATAAATCCCAAAGCAACACAACAAAAATTGGGTCTGGCAAAAAGACCACATGCCTTTTTTGATTTGATGGCATAACACAGGAGTTCCACTAGCTTTCTCCTCTGCCAGCCTCTTTAGGTCTTTAAGTTGCAAAATTTTGTTTTAAAGAAAAATAGGCGTATGGTGTTTAAGAAGATAAACAATTTTTTTTTTTTTTATAGCAGAGATTTTTTTTAATAGCAGAGAGAAAAAACAAGAGTTTTAGAAAGGGTTTTGGTTCTGATGTTCATTTTAACTTCATCACAGTGTTGATCAGAAAGAAAACAAAATCACTGGCAAATATTTTCTGTAATTTCTCAACTTACTTGCTGGTTTTTTCTTAAACTAAATTTATGAGAAGACATTTTGAAAAAAATATCAAAAATATTTCTGTCATTTGGATAAGTCTTAGCCACTCATATCTCTGTTAAATTACAGCAGCAGTATCACTGCCACAAAGTTTATCCTCTTCCTTACCACAGTACCTCCTCAGCTCAGCCAGCCACTTTTAGCTGGCTGAATTAAAAAGAAGATCACTAAAGTATTTCTGAAATCTCTGAAGAACATCAGGACTGTTCTTGCCTCAGTTTCTGATCAGATAATTATGTCTGTTCAGGAGTCTGTAAGATACGTGATAATGCTGACACTGGAAGGATCTGCCACTGCTACCTTTAAAATCTTTCTTAATCAGGAAGCTAAGGTTTCAAAAAATAGGGCTTCTCATGTGTAAATAGACAAAAAGACAATAATGGAAAAGAAAAACTGTTTATAGGCGTGGGGGGTATAAATCAGGGAAAAGATGTTGCAGTAACTTTGATGTTTGTAATCATAGGGATGTGATACCAGCCCAGACACTGAGCTGCCATGGAGAAGGAGTTCTCAAAGGCACTGATTTGGCAGCCAGTGTGGAAATTATATGCTTTCCTTCCACTAGCATACTTTCAAGAACAGCATGGCAGGATCACTGCCTGGAACATCCTTTCCTTTCCAGTCTTTCAGCTCAGCTGTTACTCACAAGCAGGAGAAGTCTCGCAAGCAGCAACCAGAGCTGTAAGTAACGCAGACCCAGCCACACACACTGCTCATTTCTGGGAATGTTCCTTCTCTTGGCAGCAACACTTCTGTCTCTTATCCTAGACAGCAAGAAAAGAAAATATCTTGCTCATACAGAGGCATAAGTCAAGTCACACCCCAGGCTATCCCATTCAGTATTTGCTGCTGGTACAAATATTTCAGTTTCATAGCAAGTATGCTCTTATTAAAGGTTAACCAATGTCATGTATGGACCTTGAGAAATTAGGAGAAAAAAAATTAAAAGTATGTAAAGAGGATTGAAAAGAATCTAAAAAAGGGGAAAAAAAAAAGCATTTGACTGATGTTGAGATAACAGGTTTTAAAATCCACAGGATTTGACTCATTTAAGGAAAAAGTTACAGCCAAAGCCAAGATACTACACAGCCAAGAGGTCAGCAAGTAATATAGACCATCTCATAATAACTATGATGATAAACTTAGAGTACTTCACTGAAATACAAAGTTTTATAGGAAATGACCACGTGCTCAGGTATTTTCTGTGTCTTGCTATTAGTCTGTGATACACCAAAGTTATATGTAAAAAAAATAAAAGGTTTGTTGGATGATTTTTTTTTTTTTAATAAATGAGAGAAATTTAAGTTCAATTTTACTGAGGGAAATTGAGATTTTCTTGCAAAATATGTTTTAGACCACCTCTACATGCTGTTACAAATATGCATTTCCCCATCATGAACAATACTTGGACAATCCACGTCAGCTGAATGTACAACCAACATTTAGTGATCCTCAGACCTGGAATTGGAAGGATTTTTTCAAAAGACTGGGGATTTTCATGACTTTAGATAAGCATTTTGTAGATATTCCTCATAATTGTAGGGGCAGTAAGACCCTTTCCTACTCATTCTTATCCTATTTTCACTTTCTTCTACTCTTCCTTTTAAATGAAACTTTTTAGCTGGGAAATTCACTAATACATCTTTTCATAATCAGGGTCATTTATAAGATGAGGTGGAAATTAGGTTCAGGACTGACTTCCAGAAGAGAGCTTTTTTGCTGTGGTATGGTTTCTCCCGTAGAATAATGATTCCTTGGAAAAATGTTCAGCAGAGACAGCATGCATCACATCCCTGGAATTCCTGCGAAGGAGAAGAAACAGATGCTGTTTTTCAAACAAGCATCCTCTTTTGTACAACTGCGAAGTACAACCAGTTTTACACTAATCTTATCATCTGATAAACCAGATTATAGGAATCAGAGGGAGTACAAGCTCCCTCATGCAGAACATATTCAAATAAATCTGTTGAATATCCCAACTGCTTAATCAGCATGTCATTATACTGTTGACAGATAAGGATTTGAATGATCATATTGGCTGCAAACGGCAGAATTGCCTTAGATGGCAACAGGCATTTTGATTTCTTTGGTGCTTTGAGATTTTCTTGCCTGAGGACTGCATTATGGATGCATCTTATGCAATTCTTCTATTGTTTTTTACTTGAAAGAAAATTGATTTATTAACAGGATGAGAAAAGAGGGTCATTAGATGAGTTGAAATGATTAAGGAACATATTTCTCCTAAGTGAATCATGCTTTTAATTATAAAACAAATAGTTCAAAAAGACTAGTGACTTATCTCTTTCATCTAACTCTATATTTTTATAGTCCCAAGGAAACAATGCTCTGGGATAATCTGTACAGGTCATTTAACACATTTGAACATATAACAATAAAATTTAGTATGTACCTGAGCAATCTGCTCAGATTTCCTTTTACCTTTCCATACATGCTAATATATATTTCTGACCACACATATAAGTTTGATTTACCTATGAGAAACTCATGCCAGATTTCAAAATAGGTTTTAAGTGTCACATAATTTCACCTACCTCAAAATATCAGGTGAAAAGATGGTAAGACTCCCTTTCACTGGGGTTCAGGTGAGAGCCAGAGAGAAGCAGACGTATCTGGGTGTTTAATAGGTCTCTAATGGAAGGTGTTACCATTATATAGCACTTAAGCTCCAACTTTCAGAAGTCCTGATCAGGCTGGGCTACCAGAGAAGCCCCAGAGGCTCTGTAAGCTCAGATCTCCCCAAGAAACACAGGATCACCGGCTGAAGTCAAGCCCCAAACAGTCATGTGCCTCAAACCAGGGCATGGCACTTTTTGAATTTGAATTATCAATGAGAGATTATTAATATTGCAGTTAAACCTGATTTTTTTTGTTTAACAAGCAGAAGCCAGGGATATGATTAGTGGTTAGCATAAATTATTAGCATAAATTATTGATACATATAGAGAACCATCCATGCAGGCACTGTGTTTCTGGAAACAGCTCCAGAACACCATAAAGTCCCTTCCTTTGTCCTGAAAAAGCATCTAGTATATCTGAGCCACAGCTGGCAAATTTATCTTCGTGTGTTTTATAACCTCTAAGATATTCAACATTTCTATGTCACTTCTTCCAGACCATTATTTACTCTGGGTATTTTCCCAATACCTAGTCTGACTACTATTTGCTGCAAATTCAGCTGAATTTGTTCTAGTCCCACACCCAGCAAACAACAGATGTCTGTCTTCTTTCTAAAAGCTTTTTATATATTGGAAGGCCACTAGAGAAGAAAATATTTTATATATGCAAGATGCGTTTTGTCTAATTGCTGAAAATGTCTCATAAGCTTGTAGCAGGAAAGAAATCTAACACAGATATCAACATTATTTGACCACAGTCCCTCTTCAAAGCCATTGCCTTCTTCTTACAAGAGAGGGAATGCTAAAAAGAACTGATAGTGCATTAATATCTATGTTTATTTTTATTTATATGTATACACTTTCAACAAGGAACTTGCAAAAACATAGCACTGCAAAAGGAGCTCTCAACACAACTGACAAAATCTGTCAGATCAACTATCACCAGTGAATACTTCGAGAGCTCTAAAAACTGAACATATTGGGAATTATAGACTTGTGTGATTCTGTTAAAAAACAAACAAACAAAAAACATCTGAGGAAGCTCATATTCACATGTGACTTGAAGAAAACTAGAGTGCTCAGCATAGTTGGCAGCATCTCATTTGCTGGCTTACAGTGAGTACATTAAAAAATTCATGCTGCATGAATTCATTTACATGGGCCAGTTCTGGGAATATATTTCTAAGCTTCAGAGATCCACCAGAGAAGAATAATTTCCTCTTGTGGATGAGCAATGGACCCTTCTGGATGGCTTTCCTGGCATCAAATTGCAGAATGAGTGTAATTTAAAGCAAGGTAAGTCATTTGACTTAAATTAAATAAAAGTCTACCCAGGGCTTTCATGCAATAGAAGAAAAACTTCAGAAGTCTGCCAGACATCCAACAAAAGCATCTGTTTCCACCTCTTTTTTGTTAGGGGAGCTGTTTTAGGCACAATTTTATTGTCTTGTTATTACTGTATCAGCTGAAACCATAACAGAGGAATTTGTATGAAGAAACTGGCCAAAAGCTAATGAATAATTAAGTAATATACAATAATACAATACAATAATTTCCCTGCTGATGTTCACAGAGGAAAATACTGATAAGAATAATCCAGTTTTATGGACCAGGAAATAAACTGATTGCTCACAGAAGTAAATGCACCTGGAGAAAGGGGAAAAGCAGCTCTGAGAAGGCAGTGCACGTGTAGTAGAAGACCCGGGAAGCAATCCTGTTGTAGCCAGCAGTTCCCATGAGCAGCAGAGGCCTATCCACTAGGGAACTGGCCAGAAACAAAAAGTAAGGCGGCCTACTTTCAGTATTTGAGGTGAATGGAAGAGCAAATAGGGCATTTTCAGGGATATCGAAATAGGAAGTAGATGGACCAGGTATATTTACTTTTCCTTTGTTGCACACAGCTTCCTCAAATGGCACTGATTGAGGAGCCATCCCTGGTGACAATCCCCTCCAAGTGCAGCAAGAATAATCCCCTCCAGCGTTGTTCTTTGTCACTATACTTTTCAAAAGAGAGTTAGGGAGCTTCTTTTTAACTTTGAGAAGAGTAATTTTGCTAATCTAAACAGTTTAACACAGAATAACATTATTTTTATATTTAACAGCAAGATAAATGGTTCCTTACAACAACTTTGGATTTCTTTGAAGAAGAAAATTACATATTTTAAAGCTATTTTTTTCTAAGAAGCATTTTCATTGTGAAAGTATAGTAATTTTAAACAGATGGAAAGTTTGCATTCTCTCAAAAGAAAAGGAGACATTGAATTTCAGTTTAAGTATAATGCTTTTACCCCCTTTATTTTGATTTTTCTTTTTGTTAAAAAAAATAATCAGAGCATATTCAATTTGTCTTGGCTTGAGCTACTTTTATAGATGTTGGGTTTTTGCATAGCCAGTGAATTGATAATTCTGTTCTTTTATTAACATATAAGTTTGAGTCAACAAGTTGAAAGTTCATTTTTCACAGGTTACCGGATAGAAGTCCTCTCCTGTAGACCACTGACAATCTGAAAATATGAGAAAGATCTCCTGGTCCTGCTGGCAGCAATGGCCAGGAACAACTGAAAAGTCTAAAATGAAACTGGGCCCATTCTACCTCTTTCAGTTCAGTAGAAAGAGGAAGCAGAGAAACAGTGCTACAAACAGAAATGCAATGATCTTGAAGAAGCTTCACCTACTTTTTTCTCAAGGTCCAGTCTGAATTGCATCTGACCCTCTCTGTGGGCTGACTGACAGCTTCAAGGAGGATGAAGCCTGAAGGAATCTGAGAATTCCAAAGAAGATTGTTTCTAGCCATATAATTTGACCACATTCTGACAAACAAATACCAACAATCAGTCCTATTTTAATTTATTCAGATATTAGCTGCCCAGTCAACGATGAGCAGGTCATATAATGCATATACCATGATAAATTAATTTTTAATATATATTTTAAAAGACTGGATGCTATTGACAAGACTAGATGATATTGTTTCACTTTAAAATCACTGGAAAATCTACTTATTCTCTGATGCTGATTGCAAAGTTATGGCCCTAAATGTTATTGTAACTAACAAATTCACGGTAAGATTTTGCCACCAATCTGATTTCATGTTTTTCTCCACACATATCCAGCAACCCCATTGTCTTCCCTGAAAACGCAGGTTGTAGTTGTGATTAATTCTATTTTCTGAAAAGTTTAGATATTAGGAAGGGAAAGTTCTCCCTTGGTTTTAATGGAAATGGTCTTGGAAAGATAATCCTGGACCAATGCCATCACTCTCCCTTGAGTCTGGAGGGAAGGTAAACAAGAACTTGGCCTATAAAGTTTAAGCAGGAACTGAACAGGATTGAGTCTGGGAGGTTCTTTTGTCCTTTTACAAAAAGTACGGTTGTCCTTTACAGACCCAAATCAACCAATTTTATTAAACAGATGTAAAGACCCAGCTGCTCATTTGTCCTGTACAGCTACTTACCCTAGGACCAAGAAAACCTGTGGTGGGTAAGGGTAAACTGCTTATTTCCAGATCCATTTGTTTTTATACCTTTTTTACACTCACTTGGTTTATTTGTGGGGCTCTGTGCAAATGAAACAGGACATGCCCGATTACCTCCCAGCTCTGCAGACATGCAGGCTTTTCTGCAGCTTCAGCACACTGTGGTGTGGTTATCTAAAGTCAAATATCTGTGTCACTGTCTTTTGGCTCGGTGCCTTAGATAGCTGAAAGAATGGAAATTGTTTAACACCTACAATTTTCACCAACAGTGATTGTCCTTATAATTAGACAAGCACTCTACTATAAATGGGCTTATTTCAAATACTTTCCAGGAATTTTTTTTGCTATCTTCTTCCATTCCTTTCATGCTTTCCTTGCAAGCATTACGTTTGAGATTGCAAAAAAAAAAAAAAATTAAAAGGTGTTTATTCAAAGATATCAGTAAATAGTCTTATAGATGGTACTAAACAGAAACAAACACGTTCTTTCTCAGAAGACTGGATATGTATAAAGCTCCAGTTTTGCGAAGTTTGTAAAGAGTATTTTAACTAATTTAATAACCTGGCCAACAACAGTCTCTGTAGAACAGTAATTTGTCTTGCTTAAATGGCTTATAAACACCTGATTCCAACTTTAGAAACTAATTAGTGAGCTGGAGATTTTACATTAAATGGGCCTTTTTTTGATATCCAAAGCTGTGCTGAATCTAAATGTCAACATTTTTTCTAATTATGAAAAACACAAAGGGCTGTCACAGGGTTAGGAAGCATATTGTGTCCTTAACTGAGATGAAATGACAGGCAGTGTATCATTCAGCCACATACTTGCTTATTTAATAGTACCAGAAAAACTCATGATTAGTTCTATTTTCTGGAACAGAAGAGTTTAGGGATTAGGAAGGGTAAAAGCTCTCACTTGGCTTTAATGGAAATGGTCTGGTAAAGATAATCCTGGCCCGATGCCATCTCTCTCCCTTGAGTTTGGAGTGAGGGAAGGTAATTGAAGTCAGGAGACTTCTTTTCACCAGGCTGCTGGTATCCTGCAGGACAGGATGTGACCCTGGGACCCATCATGGCACTCATCCATACCCAGGCTGGAGTGCTCACAACAACAAATAGCTTGAGCCAGCCGGACTCCTGCAGCCACCATGCAAACACCCTGCTCCTACCCTGGCTGTCTGGAAAGGCCCAGTAAAATGCTCTGATAGAGTCAAACTGCTCCTGCTCCTGCTCCTGCTCCTGCTCCTGCTCCTGCTCCTGCTCCTGCTCCTGGATGCAGTGTTTGGACCTGCTCTACCTTTATTTGCTTGCAGGCTTATACCTATGCAACGCATTCCCTTCTCAAGAAGTACTTTTCAGTTTGTCCTTCAGATATTTTTTTGACACTGGTGTGTCACCTATGCTTACATTTCCATCATCAAGTTCAGTGATTGATTCAGAATGATTTTCCTTCATCTCAGAGTTAACTCCTTCAATGGTCTTCTGACAGAATGACTTACGACCAATGCTTGTTAAAAAAGAGATGTCTGAAAGAAGAAGAAGAAGAAGTCTTAAAGTGTTTTGGGTTTTTTTTAGGCCTGTCTAAAACAGCTACAGGTAAAAAAAAAAGGAAAGAAAACCAGAAAACATCTAGAAGACAAACTGAGATGCTCTCCTATAACCCACAGTCTTTGGCCATTAAAAAAACTTCAGATTTTCTGTTCTGAACAAGTTCTGATACAGGATCTAGACTGATTCACTAAAGCCTGAATTTCAACTCATCAATGGTTTCACAGAAACACAGTTCATTGATATTGGATCATCTGATGTTATGGACTCATTTTGTGGTGCAATTCAGAAAGCTGCTTCTTAATACAGGAGAGAAGTCATTTTTATATAACACCAGCCCTGTTCCACTGATGATTTGTTTCAGGGACCATTAACTCCTATGGAAGCTTTTTCAATGATTTTTAAAACTGAGATGATTCAAGGATGTTAACTCCGGCTTGGACAGTTTTTGAGGTTTCAGGAAAAATAGTTTGTTGATGAGGCAAAACCAATGTTCTTAGACAAGATGAAACTACATCAAAAGGCCTATTTTCAGATTTAAAATGTTAGCTTTAAGCTTTCCTTTCTCTCAACAGAAATGACCAGAGATCCCAGAGCCTCAGATATTGTCCTTAAACTTCATTAGAACTGATGAATCCCCACAAGTTCCTTCCACTTTGTCAAATATAATACCAGGTGATTATTAAAATATTCTGAGTAGCTCAGCTTGATAAATTCTGCAGTGCAGCACTCCAGAGTACTCATCATTCTCATGGGATTATCTTCAGCTCAATGCCCTTATCAGTTTCCCCGAGTGAGAGACATTAGAAGGAGAAGTGAAATGAAAGTCTCTATCTGGGCAAAGGCTCCCACACTGCCAAAATGCAACTTTGTGCCCCTTCCATCAGTTTTCACTCAATATAAATAAATAGAAATAATGTAAACAGTCTCAGGAATTTTTAGGCCATGGCTTCCAAAATCTGTCTGATCTACCACTTTTCCTATGACTTAAAAAGAATGTTTTTACATTTGGGATCAAAACAACCAGATGAACTAGAAAATTATATTTTCATCTTCTTTATAGTCTAGCCAGATCAAAGAGCAGAATTAGAGATGCCAATACTAGGTAGCTGACAGGCAGGTTCTGTTTATCACAGCTTATGGCCATTGTCCTGTGAGGATTAAAAAGCTTAAGAATCTCCTTTCAGGAACAAAAATGACAAGACTTTCCTAGTGATTCTTGTGCCTTTTAGAGAAAGGAAGGCTTAATTATTCTTTATACAATTCATATCTGTCGTGGGGCACATGAGAAAGAGGATTGCAAAGACTTTGCAGACTCCAGCTGTTAGACTAGGGGGAATCTGTCCTGAGTTATGATTGATACTGTAGGAGTCCTGTAAGCCTGACACTGGGTCTATTTGGAAACAAACATTCTTGATATATTACCTCATCAAAGCTTGTTGAGAGAGGTCCAGCCCTGGCTGTGCCTCTGGACACCAAGGTGTTCAGGTCAAGGAAAGAAAAACCCCAGAGTTTGCTTTCATAAAATATTTTTTATAATTTTAATAAAAATAACAGTAGCCAACTCAGCACCAGGCAGTAGGACAGACATACTAATATGAGGGGGGATGGCATTGAAGAACTGCCAGGAACACAGAGATCTCTAATGCATACAGAGGAGAATAGAGATAATTCGTTTTCTTTCCTGTCAGTTTTACAGATGCACGTCTCCAGAAAGAGCATTGTATGATAGAAAGTTTTGTCAGGGAGCTGACAATGGAGTGTTCTATGAACCCTTCCAGGGTGTTGATAAGGGCATTGCTGTGAAATGTTCCTTCACACCATAGACACCTTCGTTGCAACAGCTGGCCCAGTATGCCCAAGTTAAAACCGAGCAGTTTGGTCACAGGCAGTAAATAAACATCTCCTGTGTTTACATTTACCTATCATTTCACAAGGATCACGTGCTTACTGCTGACATATGTATAAGCTTAATTCACTTCTTCTCATTTCCAGATGGTCGTTAAACACAAAACACAGCAGTGGCTTATAAGAAATGAAATTAAGAAATTATCACTTCTGATTCAGAACTTATTCTGTTACTGGGCAATGTTTGAAAGAAAGTGTTATTCACTCCATATAGGAATTTTAAATATGGAAGTGCTAGTTCAAGTTTTATTTTGAAGCTAGAACTCTGCTTTAGCCATCTTAGGGACAAATTTCCATCGGGAGCATGAACTCATAAATGGTGAAGCAAACCTGAAAGCAGGTTTATCTGTTTGATTGTTTTTCTTTATACAATCCCCCACACTGTAAAATGAAAGTACAGATCTTATGCTAATCTGTTAAAATAAGCCTCATTCCATTTTTCCTTTGTTCCTCTGTCCATACACATATTATGTCTTTGACAAAACCAGTTCTTGAGGATCAGTACAGAATGACACATCTGCAAATCTGGTCTTGGCTTGGTTTTATGTATCCCCTAATATCTCCATGACACTTAAATAAATAATATTTTATATTCCTTATGCCAAGAGGTCCTTGCCTTCCCTGGAGCTGTGCTCAGCCTCCACAAGTTGTGCTCAACCCTGACCAAGTTCACTTGTGATTGAAGGCTTCATCCTGCCCGCTATCGGGCAGTTTTGTATTGACAATATCACAGGTCCTGGCTGGAGAGAACAGATCCCTCCACAGGAGCTCACTCACAGTTTGCTGCAGCTTAGTGAGTAGCTGAACCACTGCTATTTTCTGCTGAGCTGCCAAGAGTTTACTACAGAGTAGCGCTGAGCTGATCTATTACAACTGACTTGAACTGGGTGAACTTAAAATTTACTGCTAAATTAGCATTGATGCTTTTGAACATCTAAGTCTCAAACATCCATTTTTAAATGTATGAACTTTCTTAATATGCTGTGTATTGCCTGTCTTATTTTTCTGACCTGTTTAAATACACACCCACTTCAATTTGTAACCTTTTTAAAATTTGCTTCTACCTAAAGTGTTTGGTTTGGTTTTTTTTCTCTCTGCTTGACACCAACATATATTATAGGTATTTCCTCAGCAGTCACAAGGGGCACAGTCTTCTATGTGTCTTCACAATGATAGGATTCTTAGTACGAAAATTCATCCAGTCAGAGGTTTAGACAAGCATTTTACAAGAGTTATATGGCTTTCTTACACTGATCTTTTAAAGCTGGGTCTATACTGATCACAGTAATAACTTCAAGAAAAGTAAAATAAAGCCAAACACATATTTGCTTTTTAAGCTTTAACAGCATCTTATCTGCTGTGTGCTCTTTATTCCACTTTTATTCCACAAAAAGCTGCCACCAGTGCCTGAGGTGTACAAGTTCAAGGACACCAAGAGAGCAGTTCTACTTTTGTATTTGTTTGGTCTTTGTATGGTCTATGAGATGAATACAACTCACCTTCTGTCTCATGGTTTGTATGGCAAGGATATGATAAACACAGCACTTTATTATTCCCAGAGGAGCTTCACTGGCTTTTCTAAGTAACACCCCAGTAATCTTACTGGCAGTTGGGATTTTTCCCTAGTGGCAAACAGCAACCCCCAGCTTGCAACTTGGACAACTGATCTGTTAGCCCATCACATTTTGAATTTCCAAATGTCCATTTTCCAGCACCTGCCTCTACTGTGTATTGAAAGAAATCAGCTTAGATAAAAATTATGGGAAGGAAAGATTCCAATTGACTTGATGAGGCCATAGAGGTGCTTCTAAGGTCATTGTTGTTCAAAAAAAGTTTGGAAGTCCAGCCATAAGTCCTCTCATTCACCTGTTGCATGCTCTGGTATCCCCAAACCCAAAAAGTGAGTTTTAAGCAATAATACAGAAATATGCCTTCCCTATTCTGGCCTTACAGCTGCTAATGATTCTCACACAGCCATAGCAGCAGCTCTGCGTTCCTCAGCAAGTCTAACCACAGAGTGCCTCAGTTTGTCTCTCAGTGTACAACCAGCATTTGGATACAGACTTACCACAGTAACTACAATTCCAGGACAGCATTTGATAGGATGGATCTGCTTTGATATGTTGATTTTATTTTTTTCTTCATATATGGTGGATTATTACAACCATAAACATTTGAATTACCTTTTCACCACACACACTACCTCTTTGAAGGTAGAATTCCTCTTTGAAGAATAAATTCGAATGATTTGCTTTTAAGAGGAGTTAACAAAATGATATTAAACCTTTGAAAAAACCTTCCCCCCTTTCAAGGCACTGACTGATAACATTCTTATGTGACCTTTTTCCCTTCAATGAGGTGCCAGATCTACTGAAAAGGCATTTGGAATGTTCTGCACATTCTGCGTGTGCAGAACAGGAAGGAGGAAAAAAAAAGATCCAGTTTCTTAGTAGCCCATGTAAATATATTTTAGGCAAGATAGAGAAGAGGTTTTCTGGAATAGCTGCAATACATTCCTTGCTGCAGCAGTGTTGGGATCCTTATAGGCAATCTTGGCAATGAGATACATATCCTGTAAATAATATATTGATTTTGCTTAATAGAAGACCACTGGAGAAAATCAAGCAGGAAAGCAACAGCTGTATGTGGATAAATTGCTTCCAAATGAACACGATGGGAAGGGAAGGAGAGGGAGAGGATCCATGGCAACAGCTTCTTTCTGTGCTGCATGTCCCAAAATTAGAAAACCAGTTTGCAGGGCTGCAAACAGGTGAACCAAAAGCTATAAAAAAATATTTGTCAAGTATTGTAATCCCTGGAAAAGAGGAGGATGACCACATCTGTTCTTCTGTAAAACATATTTCTCTCTATGCCCAAGCTAAAGAAGTTGGTCCTTAAACAAAATGAACCCATTACTGTGCCCAGAGTTTAGAGAGGGTCTGCTGGAAACTTAGACCTATCAAAATCACCGTGTGTAGACAATCACTGAGCTAAACATGTGAGTAGACAGTTTATTGCACAAAGATGGATTTTCTCTGAAAATCATTGGATCTAAACAAATAATACTTGGCTTTAAGAGGCCTGTCTGGTCATTTTATTAACAGCATGCTGCTGCTTCTGGACAGAAGTACAAAACAGCACTTAAACCTGATGAGACAATCTCAATTAGTGCTTGGTCATTGCAGCCAGGGCTTTTTATCAGGGGGAGAAACACAATGTTCCCCTGAGAAAAAACAAAAGACCACTCACGAAGACCATAGAAAGCTCATCATCAAGTAGCAAAGGTGCAGTTAGATGATTAGTAATAGTAGCCATTGATTGCATGCTAATGTTTCCCTTTAAAAAGTGGTTTCTTTTGGCTATTGTGATAATAATTGAGCCAATATTAATAAAGGAAACACAGTGTAACAATAAATTCTTTAGTAGGAGTAATAAGAGCAAAATAAAAGACAGGCCTGCTCTATTATTCAGCCAGGTGGAGAAACAACAGCTGATCATACTGTGAAGGCTGAAGGATTTAGTGGTATTAAAAGAGTCTTCACTCAAAGGATGGCTTAATATGTTTGTTTTCAACAAGAAATGTACAAAAATCTTTATATGGAAGAGGTATGGATAAAGGTATGAAATAGCCTGAAAAATCAGACCTGGTGAGGTTCACCTGGCAGCAGGAAGAGGCAAACAAGATGCTCTTTGATGGGGACAAAGGGCAAAGACCTTCACTTCAGTGGGAATAATCAGCCACCTCAACTGTTTCAGGCAGCAATGGAGTCTACACTACTGGAGATTTTTAAGGATATTTCAGAGAAAAAAAGTGTGTTAGAAGTAGACTACCTAGTCCTGCCCCAAGAAAAAGGAAGAGTAGAAGTACAAAGATAGAAGTACTTCTGCAAAATTAATTTTCAAAAAAATTGAAAGTTGACTAACTTTTCAATCCACCCTGTTGTGCAGCTTTCACTCAGGCAATGATGGCCACCTTTTCAAAATATCTCATGGCCTGGCATGCTGAATTTTGGGAAGCTGATCTTTGACTTTGGCACCCAAAAAGATGCCAGCACTTCTGGTGGTGAATCTGAATGTAGAAATGTTAGCAGTGAAGCTCTTGGTGCCAAGTTGGACAGTGATTGCTGATCTATTTTAACATTGCAAAAAGCAGAAATCTTGAGGTCTGGTAATTGTAACTTTACTCTAGATTTGCCTGTGGGCTATTTTATACTCTTCTATAGCTCCATGCAACCAACTATAACATTTGTACACAAATCATCCCTGCACAGAATGAATCCAGAAGGATGTCCATAATAAACAAAAGTGGAGAGATTGTGCAACTCCAACACTTCACTCAGTTCCTGCAACCCCACTCACACATAAAACTCTCTATCTCAGGTCCTGTGTAAACATGTCTTGTTTCTATGGCAACAGCTGCATCAAGTATTCTTTTCATTAAATGGAAACGTTCTGAGCTGGGAACAAACATGCTGCATTAGCTGAATTCTTTATCATTTGAGGAATGCTTGTTCTCAAGAAAAATAAATCATTGGGACTTGGACATTGGATTTTTAGTTTAAATCTCTTAGCATTAAAGACACCGATAACATTTCCACTGAAACAGTTTTTCAAGGCAATGCCAAGTCATTGACCCCAAGATATCTTCATTGAAGGGGATCTTTGCTATATATCTGCCAAGCTTGAAGAGATCATGTGTGGCTTCCTTGCTGGATGCTATAGACCCTGTAAACACAGGATCCTGAAAGTTCTGGGAGCTCAGGGAGCTTTAGGAGTCTCAGTTAGAGCCACAGCTCTCAATATTCCCAGTCCCTATATCTTCAGAACTGGGACTGCAGGACTGTGCATGTGTTCTCAGCGCCTGTGACTCTCAGGTGATGTGAGCCGGGTCTTGCATGGAAAATGCTAATTCAAGAGAGAAAGGAAAAATTTCACTGGACATTCATAACTTGTGGCTAATTTAGAACAAGTTTTTGAGGGCGTTTTGTTTTGTTTTGATTTTTGAGGTCCATTTTATATACAAGTCAAAAAAATAAAAATCATTTTCTATTAGTACAAAACACAATGTTTAGCAAATAACTTATTGTACTGCTATCCTGCTGTTATAGATCTGTCAAAGTAACTTGTGTTCTAAGGCTCATAAATGCCTTAAGGGACAATCCACTTAATCCTCAGCATGTGTGAGGCTGTTAAACTTCACTAGCCACTCCTATGCTGAGACTGTACAAAGTGAAATTGGCCTTCCACAGAGGAATTATATCGTGGCCTCAAGAAGCACAAACCTGAGTTGCCTGTAAATTTCCTGGATACTCTATTTCAACAATTAATAACTTTTTGGTTAAAAATACGTCTTTAGTTTATAGCTTGAATGTGTCTGACTTTAGGTTCTAGCAACTTGCCCTGACTGCTTTTCTACAGAAAGCCCTTTAATTCCCAATATTGTGGGTTTTTTCACCACATGAAGATACAGACACATTATAAGTAAGTAATCTTGCAGTACTTTATTTAATAAACTCAATAGATTGAATTGTTTTTTCACCTCCATTGCAATTTTCTGGGTAAAACATCGTTTTTATGGTTCATTTTTCTACTCTGCAATATTAACACTATGGACAGGGGAACTGAGATGGCGTGGGAAGCTCCTGGAGGATTTTTTTTGTGCGAGAGTAAATGAGGAAAAGAGAGAGTAAAGATTGTTTCTGTATCCTTACCTAACAAGAAATACATGGAGAGGTCTTTTTTCACAACTATTCTACTAATTCTGTCTGAACTCAAATTTATAGTAGATTAGTTCTGATTCAACCTGTAACAGATTTCAAGCTTCTGACTTATCTATGAAATAAGGTTAAAAACGATGCCATTTTTAGCCAATGCCATGATGTTCTTACACTCCTCCGAGGTGCACACGGAGTTCTACAATTTTTTTAGGTGAAATTTAACAAATCAGAGAACTCTCAGACAATTTTTATGGAATGCCATATGTTGCTTTTTGGTTTATTTTGGTTTGCTTTCTTTCTAGTTGATAGTAGACATCTAAGAAACTAAAGAGTGGCAAAACATTTCTCCTTGTTTATGTGGTAAAAGTAGAGCTCAATAGAAATTTGTAGCTAATTTGGACATGCTAATTTGTTGAAACATAAATTATGTCAGGCAGAGAGTGGTATTTGAAATATCAGACACCTTAGCTGAGCTTTTATTTTCCCTAATTTCCTCCTTATCAGTTTTACTCCGTATTTTACATGACTCTGAAAACAAATTTGAAGAAAGTGCCTGTTCTGGAAAGAAACTCTTTTGTGCTCTTCCCTTCTGAGATTGATGAGTAAGGGTTTCCCTCAGCCTACCCACTCCAATTTCTGTGTCCTATACCCTTCCTTTCCATTTTGCCTTTATCTCTCTCGGGGAAAATGTGTGAAACTGAAGTGCTGAGGCAACACATTGTTCACCCAGTTTGTCTGTTGGATTTTTCCATGTACCTGCTGTCTGTTTGAGATGTAAACTCTTAGGGAAAAGAAATAACTCCTATTTCATGTTGCCAAAATGCCCAGTGCAGTGATAGATTTTTATTTATCTGCGACATGTCCTATTCCTTTTCATTTTGTCAGGATATGCAAACATACAGAAATTTGCTTGCTCTTGTGAGTTTTTAAGAAACAAACGTAATGAGGACAAACATGATGATGTTTACAACAATAATAATAACAATAGCAGACTTTAAATGGTTTTCTTTCAAACCCAACTCAAATGAATCTTCCTGTTAATTCTAGTAATGCCAATTTTACTGCATTCCAAAGAGCACTTATGAACCTGAAAACATATCTTGGACTCCTATCAGAGCTTTTCCATCTTTTTTTTCCTTCATAGTTGCATCTCTCCAGTTCTGATTTCAGTTTCTCTCATCTGTCTCCCTATCCATATAATGAAACTCCTGTCTGTTCCAGAAAATTGTTAGCTTTCATCTGACAAAGTTATTTTTCTTTCCCCACTTTCTTCCACATCCTCTCTTAGCTTTTCCTTAAAACTGGTATCTCCAACTTCACACACACAGTTTCTGTATGTCATCTCCACTATTTTCTGCCTTTTTCATTTTCAACTCACCTTTCCCTCATTTCCTACACAAAATCCTTGAAATTTTGACTGTGTGTGCTGTTTCAAGGGCTGCCATAAGTCCCAATGTGTGTCAACACGTAAGGAAGGATTTCAAATAGCTTCATGTTTCTGTCAAGTCTCCCATTTTCTCTAAGAAGCATTTTCAGGCCAGGGAAAGAAAATAGTTTGTTACAGATTTCTTTTGCTATTGCATATTCCCCAATACTATTTTGCTCTGGTACTGAGGGAAATATCTTTCTTCAGTTGACTTCATAAGTATTTTTTAATATTTTGATAATTAAACCACAGTAGAATATATATTGGGTCTCTTTACTCTTTGAATTGCAGTTCTCACTATTCTCTCTTTCACTGCTTTGTTGCCAGCTCTTTACCTTTCAATATGTGTTCTGAAAGATTTCTTTTTCCCAGGTAATACAATCCACATACTTTTCCAAAGCTAAAACTCATCTTCTGCAGTAGAGTCAGCAAAGTCAAGTCTTCAAATGCCAGACAACTCTCCTGCTCTTTGTAAGAAGATTTCACACCCCTGTCAACCACAGCTGTAGTGTTCTCTTTTTCTACATTTATTACTTTTATTCTTAGCTGAGGATGCATGAGAGCTGATTTCTCTATCAGCTGCAAAACATGGGAACACTTGGATGTTGTAATTCCTGGCACCATGCTGTCCTATAGCTGGTGACTGGGTAACGGAGCAGGAGCTCCGGAGCTCCAGAGAGGTTTTGCACACGCACAAGGGAATCATATTCCCAAAAAAAGGAATGTCTGAGGTGGAAACTGCTACTCTGTCCTCAGGAAATGAGAGTTAAGGATTTGTTATTTGAAGAGTCTGAATCAGGACATGATTTACCTTTTTGTGAAAAAAACAACCCTAATCATACATTATTTTCACCATTATTCTTTGATTAATAAGTCTGAAATATACTTGCTGTGGACAGTTCTGAATAAACCTCCTCAGATAGCAGATCAGAAAGAAAAAAACCCGAACAACTAATGCCTCATCATTGAATTTTAAAATGTATTGCTTGAATAGATTAAGCACTATGGTATGAGGAAAAACATCTTTCATTTGCCTTCAAAATGGATTAATGAAAGGGAGGTTTTTTGGGGTTTTTTTTAGGACTGGTACACTTTGTTTTCTGCTATCAATCACTTTAATGTCCCAGAACATTCTGACCACATGTTCTGCTGTCTCTAATTGGCAGTGAGGCAACCTAATTAGAGGAAGATACATGCAAAGCTATGTCACTTAAGGTGAACACATCATGAGGTAATTCTAGAGTCATTTGAATGAAATGGGCTAAAGATGCAGGCTCACAGACTGACTGGAATGCTAAGAGGAATACGTAGTATTCGGAAGATGTTTTTACAGCTAATAGGGACAAGAGAAACCACCCTGGTGAGAAGGGCAAGCAGAAATGAAAAGATACCATTTCAGACAGAATAGGCAGTTAATCCACTGATCCAAAACCAAGCAAATCAAGCTTAAATTTTCAAGGTACATAAAGAGTTTATCACAATTTGCCAGAATCTAGTAACAGAGGTGTTGAAATCAAAAGACTAACTTAGGAGGCATTTGTTTCTAGACTGTTCTCTAGATTGTTCTAACTGTCCTCTGTCTCAGAGTTCCTCAAATAACCTCAAACAACCTCAAATAACCTCAAATAACTATGGAGAGGTTACCTTAACTTTTACCTTCTTATTGTTTCAGATGTTCTCACTTGCTGTCTTATTTCTACAGCACTTTGGCAACATTGCATCCAGCCTTCAGAGCTGTTCACTCACAGTGTTCATCGGTGAGTGGGTTAACTGCAACATGGATTGGATAACTTGACTTGAACATAACTTTTGAGACCACAAATATATAATGTAAGGTCTTATTCATTCAGTTTGATGATGGCACAGATGATGTTGACACTGGGTGGTACAGATAACCAAGATTCATAATGTTACATTAAATAGCAAAAATAGGAGATACGACATTTTTGTAGCCAAATAAGCAACAACTTTAAGCAACCACTTTAATCAACAGTAGGTGGGTCACTGTTCCCACCTGGCCCTTCTTTTTAATGGAAGGAAATATTAGTATGTTAGAATAGTAAAGATTTATGAAGCATAATTCAAAAGATATGCCATCTCATAGGGTTAATGAGGGCACTAAAAGCTTTGATTCACAGAATCATAGAATCACAGAATCATAGAATCACAGAATCACAGAATCATAGAATCATAGAATCACAGAATCATAGAATCATAGAATGTTTTGGGTTGGAAGAGACCATAAAAGTCATATAGTTCCATCCCTCTTCCATGAACAGGAACACCTCCCACTAGACCAGTTTGCTCAAAGCCCCATCCAGGTTCCCCTGTGAGAAACACAAATGAGCTTTCTGTCAGGTCACACTAACACTCAGAGGTTGATTTATGTGACATCAGTCAGCAAAAAGGTTGAAACTTGCTTTTATAACAGCACTGTTGGGAAAAATATAGTAAAGTCTTAACCCCTTACATAACATATTTATTATCTATATACTCCAGAAATGTCTTTCTGTCATTCACTTTACTTTAAGTGAATGACATCATCTAAGGCCTTGCTTAATGCACTGACATTTCTCTTGACATGAAATAAGCTGACATTAGTTCACCTATTGCTGCCAAAAGCAGAAGTGCCCTTCAAATGTACCAGATTATAATGACCTCTACTAAAATAAGGGAGTTGTCACCTGGCTGACTTTCAATAGTTCCATTGAGTGCCCTGACTGACAAATTAAACACGGTCCCATTGTGTGTTTGCTGCAGTGTTAAGGCAGGCACAGCCCAGCAAAAGGGAGAAGTACTCAGGGAGAAAGGGGAGAATGTGGCTGGAGATTCTGTAGGTAAAACCAAATGTGGTTTTGCCATCTGTTCCAGTGCATAAACAGATTAAGAGTGTCATGCTTTTTATCTGGATCAGCTCATTTCTCTCCCATTAAGTCACTGATAGGCTATGTAAATCCAGCTTTGCTTTGAGTAATTTGAATTTAGAACAATGTCTTATCTCACCAGGCCACCCAGGTAAAAGTGATAACATAAAGGAGAATGTTTTTCCTGTCCTGTAATTAACATTTCATAGCCTCTATCTGCAACAAATTATCAGTTCAGAGTCTCTGCTGTGTCTGTAATCCAACCTGCTCAAGCAATTGGGGTATGAGCAGACACTAATGCAGAGACTGTTTGAGACGCCGTGGCATCGTATCTGGATTTCTGAATATATCTGTGGAAGCCATCATCCAAAACCAGAGAGACAGAATTTTTCCATGGCTCTAAATACTTACAGGATTCATCCAATTTTAATGTGGTTCCTGTAATAAGAAAATGGTGCTTTATCTCAGTGTTTAGAGAATATCCAACCCTGCCCTGATTCATGGTGGGATTTACTTTATTAGCCCCTGAAAATAATTATTTGTCTTGCTCATTGTGACAATTTGACAATGCATGTAGGGAGACCTATTTTAAGCAGTTTCTAGTGTCATTCTTCCAAAAAAAGCATCCCCCAACCTCCTTTTCTGTGACTGACTAATGCAGCAACAGGCAAAGTGTTCCAAGGAGGGAAAACAATACTCAATTACCTCTAAATGGCTTGGTGTGCCAGCATACTGAAGACACACCATAAGGAGGTATTAATCATGCAGAAGTTCCCACAAGCATCTTTCCTGATGAGCTAGCTGAGATCAGCTGGGCTGTCTTTCCCCACATGCTGCATCTTGAGCATTGCTGTCACAATCTGCACAAACAGGTTTTGCTTGTGAAAATCCCTTCTCAAGGGTGAATTAAGGTGTTACTTTGGCTTTCCTTGTGGAAGTCACATCAAAGTATTCCTTTCCAAATCAGCATAGTCACAACCAGCAAGTTTTCAAGTTTCATATTAGCTCATAACAGCGGAATGATGACTCTTCAATGTTCAGCCTGAAAGCAGAAGGGGATATGGTACATTTCTTTGATACTCTTTAATAAGCCTAGGTGAAAAATCCACCTTTCTCTCAAGAATGTGCTTTGTAGTTCTTCAACCACCATCAAACTTCTCTTTGCTGAGGTCTTGCAGGATTTCCTTTGTTCTCAGAATCATATGGTGATAGCCAATGAGCTCAAGTACAATTAGATTAACAATAACACTTTTTATCTGTTAACATAAAATCCAGTATTTTATGATGAATTATAAGTGAGGCCATGAGGAGGTGTGATTCCCCCTTGAAACAGGAGACAATTTTAGATCTGATTTCTATAGAGAGAGTATTTTGCTTCTAAACATGGCAGCAGGTAAAATTTCTTTCCAGTAAACACTGATATCCATACACTTTCCACTGAAAGGAACACAATCCAAACCTTTAACAGAATGAAATGATCAAATTCCCCATCCAAAAAGTTGCCTGTGGAGTGCATTCAGAGGGTCAGATTTTCATTTCCTCTAAGGTACTCTGATAGAACTGTATTGTAAATAAGAATTCAGACCCTGTCTTACTGGAGATTTGTGGTGTATTAGAGGAAAAACAATCAAAAGAGAGAAATAGTAAAAGGTAAAGCTATGAATGCAGCTCTTTGTAGAAATGGGCAGAATATACCAGGAAAACAAGAAGAAAACTTTTATTAGTTGTTAGCTGAGGGATAAAGGAGTGGACACAGGTTGGAACCTGGTTAACAGAAGGGGATGATATAAAAAAAAGTTGTATCAGATATACTGATGTCAAAACATCTTTGACAAGAAAGATGCACATAGCCAAAAGAAATTATAAGGGATTTCTTATCAACCAAGTGAGGATGAAGAAAATCATGAAGGAATTGATTAACCATGAATGGCAAAAGTCAGAGTTTGGGTGTTTGTGTACATGTCATTGTCTGTTTTTCAGACATGTCTTTGCGTTGCTCCGAGATGACAGACAATGTCAGCAGGAGATGATTCATTCTGAAAATGAGGATGGCTTTATGCATGTCTCATCAGTGAGTTCTCTCCAAATTGCAGATACATTAATAATGACGGATAATTCATCTCAAGGGAATTTTAGTTATTTAGCTATCAACCCAAAATTCGAAAGACAGATTCAGTAATTTTTGTTTTGCACTTATCTTACTAATATGTTTTCTTTTCATTCTTCCCTCTGCTTATAATTTTGAAGGACGTTCCTTATTCTATTCCTCTTTTTATATAACAAAGGAACATCTATTAATATCAGATGCATAAATGTTGTACAAAAAGGCTGTCACAAATCAAGTTCAAATAAGGGTTTCTTATCAGTGCTCTTGCTTATCAATTTACCACTATACTTGTCTCCAACAATGTTAATAATCCCTTTTTTTTTCTTTAAAGAGAAATATAAGGGCAGGAAAAATTTGTACTATGTATATTTTGTAGTAACTGTTTCATGACCTATAAAGTCCCAGCTTAAAGAAATCAATGGGATAAATTCAGTAGAATCAGTTCTCCACTCATACTGCCTTGGGCATCCAGTTGTAGAAATTCAAGTGTATAAAATTTCCTTGCTCTGTCCAATATGGTCCCTACCAACATCCTTCAGGGATGCAAGGGAAAGAAAATAATGAGACCTGTGTTTATGGTTGGAGTGTCATGACACAGGCCTTATCCAAAATACAATTCTATAAATAAAATAGAGTTATTACGTATTACCACAGGCTCTGGGTCAATGCTGTGTTTGAATACATGTATCAGCTGGGTAGTAGTTCAGGCAACCTATTTCCCTGTGCTTCCCAGGAAGGCCCTACACGCCCTTTGCTGCTCCTGGTCTTTACAACAGGTTGCTGGGCACCCTGTTACATCTCAATCTGACAGCACCTCCCAGTTAGGCGTTCATCCATTTGTACTGCTGGAAACAATGACTGAACTGAAAGGGAAGCTATGGAATATATAGGATGTATGGAGATGGTTTAGAGAGAAAGTTAATTCCTGGTCCAAAACTGGACCTTGTGGTTCTGCCTTTCTCACCTATAGAGTGAATCCGTAATGCTAAATCCTCTAAATATTTACTGGTGTGAACATCTTTCCCCTGGTAGCTCCATGGGTATAAATAGGAGTGGTTTGGGAAATATCTTTGACAGCCGCTATGGAAAGCTAAGCTTAGACATTAAATCTGCTATAATTCTTCAGTTCTTTGGAAGACAGAATTACTACAGTTTTGACAAGAGAAGGACACAAGAAAAATAGGTGACATTTCCCCTCAATACCATTCTGATGGACTCCTAAAGTGCAGCCAATTCTGCTTCTTCACGCAGCTTTGTGCGCTGTTGGACAGCAGCATGACAAGAAATGATGAATTTGGCTGTTGGTAAATCAGTGAGAGATTAGGTTGGCCCACTTTTAGCATGGTGAGATGACTGTTCCCGGCTTTCAGTCTCAACTATTAGATATTTTATTGATGAGAGGGACTCAAGCACTGTTTGCAGGTAACAAAAAGTACTAATTTACCTTGGAATAAACTTCTTGTTCTGCTCACCTCCAAGTTTACACTAAATTTTTACGTCTGCTGCATGATCTGCTTTGGTTTCTGGATAAAGGCTATTTCAGTTTTCATTTGTTCTGAGTAAATGCATCTATGCAATTGACAAAAAAGTGAACACAGTTTTACTTAGCAAGGAAAGGAACATGTGAAATGAATAAATACAGTAAAATTTGTAGGTACAACCTCGTGATAGCTCTGGCTGTGATAGGAAGAATTCGATATTGGTATGTAGTTGGCAAGGGAGGAGTGGCATTATCTCTGAGCAGACTGATGAGCTAAGATGCACTGCTGAAAACTTCAGTGAGATTCTGTGTGACACCTGGAGATCAGCTGTAGCCTGCTGGTCACCTAGGCTTAGCTCAGGGGTGCTGATGTTATGTGGTTTACTCAAGAACTGGGCCAAAAGCTGCCTGTGTCTCTTTCTGCTGCCTGCTTGTGCTCAGAGATGCAGCACACATCCATGTGAGAAAGATCACTCTGCCCTGAAGCAAGAAGATCGATACAATGTCTGAAATTCTTCTTAGTTGAGTAGCAATTACAATTAGGTTTCACTGTATCATGCAACAGTATTTTGAACAAGGAGAAAAATAGGTACTTCTTTTATCCACACCTCCAGTCTTGCAGTCAGTGGAAAGAACCAATGAACTCCTGAATTGAAGGACATGTTTATCTTAATGTAGAGTTTTAGAAATGATAATACTTGAAATTAATTCTACTATCATGACCTGCTCTCACTCCTAGAGCCATCAGAGGACGTATTTATCACACTCTTTCACTTTTCCTTCTTAGAATAAAGAGCAGCAGAGGAGTGAAGAGACCATGGCTGCTTTCATACCAACTGTTTTGAATTATTTATTCATTAGCAGACATTAGCAGAATCCTCCCACTCTTGAGGTCAGTAATTTGAATACAACCTAACCTGGAGCCAACCCCTGCTCAGTGAAAACTGTTCTGAGAAGATCATGGGAAGGATACACTAAGTGTTATATTAACAGACTGACTCATGATTATGTCATCAGGTTCAACACTTCTTTAATTTATGATGCTAAGACTGCTTTGTTATTTTTAAGAATAGTCTTTACTGCAAAAGTAATTTGTCTCATTTTTCAATAGCACCCACAGCACAATGCAGGTCTGTAAGTTATTTCTGCAGAGAACATTCATAAAGAAAAGATCAGAGATGCTTGAGGGAAATAACTTCTTTAGTTGAGTGGGGCCAGACACCTCTCTGAGGGATATGCAATATTATAACTAACGCACTTATCTATGCTCTAGTTCCAACTGAATCAAATACCTTCATTCATTGCAAAGGTTTGAAGAGTATGCATCATCCTCCAACTGTACCTCATTGATTGGGAAAGTTTTCTTGCAGATTGGGTTATTAGTACGCTCAATCTCTAGTTATCATTAAATGTCTCGGTCCAACATGGTAATTTTAAAGTTATACCACAGAAAATGCATTTTTGCTCTTAATTTTTCCCTCTTAATTTTTTCTATGATCCTGTTGAGTTTTGTGGCCAGTTATAGCTGCCACCATTGCAATACTCCTGGTTACGTCTGCACATCTTCCCAGCAACAAAGCAAAGCTTGGGAGAGGAGCTGGGAGGATACAAGGGAGTTCTTTCGGGGCTCCTCACAACAGGATTTCTCTTCTCTGTTCTGATGCAGTACAGGACTCCAGCCTTCAGCATGCTGTTCTCACACCTGATCACACTTTGGTCACCAGATGAATGCACTCTGTGAACCGCCTTCCTCCCTCTGCTGTCCTTCTGTGAAAGCAGATGAGGAAGAAGGGAACTGGACAAGATCCTGCTGCTCTTGAAGGACAAGAATAGATGCAGGCCTGGCTGTAATGCTGGAGGATATCATCAAAGGGAAGGACTTTCTGCTCCTGCTATTGTAAATGGGATGAGAAAGCAGAGAACAACTTTTGGGTTTGGCAAGATTCCCCTCTTGCAAGACTAGCCAGCCTCCCCTGCCACACCTGAGCATCTCCTTTCACTGCAAACTTATCAGCAACAGACTACAGAGAGACTTGGGCTGTATAAGCCCATCTTTTGTGATCTTTAGCCAGCTTTACATGGACTGAACCCATCTTTCATATAGTTTACACTTGAGCATGACAGGGTGATACAGGACTATTATTCTGCTGGTTTGTGTCTCAAGGGCCTCTCTCTTCTTCAGGAAAAAGGGCTCCATTCACATTACTGGAATTCCATGTCCTCAAAAGGGGTCAAAGTTATGGAACTTGGTGCCAAGCAGTAGAAAAGCTCTTCTCAAAGTGCATTCACGGAGTGCAAGAAATATTTTCTGTTTCTGCAGCCAGCTTTATTGCTGATGCAAGACAAAGACTTTGCAAAGGGGCCAGATTTCCTGGCAGCAAATATATAAATAATACTTTACAAGACACTGTGAAAATGAATCTTTTGTGGAAGCTGTGCCGAGAGAGTCTTGAAAACAATCAGGGGGTGAAATGGCAAGTAATTAAGGAACAAAGTATGAAAGCCACAATGTCTGCCAAAAAGCAACAAACAAGCAAAGAGCTAGAACATTGTTAATCAGTGTTTGGATTAGAACAAGAGATATGAGAATTCATTCAAGGAAAAAGAATGTGACTTTCTCCAGATAAAACATCTATTGTTGTAGGATACAGGTTTTTTTCTTTTTTCCCTGACTAATTCTTGACAAAACATGAGAAAATCACAGTAGCTGAATTACAAGAATGTGCCCTTATATAAAGTTTTCTCCTTTTCTTTCTCTACTGAGGGGCCAAGGATTTTGTGCACTATGTACATTTCAAAATATTTTCAAAATGTAGGGATATTTCAAAATATCCCCACATAAGGCTACACAGAATTAGCAATAATCAATCTAAAGCAAGGCACATCGTTATCATCCTCAGGAGGTCATTGCTAAGTAGTCTCTTGATTAGAGGTGACAATACCAAACATAACATTAGGCCTCCGTAAAACATATCTGCCAATTTGGTCTCTCTCATTTTGCCAGAAAACATATGCTATTTGGACAGCTGTACAGATCTCATAATTTTTTGACTGAAAGCAGACATTTTGTTATGAGAGAGGTAAGAGGTCAAGTGAACACGAAGGACCCTTCTGTTCATCCTGACCCACCCTACTGTGGAGGCACACCTCAGCCTTCTGCAGCCCAGGCGCACAGTTTAAATTAGAGAGGGACACCCTTGTAAAGCCTTCTGAGTACTGACAAAGTAGAAACAAAAGTAATAATCCAGGGTGCTGCTTTTTTCCCCTTATAAGAACGTTCTAAGAATTAACAGCAAACAGATGGGAAGTTATCAGCAGTCTATCGGTAGTTGTCAGCAGTCTCTGAGAGTTTCAACTTGTACACCGTCCCTTGTAGACAGAGATTGACACCAGTCTTGAGGAGGACTCTGAAGGGATTATGTGTAAATGGCATAAAAAGGAATAGAAAATGTGTCACTGAGTTGGTCCAGAGGGCAGGACCACATTCACCATTGTAGCCTAACAGATGCAGCTACAACTGTGTGTTGGTAGGATGGTTGGGAGAATCAACCTGTCCAGCAGCTGCATAAGGTTACAAAGGCTTCATCCCAGATCCAGAGAGATATTTAGCATCTTACAGCTCACTGAAATGAGTGGTATGTATGTACTCCCACACCTTTATGAATCTAGCCTGTTCAATACACCTTCCTCAAACAGTCGGTTTCACTTATGCACACACAGCCCTTCCCTTTCTCCTTTCACTAACATTTATTCTGGGATGGCAATGGCTGTAAAAATGTCAGTAATTAATGCAGCACAATGCAAAGAGATTTGTAGAGCGAAAAAGTTGCTACTGAAAAGAAACTAGGTGAGGTTTTCTAGGAGTTCCTTCAAATGAGCTCTGGAGAGAAGTACATGAGACTGAAATCCCATTAGCAACTGGGATGCACTGAGTTTTCCTCTGGACACATCATCCAGTTTAATTTCATCCAGAAGGAACACAGGTTTTGTGCTTTGAGACTGCTCTGTGATGTGAACCAGAACACAGTTAAAGGAGACCACTGGGAGCTTCCCTTCTGAAATGAATGCATGATCCTTGCTGTAGCTCTAATGCAAAGGTACTTAAGAATGCCAGAAAGGGTCATAAACAGAGTAGTGTTAGTCCAATGTGGCTCTGCCTTCAATCCATACACACTGGGTGATAAACCGTGTCAGAGGGAAGATGGTTTGTGAAGGACCACGGCCGTGGTCACCACGTCACCTATTTTGGAAATGAGTATTATTTATATATCCTAAATTAATGGATTTTTTCTCTTACATATGTCCACGTAGACATGCATATTTTAACATGCAGCATTCATTTGCACACAACAGCTGAATGAAGGAAACACTACCTTAACTTTATATAGATTTTTCCCCATGTAACACAATAAGTAAATATTATTCCACAAGGTGAAGTCACATAACTCAGTTGGTGACCCACAGTTCTGTTTCTTCCATTTGTCTCAAGGAATTCATTAGAAGGCAGAGTAAAATCAGTATCAGACCTTCTGAATTTACAGGCATTCATTCTGAGCCACCTTAGCTTTTCACCTTACGGTCACTTCACATGAAAAGCAAGAGTGGGGATTAAAGAAGCTGCTTTCAGAGGAGCTGTTACATTATTTCTAGAGAGAATTATTATAAGCTAAAGCATTTTCAGAACCAAACACAAGTTGCAAGTTTAAATAGAAAATCCATTAGAAACCACTCAAAATATTCCTCTCACTTTAACTTTGCCTGCCCAGTGATCTCTCCCTTCCATACATGTGGCTGTATGCACCCAACTGTTTAGATCAGGGAGGTTCTACCCCTGCAGTGTTATCCATCTTGTGAGCCAAGTAAAACCTAAATTAGTTTTTTCTAAAAGGAGAAAGTGCTTTAGCCTACAAATACAGACCCTACACTGAAGCTTGCTAGAAGGGGTTATTTGTAGCAGAAAGACCTCTAATCCATAGGATAAGGAGCCTCCTGGACAGAAACCTGTTTTTCTAGCAGATGAAAATATAATGTAGCCTGTCATTGATTTGTCATAACAGGAAAAAAAAATCAACAGAGGAAAAAAGTTTCAAACAGGGAATTTAATTTAGATGGTGAAACAATAACACTGAAAATATTTGTATCCAGCTGGAAATCGGAGGTGGCTTGCTATTGGATCAGTGTAATGAAATGTGATTTAGATGGATAACATCCAACAGGTATAGCTTAACTCTACATTGTACTTTCGATCTTCATTTCTGTGTTATTTTGACTGAACATCTCCCTTCCCATCTGGTGGCTCTGACTCAAACTATTTCTCTCCTGCATACCTACTGCTATATTCACAACAGGAAAAAACCATGAAGTCAGCTTCTGAAGTGGAGCTAATGGACAGGTAATGGAGGGACTACCAAGCAGTTTTCTGTCTGTATGATGACAATGCTGCCTGACTGCTGCATGGTAACCCCAACCAGCAGTTCAACCACGCACAGATGTTTGCTCACTCCCCCAGAAGTGTGGGGGAGAGATTCAGAAGGGTATTTCTACCTCAGTGTACCCGCTTCCCCACTTTCTGTGTGGCGTAAGCTCTCATTTCTTAAAAAAGACATGCCTAACAGTTTGTCATCTCAGAATTTTTCAGCTTTTTGGATGGAATGAAAATAATGAGTAAGACATGATTCAAACCATACTCTGTTATTGACCTATCTCTTACACAAAGATTAAGTCTCTTTTCATGCCATTCAGACCATTTTCCTTCATTGTTTATGTAAAACATATTCTCCAAGGCAGCTACTGTTGACAGATCCAACATGCATTCACAGCTTCAGATGTAAACAGACACTGCTGGCAGATATGCCAGAAGTAGGATTTATTTTATATTCTCGCAATTAGCCACATAAAGAACACCAAAGAATGATTCCCAGCTGGACTATTAATACTGCTGCTATTATTATTGTTGTCAACAATGATTCAGAGAAATAATCAAAATGTGGATAATAAGTAGCCTGTGTAAGCACAATACTTAAAGCCTTTGAGTGTTTTAACTGTCTCATTTAAGTTTGCAGATATCCAACATATCTGAAACCCAATTAAATAGACAATAGCTGCATCCAATAAAATGTGAAAGCCCATTGTGCTTGTTTACTGTGGTTGTCTTTGAAGAAAATGCAATTTTCCGTGCCTACTTCATAGGTCAAATTTTCAGGCCAATGCATAGCAGAATTTCAATTATATGGATCTGAACTTACACAGTGTTGTACCAGTTATCATTTTTTTTCCGGTGACAGAAGTGTACTTGAACTGGTACAAATAACTAGGATGCATGTTGCATAGTAGTTCAGAGGATAGGGAATTAATTATTTGGTTAGCTCTTCTTTGATTGAATGAAAGGATAACAGAGAAGGTACAGATGGGCCTGGCCCCAGATCCATCTCTCTAGGGTTTGTTGATAGAATAGGTACAACTCACTGTTTTTCAAGCTTCATGATCCAAAAAAAGTGTCAATATTTCCTGCTGTTCTTTTTTTATGTACAAGAAGAGAGGAGCAGGGACTCACAGGCTGCGGAAATTGCAGTGAAACCAATTGCACTTAATTAGGACCAAGAATCCTGATATTTTATTATCTTCTGTGTGCAAATAGCCCTAAAAATGGCAGTGACTCTGAATGATTATGGAAGAGAAGAGCTAGTAAATAAATGTAGGGTTACAGACAAGGCCACAAAAATGTATTACTAAAACAAACTTCATGAAGAAAAGTAAATAAGAGATTTGCCTTTGAAAATACTTGTGAATGAGGACTTCTTTTCCTTCCTGGTCAATGAAGTCTTATTTACTTCTTTAGAGAGACAGTTCATTTTCTGTGTAAAACACTTCCTTAGACAATGAATAATTGTATCTCAGAGTATTTGCTGTTTGAGTTACTTAGAATGGAATGGATGGACAAGGATGTGCTATGTGCCGATTTGAATAACTTGAACAGACTAGAGTGAAAACAATGAAGCAGTGCATCTTTACTTTGTCCTGTAAGAGGCTAAAGAGTGGTGGACAATATTTTGGATATGTATTCATTGCACTGGGCAATGCCACTGCTATTGCTCTAACTCTGCAGCTGGAGACACAACAGCAACTTGTGGAATCCTCTGGTGAGCCCTCCAAGAAGTTTGCTAGCTGGTTCAACTGTGGTTCTGCACTGGTTCCAATGATTGCAGACCACTCCTCCACATTTAGTGCTCATGGGACACTACAGTGGGAAGTGTCCATATCACCATTGTTGCTGTCATAAGATTCACTGCTCTCACAAGGGGAAATTGTTCAACGTACAACGGTTACGTGTGGTGATCACATCTTGTCAGCATATCTTGTCAGATATCTCTCATCCCTAATTTTTCCTCATTTGATCTACTTTGTTCTAAATACTGGAGATTCAAAAAGGTCATAAAGCTTTGGCTGCATGATGACCTACAGTCTCATTTTTCTTTCATTTTGTTTTTGGTTTGGTTCCTTTTTTTCACTGGACATTTCCAGGCTTTATTTGTGTTCTTCAATAGTCAGTTGCTCATAGGAGTGTTCTGAATGAAATATTTAGGTGAGTAATAAAATGGTTTCCACTGAGAAGCATCCAATATTTAGTAGCAGATAACTGAGTTGCAAGATAGCATTTAGATCACAAGTTAATCCTAATGATGTGACGGCAAAGCTTCACAGCTGGAGCAATTTTTGTAAAAAATATTCAGCTGCTAGTTTAACTAGTATTTAGATTATGTCTTCTAGAAAGAGCAAAATATATACATGAAGGAAAGGTGTCAAAATTCTGTCTTCCTCTGGGATTTTAGCTTTCTGTTTTACTCCTGAAATTATGAAACCCACTACACATGTCAATTGTCTTTCTAATTCCTATTGACTAAAGCTCATTCTTCAAAAGATGAGGTGTGCAAAATTTTAATCCCTGTAAGGTTCATCCATAAAGGACATACATGAAGTGCATTTTCCAGTGTATGGGAAAGGGAAGGAATAGACATGAGCAAGACAGGCACATGGGACTTTTTCTGCAATGTAGACAGGTTTCCCCATTCTTTTCCTCTTGGGTTTGACCTATATGCAAATATCTGTTAAAAAAAGATATACTCACTGTTTTTTTTTTTTTCAAGGCAGCATTCTGATTTATTGCTCTACTCAAGATCTTTCTTTCCTGTCTTGCACCTTCCCCTACAGTCTGTCTTTGGATGCTCACAAAGCTTTGACACATTCTTGAGGCAGAATAAATGTAAGTGTGAAGGGGGGAGCTTAAGAGGGCATCAGGTATAAACTATGTTCTCTGCTGTCACTGTTTCTCCATCTATTGGTCCCATAAACCAAAAGTGGGAAACTGGCTCCTTTTTGCTGTTCATCCTGTCCAACATTTCAAGGTTTTCTTGGTATAGCTCCTCAGATTACCACACTGACCATTTTAGTTTTCTTTCTCATTATTCATCATTATAACATACAACTTATATTCATTCCAACAGTTTGGGAGTTTCCTTAAGCTTGATTCTGTCTATATTACAAGCTGAAATCTTGTTGAGTCTTGATTAAGTTGAAATCCTCTTCATTTCAGTTATATCTTTCCCCCTTTGAATGGAAACAGTCAGTCTCACTATCTTCTGCTTGTATGAAATATCTGTTTTTGTATCCACTCAAAAGCCTATCTCGCTTGTCTGGTTGTTGCAAAATGTAGTTAGAAAATTAAATTTCTGTATAACTCCTTTCTTTTTATTTCCTATTCATTGGGTATCCACCTCTCCAACACAAGGGTTAATGAGGAATTAATTAGATGTATTGGCTTGGCTATGTCTGCAAACTGAAAAGCCAGGGTGTCTGTTTTGTATTGGCTTTCAGAATATATGAAAATGTGTGATGCTCCTGAAGGAATCCTGTACTTAGAAAAAAAGACAAACTGGTTCCATTCAGGTACCCTGAGAAATACTTGCAGACACAAAGAATGGCCTTTTATAAACATATTAAAGCCTGCTTTCAACCAGAATGTTGATAATTTTGTGGTGCTGAACCTCAAAATTAATCAAAGACTGAATGAAGGAAAAAAACAGAATGAAACAGACAAAAATCAGTGTTATCACTGCAGTTTACTCAACAGAGAAATCCAAATCTACTGCAAGGAAAGACCAGGTATTATTTTTACATAATTATGTCCACACTTCTCATCAAACACTTGTATCATGCACTACAGTAAGGACCACGTTGGACTGTGAGTGCCATAAATATTTAAAACATGGAAACATGATAATCCATGAATAAAATATATTTTCTAAGAGGCTGGGTTCTCTGGAATGTGTTGTTAAAATAGATGCCTGAAGGATACTTGCTAATCTCTCAGTGAAGCAGACGGCAGTGTATGACTACATAAGCTCTCACGCATTTCTCAGAAACAACTTTGAGGATTCCTTTTAATAGAGCAACCATTGTACAGTGTGAAACACTCCAGGTAGCCTGAAAAAGGTACTAAAAGGTAAGCAGTGTCCTCCACAGAGTGGAGTTTAGATCTGAATTACAGTGGGCTTAATGTAGTGCCTGCTAGAACAAGTCCAGGAATTAGTTCATTTCTGTTTTCTTGGTATTGCTATGGTACACAAGAAAGAAATTAAAATCTTAAGTTACTTTTCACTGGCTTCTCCCCAAATGTCTCCTTTACTCCTAATTTCCCTCAATTTTAAACAACTCTTGGGATGCCTCTTTAAAATAAGATTATATTTAAATTAATCTCAGCCCTCTTAAATCAGTGTTATCAATGTTATTAAGTCCCTTTAGCAAATATAATGCAGAAGAATACAATCACTGCAAATAAAAGTTCAATATTTCCCAACAGTTTATCATTCTGTTATAGCAATTAAATGTCCCTGATCAGTTATGACACTGCAGCTGCTTTGGAAGAGAGTTAAATGTGAAGGAAAGACGATGTAGCACTTGTTAGTGTTCGTGACTATGTGTGGCATATCCCTGAAATATTTTCACAAAGACGAAGTAATGACAAAGGCACAAAAAAATTAAAATCCAAGAGTTCCCAAGACCAAAAAGATAAAAAAACCCTGAGGCTCAAAGACAGAGTGCCTTTGAAAAATCAAAGTTTGAATGTATTCCAAAGTATTTAAAGTTTAGTGGAGCTGTTCAGGATAAGAATCTGAATAACACCATATCTTTAATGCATGGCTTCCCCTTCAGCAAGACAGTTCCCTTTTCTATAATTCAGTACTTGTGCTTCAGTACAAGAGGACTCGTGCTTCTATTTGGTGACATGGAAGAGGGAACCCTGGGAGGCAGAGAGTAGACACCTGATGGCAAAATACAGCTCAGTCCTACTATCCACGGGCTGGAGCTCTAGTTAACTCTTGTAGTTGTTCAACACACACACATTTTGTAGCCATCTATACTGCAGACCTTAGCATGATAGAGGCTTATTTTATTCTGAATAAAATGTGATGTACCTTAAACTGCAACTGCTGCCAACATATTTACTTGGCAGATTTAAAGGCTGTCCTTCTGTTGCAAAAATAATAAATAGGCTAACCTTCTCAAATTACACAGAAATTCTGCTGAGCCTGTTCAGATCAAACTTCCAGTGATAGCTGTTGTTTCTGGTTTATGATTAGAGTGCCCCCAAAAATGGTCACCAGCAGGGCTAAAAAACTTTTGATGAAATTTGGAGTTATTCAAGCTTCCACCAGAGAAAGCAGAATTTTCTCAAGGTGCCTACACAACCTAGGTCTTTAACTCAAAAAAGAGCTAGCACTTAAGAATTAGTGATTTTGTGACCTAGAACTACTGTATGGAAAGAAGGTATCTTATGAAAACATATGTCCTCTTAAATAGAATGTTTTCTCAGGGAATAGGCCTTGTGACACTGTAGAGAACTAGAATGATAGTCAAAAATATCAACATTTCTTGGATGGCTGTACTTGCTAATTTATTAGGGGATTGTAGGAGAGACCCTCAAATTCACTTTACCTTGCTAGTGTGCATGTCTTGGAAAGCACCTTGTAAGCAAACCAGGATTGTGAGATAGGAATGATTTAGTGTCTCTTTTCAGTGAATGAAAAATGCTGAATACTTTCCAGAAGTGAGGGTATCGATAATACTCTTTCAATAGCTCTCATTTCTCAGCACAGGGTTTTATACACAGGAGAAGTTAATGTTTCATCCTTCTGCCTGTCCATGATGCACCTGAACCCTCCTGTGGCTCCTACAGATCCTGTGATTTCATTAGGAGTGAAGGATGGGTACAGCAAAATACAAAGAGGAGGTTTGAAGAGGAATACTCTCTCCTGTAGTAAATCAGACATCTGAATGTTTTGTAATTCATGAGACAGAAAAAAATAATGGTTACAGTATGACTAAAAAATAATGGTTATAGTTATGGGAAATACTACTCATTTAAAGAATTTTCTATTATATTGAGCAAGAGTCAATCTAATACTTAAATTCATGCATTTATTTTATTCACACTTTATGGTTTTTATGGATTTCCTTTAAAACTTAGAAACACCTCTCATTTTCCAAAAAGACTGTGAACGAAACAGAGTGAATCTCGTGCATTGAAAGTACTTTCATAAAAGTGTTGCTATGCATTGTTTTGTGCATGCTTGCTGAAAAAAAATTTTACAAGCAGTAGAAGTAAGATAAAGGTGCAACAATGATGTAGGAATATTGTCTTTTAATTTCTGTTTTCAGTGCTCCTTTCTACACCCTGTCATACTAGACTGAAATTGTCATTGACAGAGCTGGATAAAACCATCTTTTTCTGTTTCTTGTATTTTTAGTAGGGAAACCCAATTTTTTTCCCAAGATTGCTTAGTTGCAAGTTCAGATTGTATCATTAAACACATATTGTGAAATTAGTAGTTTCTGGAGAAACCCCAAAAAGTATTCAAAAGCAGTTGCATAGCCTTGCAAATTCTATTCTCACTAACTCATGTCTTCAATATGCCTTAGGATGAGAAAGTTTTAATATCTCATTTTCTTTGAGTAAGGGACATTGTCAACATGGAAAGCTGAGAAATATCTATCTAGATATTCAGTGTGGTTCCTCACTTTTAAGCGCATAAGTATTTTGATTAATTCCTTTTTTAAGCTTCCCGGTTGGTTACAAAGGCTCCCAATGCTGCAGAGCCCCACATAGTTAAAAAAAAATTGAGAGTTCGACTTCATAGATAATTTAAATAGAAGGTCTGAAGATTTAAAATATTTTGGAAAAAATACTTTAGAATTTATTAATTGTATTTAAAAAATGTGTCTCAAACAGGTTTCCTTTCGAGGTCATGAAAGGTAAGTCAACTCTTTATCTTCTTTTTCTGCTTTCAAATATGCACAAAGCCAAGCAGGTATTTGTGCTATATCAAGCAGACAAAGGAAAAATTGCAGTGAGGTCCACACATGCATCAGCCTGTGATATGTTTGTTTGATTTAATTCCATGAGCTTACCCACTTTAAGATGATAGCACCACATTTTCAAAAAGTACTTACAAATTCCAAGCTAAGAGCACTGTGGTTTATACCTTCCATAGTACTCTTTTTTCATGAAATGGCAGAGTGATGTGTGCACTTTTCTAAAGCGTGCATTGACTTTCTGAACACAGAGTCTCCTAGCTTCTAATGGTACTCCTGGTCAGAACGCTTGGACATATTTGAAGATGCCAGCATGGCATTTAACATGGCTAAAGATAGCATCCTTAAGGCAGTTATCCTTAAACCACATTGCCACATAGCAAGATTTTAGATTTCATAAGAGCAGTTAACTGAAAGTGATTCACCATATGATTCACCATATACATCTCCAGCCACCTCACACAGTCCCAGCTGCCAGTACATCGTGCAGGAGGTATAATTTCAACACCCTATGGATGATATGTATATTAATGTAAATCAAGATAAGTACCAGTATAACAAAGCCCTCAAAGTGCCATCATTTAGCTCCTAGTCCTAGAACATAAGGCTGCATTTTGAAATGTTGTTCTTTGTCTTGAGAACATTTTCTCTTGAGATGCTGTAGAACATCCATCACTGACATGCCTATGAATAGACTGGATAAACATCTGTCAGAAACACTTTTGCTGCATTTGATCTTGCCTTGTGGCAAGCAATTGGATTAGACATCTTTACCAGGCCCCTTCCAGCCATGTATTTATGACTCTTTGCATCTATCTTTCAAGCATGTTGAATACCAGTCAGCAAATTTCTGATATGTAGGGCTTTGACAGAATGAACAAAACTTTTACAGGCCTGATTTTAACTAGCAGTTCTCCCATACTGAATCTTAAAGCCTTTCTGTTTGAAGCCTATGGGTGTAAAGGTGGTAAATAAAAAAGAGTGGGAGAGAGCTTGTTTCTTTAAAATACCAGTGCCTACACTTCCTGTCACACCCTCCATACTAGACCAGGATGTGCAAACACAAACATTTTGTAATTACCACTAAGAAGGCCTGAGGCAGTGCCTCTCAGTGAGTAAGGTTCTCCTATCAAGAACCAGGACACTGTGGCCTTCTAAATATGTATTCTAATTAAAGCCTTCCAGGAAGACTAAACTGCTCGAGTCACTTTTTCTAAACTCTAAAATCTGGCGAGTTCTCTTGGATACATTTTTCCTGAGACCCATTATTAACTTAACTGATCTTCGTTTGAAGGTTGTTTTTACAGCAAGTGTAAGACCTGCAGTACAGGATGTCTGATTCCTTCTCACACCAAGGTTGCTCCCTTCCAAATCAGACCCAGCAGCCACTGAGGTTTGTCTCTGTAGGTGTCTAGAAAGCTTTCAGGTGGGTATGAGCTGTACACTGAGAATACTGCACCTGTACTTCTCAGGGATGACAGCCAAAACCTTGGAAGTAAAGAGGGGCTTTGACAATCATTTCTGAGTTTGGTTTGGAGGTTTGTTGCCTTTTTAAAAAAAATTTATTTAATAATAGATTTAGATCCAAATCAGTACTTCATATACAATGTTTATTTCTTATTGTGGTATGAGCTCATGTAGATAAAACCAAAAGAAATAGTGTATTCACGCTCAGAAGAATGCTTTTTCCTGACTGATAGGCAGCAAGCCAGCAGTCAGGAAAAAAAATATGTTAAGCACCCTGTGTTAACTCAGATTTACTGGCTTCCTTTTGTTGACTGCATCATCACAGGCTGCAGCTGGATAAATTTATTTAACAAGCAGATAGACACATCAAGTCTGATTTCAGTGGATTTAGATCACATATATGAGGACAGCATTCCTGAAGGAATTTTTTTTCCCATTAATTCTTGTGGCCAATATTCAGCAGTTGAGATTGACAAATAGAACTTGGAGAAAATAAGATTTCTAGTAATTGGATAGAAAATTTGGGAAACAAAAACCGATATAGTCATCTGGAGCAGAAACAGGAATCTAAATTTCCCTTACTAGAGTTTAGAGTCTAAATTATTTGGTCAGAGACAGAGCAAATCCATGAACTCTCCGGTCCAATGAATATTTAATAATTTCAAGCAAAGGAGAACAATTCTGATGTGGACAAATAAAAAGGGACTGTCTCAGGAGCTTGGTCTTTGCCAAGCTGAGACAGGTGTAGACTCAGATGAGATCTAGGCCTGTTTTTTCCTGCAGCCTGATAGTCTTTGAACTATAGGAAAAAAGAAGAGGAGCCAGCAGCGTATGTTCCTTTGGTGTCGTGGGCAGCACTTGGCTCTCTAACACAAGAGTGATGTCTGAGGACTTCTAAAGGGTGGAGCCCTGGGGATGAGACCATCAGAAGAGCACCCACCCCTCCTTTAATTCCAACAAGGCTTGGTTGTGCTCAGCCCTGGGGTGTTTCTGGGCACACTACAAGCAGAAATTCAGCACTGGTAGCTTTGGCACTCCAGGGTGAGGCAGCAGATGAACAGGATTTGGGGAATCTAATTCTTGATGGGAGGCATCCTAAATCATAAATACCTCCCTTGCTTGAGCCCATATCCCCTCTGTTCACTTGTCTGTGAAATGAGGATGATTTTCTTCTTTTGTAAAAAGATGTGAATGTTTTAATGTGTTTATTTAGCAATTTATTTTTAGCCTAGGGAAAAAATGAAAGAATTTTAGTCAGAATTTTTGTTCTTGCCTTTCATGCCTTCTCCTACTTCCATTTTTGTTTCTTTCAAGATAAATTGGTGTCATTTCACTTGTTCCTTTCCTGCCAAAGACAAATTACATCATTTTCTTTTTATTTCTTTATCTCTTTTAGCCCAGAGAGATTCCCCAGCTTCTTAAGCAAATCATACTTTTTTACTTTTTCTTTTTTTTTTTTTTGCCTGAGTGCAGTTCATGTATCAAGATACTTAATCCAGTTATCTCTTAAAGTAAAGTTTCTGAATAACTTTAATATTCATTGAGTTAGGACTGATTTACAGTTAGGACAGATTTACTGATCATGATTTACATCAGAATAACAGCAACATTAACACTACTGATCTATTCCAAAATTTTACAGATAAAATCTCTTTTCATTTATATTAGAAGCCTTATATTGTCTTTGCAGTAAAATGAATGTTTCCCCATCTTTTTTCCTTCACTACGTTCTCTTTGTTTTTCTCTTGTTTGATTTACATTTTCTATTTTATATTACAAATTTTTTCTGCAAAAAAATTATTATGCTCTGGTTCTTCCTTTGTATACTACATTGATTCTTTTTTCTTTTCTTTGCAAGCCTAAAAATGTGCATCCACCCTCAGTTGACTACAAGAAATTATTTATTTGTAACTGTCTTTCAGCTAGAGAAACACAGGTATTTGAGAGTATTCCTTCTCCTCCTCTAATCCTGCTGTCAGTATATCTATTCTGTTGTTCTGGAGGCTGCAAAGTGCTACTTCACAGCCCATGAGAAGACCCTTCAGTTTCACAGAAAGGTCGCATGTGTAGTCACAGATATTATGACGAGTTTCTATTTGGGTTGGCTGCTACTTTTCACCATTGCTTGAAAATGTGTTTATGTTGCTACACTACAGAAGGGCTATTCCAGCCAGTAAGAGGAAAGAACTAATTTAATCAAACAAGCCAATATGCAATGAGATGCTGGAAAGCAGTGCCAAGGAAAGGGACCTGGGGGTCCTGGTCAGTGGCAAGTTGAACATGAGTCAGCAGTGCCCTGGCAGCCAGGAGGGCCAACCCTGTCCTGGGGGGCATCAGGCACAGCATCACCAGCCGGGCAAGGGAGGGGATTGTCCCCTCTGCTCTGCACTGGGGCGGCCTCACCTCCAGTGCTGGGGGCAGTTTTGGGTGCCACAGTATAAGATATAGAGCTGTTAGAGAGTGTCCAGAGAAGGCCTTGAGGATGCTGAAGGGTGTGGAGGGGAAGCTGTATGAGGAGCGACTGAGGTCACTTGGTCTGTTCAGGCTGGAGAAGATGAGACTGAGGGGAGACCTCATTGTAGTTAACACCTTCCTCATGAGGGGAAGAGTAGGAGCAGATTCTGATCCCTTTTCTGTGGTGATCAATGACAGGACCCAAGGGAATGGCCTGAAGTTGTGTCAGGGGAAGTTTAGGTTGGATATTAGAAAAAGGCTGTAGCTTTTTCACCCAGTTGGGCACTGGAAGAGGCTCCCCAGGGAAGGGGTCACAGTACTGAGCCTGACAGAGCTCAAGAAGCACTTGGACAACACTCTCGGGCATCTGATGTGACTCTTGGGGATGGTGCTGTGCAGGGCCAGGAGCTTGACTCAGTGATCCTTGAGGGTCTCTTCCAGCTCAGTTTATTCTGTGCTTCTGAGATTCTGCAATTTTGTGACTTCTGCAATCAGGTGTTTTTCACTGATATTAAAAGACATGAAAGAGGCTGTTTATCAGTTCTTACAGGTAATGTGCTGGCTGATCCTTTTGTTCAAGAGTTGGTACATCTGTGCCAACTGCTTGCTGCTTTTCAAGCCAGGAATCACTGACTCTACTTGATTCAAACAAGAGACTCATGATGCAGGGAATTAGGGCAGTAAATACTGTCCTGATTACAATGGGTAAGAAAAACAAATGGACAACTTTGACTCAGGAGAAAATTAGACAGCCTTTTGAATTGCAGGATGTAATTAGGCTCATTAAGGACTCATTAAAAACAAATTGTATCTGACACATACTTAAAGCACTCATGTAAATGAAGTTGTTCAAAGATTAAGCCATGAATATATTTCACCTTGTTAACTTCAAAGGTTCATGTGTTTCACACTCCAAAAGGATACTCTTCAGCTCCCTTTTTGTTGGTAGGGGTCTTCTTAAAAATAAAATAATTGCAAGCTAGGGCAGAAGGAATCAGATGAAGTTACTCAGATATCTTCTATACTGAATTGGATCAATTACAATTGTCACATTCTTGGTAGACATCAGCTCAGAATTTTGGAGAAAGGGGAATCATAATTTGTCTTGGTGCCAGCAGGGGCTAGGTGAACTCTCCACTTATCAGAAACTAGTGAAATTTCTCACCCATCATAAATGATAAAATCTATAATAAGTATGTATTCATTTCTGGAGTTCTTTTTAATAAAAATGCCAAATAAATGCAAAAATACATAATTGATAGAATGATGTTAACGTAGGATTTCATAAATAAATATGCCAATAACTTCAAATTATTTGGTCCGGATGACAATCTGGTCTTGAGTGATATCTGGAGCCAGAGGCCATGAGCTCTTAATCTCTGCTGATGTGCTCAGTATTCAAGCAGCTCACATGCATTACATTTAAAATAAATAAATTGCACAATCACTACAAAGGAAGAATGTTTTCTTCTCCAGTCCTGAAGAAGTTAACTAAGAGTGCATAGCTTTCTTTACAAAGTTGGATACCACATTTTCCTATCAAATATGTAAGTGATGATGAACTCAGAGTCTCTAAGTCTTCCTTATGGAGGAGTTTCCACAGGATTTCTGTACATGGCTGTGTGGCAAACAGAGAAGCAGAAACTTCCACAAGCATTAATGAGTTTGATTTACAGCCCTGGAAAGAGCTTGGATTGATGTAGTGGCAAAGCTATACAGACTTTAAGCAGAAGATTTATAAACCTAGGTTTCTATAGTTATAAGTAAGAAAACATATTGGGTGGTATGGAGAAGGGTTATTAAGTATAGTAATGTGATTTTATAGTTTAAGTTAAGAATTTAGATGTTATAGTAGAAGTACATGTGTGTGCATGAGCTAGCAAGTTATTGGTTGTGGAACAGGCGCAACGCAATGAAAAGTACCTGCATGCACTGCAGGCCAGGGGGGTGAAGCCCCTTTGGTATGGTGGGTGGTGGTCCAAATACAAGTATGGGGAGGCCTGGCAGATTGATTACATCACACTGCCTCAAACCCGCCAAGGCAAGCGCTATGTGCTCACAATGGTAGAAGCCACCACTGGATGGCTGGAGACCTACCCTGTGCCTCACGCTACTGCCCGGAACACCATCCTGGGCCTGGAAAAGCAAGTCCTTTGGAGGCATGGCACCCCTGAGAGAATCGAGTCTGACAATGGGACTCATTTCAAGAACAGCCTTATAAACACCTGGGCTAGAGAACATGGCATAGAGTGGGTGTACCACATCCCTTACCATGCACCAGCTGCAGGCAAAGTGGAACGGTGCCATGGATTGTTGAAAACCACCTTGAAGGCACTGGGTGGGGGAACTTTCAAAAATTGGGAACAGCATCTAGCAAAGGCCACCTGGTTAGTTAACACCCGAGGTTCCACCAATAGAGCTGGTCCAGCCCAATCTGAATCCCTGCATACAACAGATGGAGATAAGGTCCCAGTAGTGCATGTCAGAGGTCTGTTAGGAAAGACTGTGTGGATAAATTCTGCCTCGAGTACAGACAAACCCATCCGTGGGGTTCTCTTTGCTCAGAGACCTGGTTGCACATAGTGGGTAATGCAGAAAGATGGAACAACAGGTTGTGTACCACAGGGAGATCTGATTGTTGTATGAAAACCACCCGTAGTGTGAAATGCCAGTATACCCCTGCTTGCTGATTGTCACTGTCACTATCCATATATAGCTCACTGTTCATATATAGTGTATATATATATATATATATATATATATATGTATTAATGTGGATGTAGAATTAGAATATCTTAGTTTAGGCATTGAGCCAACAATATGGGATAAGGGGTGGAATGTCTTGGGGTGACGTTATGATGTGTATCCCATATTGCTGCCTATGCCCAGAAATTAATTCTTGTGCCTTTCTATGCCTCTAAACTGAGCCTGAGAGGGGGAAGGAAAAAACTGAGCAAAACTTTTTCAAAGCAGTTTGCAGCTTGTTCAAGGTCACACACAGATAGCAATTGGTTTTCCCCGCTGTGGCAGGGGAGGGAGGAAGCACCCAGCTTGCTGAGCCCAGAACAGTTTTTTTGGCCAGTGGTTCAGCTGCTTTGTTCTCCGGAGAGAGACTGAGAGTTGAACTTTTCCTTCTCTGGAATTTCGGATTTTCTCCCTTTTCTACTGGACTGCTTGATTGCTGTAACATCAGAGCACATCGGGAGGACTTTCCACCGGGCACAGAGGGCCTGGCCCTGGCCCAAGCCCAGCTCCAAGGAGACCAAAGGGGGGACTCGAACACTTTCCCAGGTTTTTCCTCCACAGCGAAAGATTTTACCATTTAACATTATTTTCCTTTCCCATGTGTTTGTTAAATAAATGTTTTATCTTCACTTTCCTTCGAGGAAAATTTATTTTTTCCCGAACCTGCTGGGGGGAGGGGTGGTTTTGCCTTCTCTCAGAGGATATATTTCTAAATTTGGCCAAACCGGTACAGTACCAAAGGTGATAGGTTATAGAGTCAAAACAAAGTTTTGTGTTAATTGCTTATTGGACCACAAAGTTATAAATTGCCATGTAACTCTGAAACCTGTGACTGTCTGCAGTTGTGGCGAGGTGTTACTAAATCATGGCCTTTGATACTGATGCCTTGCAGATTTTTAAGTAATAAATCGTGATAACCGTGACTGTCCCATCTCTTGGATAATAGAGCTCCAATGACAGGACACAGCATAATACTTTATGAACAGTATAAACCTTTTAGATTTAGAAGAATCATCCAAAACTATGCTGGGAAATGAACTGGAAATCAAGACAGCCTCACCATGGCTGCTAGTACCTACTGATAGGCTGGTAAAGCCCCACAGTTCTGAAATAAATTGATAGCATCATTAGAGTTCTGTAAATCTCAATTTAAGCATAGACATCTACTGTTAATTTTGCACATGTTAAATATTTTTTGATTGGGTCTACAGTGTCAGATGGGATTTTGATACCTTTTTCTTTTAAAATATTTGCAAATACATTTGTGCTTTATGATTATTTTGTCATATTCTTGTCTAGCAATGGTTTAGAAAGACAGAAACTGTAACAGCAATAACTTAGCAGAATGTTTGATTACCCTTATTGAACAGAATTTATGAGAAATAACAACTGATACAAAATTCATCATTTATAGTGATTATATTGTCTTTGGGAAAATGTAGCTTCTGTCTCTGTCATTTTAATAATTAAAGTGTAATAATTTTTAAGCTCTTACACTAATAAGCAAAACAATCTGATTACTCCTCACAAGGATGGGATCTGCTTCAATAAAAAGGAACAAAAAAGCACAGATATAGGAAACCATTTAAAAGAGGTAAAACACACCAGAGTTTTTTCATGGTTTTCAGCTAAGTTGCAGAACCACCTCTAGCATTTTAAGTTCCTTTGTACTAACCTCTGAGGAGGATATGTGGGGCTAGAGGGGGCTCAAAGACTCGTTCTGGTAAAAGTTGTAGCACTTCATAGTGGTGCTAAGTCTGGGGGAAAAAAAACTTTACATGAAAACCCTGAGAGGATAGGAGAGGATTGTGCTCTGCTTTCCTCTTATGTACAAGCCTTTAGCTAAAGTTCACCTGCTGCTTTGCCTGCATGCTGGACATAGAAATAAGAGGTTGTTGTGATATGTTGCAGAGAAATCTAACACTTCCCAGGAATGCAGCTGCCTGGTTCCCTGAGTCAGGAACACCTTTTCAAAGGCCAGTTCAAGCATTACTAAGGCAGCAACTGTACTTGGTGTTGAGGACTGTCCTCGACAATAAGATTTTGGCCTTCTTGGAAATGATGCTGGAAAGAAATCCTTAACCATGGCTGCTCTCATGAGAGTCATTTAACACCATGACCCATGTCTAACAACTCAAACAGACTCAGAGACTCAGAACTTTATGTGCTGGGGAAATCCCATCTGATCACCCAGCAAATAAATTTACACGATGTCATTTATACACACCCAGTTGCATCCAGACATCCAGGTGTCAGTGGTCACATAGAGACCAGCCCCTTCCAGCTCTGTCACTCAGGGCACTCCTTAGACACTGACAAGTTTTTGTACCTGTCAGAGTTTGGCTTAAACCCACTGACATTGAGGGGGAGGCTCAGATCACTGCAGACCTCACGATGAGGATTACCTCCAGCTTCCAGCTGCTTTGTGCTGCTGATGTTACTTTTAGGGAAAGGAAATGACTTCTCATTTGGTTTCAGTGCAAGTCCACAGCAAGTATTTGTTTCAAGTGAGTTATCCTTGAAAAAATAAGCACACACCGGGATCCCTGTTTTCTACTATTCTTTCTCCCACCAGCCAGCCCCTGCCTTTCTAGTGTTCTAAAAATGTTTTGCCTGGGACAAAATGTTTCTTTTTCTGAAGCCACTAAAATGTGAAATACTGATATGAACAGAAGCCAAGTTGTAACCTGATGGGCAAACCCAGAGGCTGACAAGTTACAGAAGTGTTTTGGGTTTGCATGGCCAAGTTTTGGCAGCAGGCAGCAGGGGATACAGGGGTGCCTTCTGTGGGAAGCTACCAGAAGCTTCCTTGGTGTCCAGCAGAGCCAATATCTGGAGTCTCCAAAGATGAATGTGCTGCTGGCCAAGGCTGGGCTGATTAGAAATGGTGGCAACGCCTCTGCAGCCCATGGAGATCCATGGGGATGGAGAAATACACTCACAGCCTGTGGAGGAGACCCACACCAGAGCAGGGGGATGCCTGAAAGGAGGCTGTGACCTGTGGAAGGCCTGTGGGGAGAGAAGTCCATGCTGGAGCAACCTGTCCTTGGAAGATTGCACCCTGTGGAGGAGTGACCCACGCCACAGCAGTTTGACAGGGAGTGTTGCCCATGGGATGGGCTCACACTGGAGAATTTCATGGAGAAATGTCTCCCGTGGGAGACACCCCCCACTGCAGCAGGGAAAGGTCTCCTCTCCCTGTGCAGCAGGAGAAACAACGTGTGATGAACTGACCATAACCCCCACTCCCTCTCACTCTGTGCTGCTGGGGGAAGAGGTAGAGCTGAGAAGGAGGGAGGGGTTGCAGGGAAGGCATTTTTAAGGTCTTGTTTTACTTCTCACTATTGTGTTGTGATTTTGTTAATAATAAATTCAATTAATATGTCCATTTCTAGCCTGTTTTGCCCCTGATGGTATTTGGTGATTGATCTCTCCCAGTCTATCTCAACTCATGAACCCTTCATTTTATTTTCTCTCCCCTGTCCAGTTGTGGAGGGGAGTGATAGAGAAGTTTTGGAGGGTGTCTGGTATCCAATCAGGGTCAACCCAATACAAGACAGCAGCAAAGAAAACCTTAGAAAGAGATAAGAACTACAGTTGAATAAAAGATTAAATTGTTTGCCTCAGTAAATATTGATATTTTTTCTGTACTCAGAATCGTTGGAACAATTTGTTTAAATACTATGATTGTTCTGTTTCTTTTTTTTTAACATTCTAATACTTATACTAAAGTGTTATATTTTTTACCAGGTTGAAAATTATCATTGAATAATTTTTCCTTGTCAAAAGGAGGCATCATAAGTTTTCTTTAAAGTGGTTTTGTTCTGGAACATCTATGACTAAACCTATACCTAATTCTGATTTTTTGTCCTTCTGAAATTAGTTAGGAGAGACTCAAATGAGTACAGATTGCTATTTACCATCATACTGTTGCCTTGAGAACATCATATATGAATAAGCTTCTAGACTACTAAATAGTCTGAACTTCCTACATCATATTTCAGCTCCTATGCAGTTTATCTGTGTTTTTTCCCTATGTCCTTAAGTATCTTGCCTGCCTGATTCTTGCCCAGCTCAGTTTTCCGTTGAATGTCTGACTTTCTCATAACGGCGATTTGTGGAACTTATTAACTGTCTGGCACTGATCACTGCGCTGCTAATCTCAGGAGAGAGTCAGATGCTGTTCCCAATTATAAATGCTGCACAGAAAACCTGGATCAAGGTCTTTAGCTGATGGCAGATGACATCTCTATTATAAGCAATAAAGTCCTGATCAGCCAGGAGGTAACACTTGATGAATATGCAACAGGACAGTCAATAAAAGAACATTATGACAACTCACAGAAGGAGTATTTAGAATATAGTTTAAGTGCAAAATAAAAGCTTATTTTTCATTAGTCAGATTTCTATCTGTCTGTCCTATTATTGGCAAATCTCTGTTCTTTCTTCCAAACTCTTTTCCAGTTTATCTCAGATAAAAAAGGATTATGTAAGGGGAATAATGAAGAATAAGACAGTGAAAAAGGCACAGCACAAAGGTCAGCAGAATCCAATAAAATAGAGACCATAAAGTTTAGATCTGATTAGAATTTATTGGTGAAATGATAGTGTAGAAGAAAGTGAACTACAACATTCATTTGTAGATAGGGTGCAATTCTGAGCCAGGAAAGTAGAGAGTTTACACTCCTACTATGTTGCCAAAGTACTGAGGGGCAACAGCAGAATTCTGGGAGACAAGAGAAGAAAATTTGTGAATCATATATGTTATCCATCTTAGTGGTTCCATGATGAGAGGAGAGCAGTGAATGCTGTCTGCAAGGCTTTCAACACCAGCTCCATAAGATATTTATAAAGATGATGAATTATGGGTTGGATGAATAGACAGTGGCTGAGCAGGGCTTTTGGACAAGATGACCTGTAGAAGTCCCTTCCAACCCAGACCACCCTGTGATTCAGTAATCTAATTGACACTTGGGAGCTGAAAGAAAAAGGTGACCCCCTGTCTGAAATGGGAAGGGACTTCCTCTTTTATGTCCATTTTAGTCCTTCTTCATTTGACTCTTAGGCATATCCATCAAAGAAATATCAATTGTATAATTCATAAATATGGTGCAAATTTTATGGAATATCTCTTCTTTCAGTCACTCTGATCCCAGCAGAGAAGTTAAGCAATGTGTTGCAAGTTACCCACAGGGCATAACAAGATGCTGCAGATGAGGAGAAGGAAGTGAACATGGAGCAATAAATTGGTATCAGGATCAGACAGGATCATTGCTCTTCTTGATTTCCTGGTATCATTCTTTCTTAGTCCAGTCTTTTTATACAGACACAGCATGAGAAAGGTCATATAGGCAATTCCAGTTTCTGGTTAGTCTGAACATTGCCTTGGCAATCTGACACAATGGACATGGCATAGGAAGCATAAAAGAAAGAAATATGAAAGACAGAAGAGCCTTCAAGAGTAGGATGAGGAGAGAAAGGAGCTGAGGGAGAATTGAAAATCAGTGGTGCAAGTGAGCACAAAATGGATGTAGGTCCCTGAAATAAGGAAGCAAAAATTGGATAAAAGAGAAAATAAACTGATGAAGAAAACAAACACATTGAGAAAAAATCATCATTATTTACTTACTGTACAAGAGTAAGTCATAGTGTTTTGCACATCATGCTCAGTAGCAAGGTAAGAAGAGACAGATATTGCATAGGCAGCAAGTTCTTCATGTCAGGCACCATTTATGAGTTATTTTACGTCTCATCAAGCCGAAGGCAGAGAGGGGAACAAGATGTTTCAATCCTGCCTGGGCCACTTGGGTGCCATCATCATAGTAGGACTTAGCAATCTTAATACTAGCCATTACAGATGGTTTTTTCCATCAAACTGTAGGACTTCTGGGCTCTAGGAGAGCCTGAAAATTCATAATGAAAATGCAAGCTCTGTGTGTTTTAGTTCAACTTGATTTGATTGAAAACTGACAACCTCTACAGGCTCTCACTGTTCCTAAATCACTATGGAAGAAATGAGAGGAAAAAGTCCAACTTCTCTTCATGAACAGGAATGAAAGCTTAACAGGTGGTTTTCCAGGCATTCACTGAGCCCCTGGTGCAGAAAGTGTCTCTACAGTGTGATCACTGCTGACTGACCTGCAGCTGTTTTAGCAGCCATTTTTTCTTCCTCCTGAAGGAAATCAGCAGACTATTCATGCAGGTCAGAATGCTGCAAATTCAGACTGTTTAAGTGTGTCTCTTAATGAATAAAGAGTGACTTATTTGTGCTTGGAAAAGGGAATTTAGTAATTGCAATGGACATGCCTGGGCGTTTTCTGACCAATATAAGGTGCATGTGACATAAGCTATCTGTGATGGGTGCCATAGTAAGAATAACATTTCTTATGGATTTCACCATAAACATTAAGACAAATCCTGGTGCCTTGAAAATATTGAAGTTCAGCAAAACCAGACCGAGTTCCATGCAGTGAAGTAGTGCGACTTACAAGCACCTTGAAGTAAATCAATTTTTCCAAACCAGCTGTATCATTGAAAAGGTTACAAAAAGCCCCTCAAAGTCTTCAAACCAACAGTTCACAGATCTTGGGCATGAGAGGTGAACTTTACAGCTTGCACAAAAGGAAAGAGGTCAAGATTTTTCCAGTCCCAGGAATCTCAAGACTGTCCTTAGATTGTGTAAAAAGGCTGAAACTGCAGCTTCGGCAAGGACAAATATTTCCTCTCAAGAGGGGCTAAGTTTCCTTCTGCCCCTGTCACTGCCTGGCTCTGTGACCTGGGGGAACCCACTGAACTTTTGGTACTGCAATCAGCCTCGTTGCAAAATAAAGAAGAGAGAGCTGGGCTCTTCTTATTGGTGCCAGGAAATGGACAGGGTGGAATGGGCATAAACTAAAATATAGGGAATTGTTTTAAACATGTCAACTACCTTTTTTTTTTTTTTTTTTTTTACTGTGAAGGTGGTCACACACTGGGGCAGAGTTGCCTGGAGCCTTTGTGAAGTCTCCGTTGTTGGAGATTTTCAAAACCCAGCTGTATAGTTAGGAGAGAAGGACTAGAGAACTCCCAAACTAGAGGAGTTCTGCAATTCTGTGGTTCTATGATTCTGTATTCAAAGGAAATCTTTTGCCACTATGAGACAAAATAACTAGGCTGATGGGTAAAGAAATGAGATGCTGAAGAAAATCATCCACTAAAAAATATCATATTCTCGCTGCACTTGATTTGCATGCAGTCGAACTAAGGCATTAAAGAGTTGTCAGAAGAAAATATTCTTTAGTAGTTCATTGTGGGAAAACATCAAGAGCAAATTTACACACCTTTATCCAACAACCTGCTAATCTATGTTCATTAACCATCAAAACAGTATTTAATGAGTTTGGCTTTTATCTAGACCTTTGGATTCCACCTTGAGAGGAAAAGTTTGTTCTACTTGGTATACTTGCTGACTGTTTGGAATGAGAAAATTCAAGAACTCTCTGAAGCATCTTGGTCTAGAGATTTCAACACCTGAGAGTTTTTCAGATTCAAGTTTTAGGCTGTATCACAAAAGATTACTTCATCTGAATCAAACCAAGCTCTGTTCTGTGTTTTACACTCAATATCATCCTTATACAAGATTTTGGCCAGGCACAGAGCACTCCAGCTCCTGACAAGCACTCCTGTGATTTCAGTGGGACTGTGAGTCAGGGTAAGAAAGCAGACTGAAGAGTAACTCTCAGTAGTTATCCAGGAGTTAATATCATCCAGGTGTCCCTGACTCAGAAGTACTCAGGAGGTCCCAGTCTCCACAGAGCTCATGGCCAGAAGAGTGGGCAACCATTTGGCATCCTGACTGTGAACAGCTGGGAACTCCTCTGACTTGGGCACATTTGCAGTGGACATGCTTTCCAGAGGTCAAAGTGTCAGCAGAAAAGAAAGGGATAGAAGCACTTGATCAAAAAGATGAAGGGCAAGGAAAGGTAGAGATAGGGCTAAATGAAGAACATTTTCTCTTCATTCTTGGTTCTGTCATGTTTTGCATTTTTGGAGGTAGGCTAAACTCATTATTTCTTGTAAAGACAGCATTAATAAATACAACATTAATGAATACAGCATTGGCAGGCAGCCCATAGCTTGGAATGGACACTTGACACTGGCAGGCAGATTGGGTTAGGACCCCTTGATTTTATTTATGCTACTCCTACTGACAAATCTTTCTACTACAAGGTCTCTGCTTCTCTCTCTGCACATTTTAATGGACTAACATGGACATAGAGAGTAGGTAATGCTCTCTGCCAGGAGTCTGAGCAATCTTAGAGGGCTCTAGAGAGAATTTAAATATTTGTTGGCTTCCAGTATGGCTATATGTCTTAATAAATTGGCACTAGGCAACAAGCTGAAATACTAAATGCATGGTCAGCAACACTGTGCAATTTTAAAAGCATTCTCAAATTCTCTTCTGGTGTCATTAAGTTAGCCTTCTCTTAAATGAAACTTGGAAATCATTTGGGAAGCAACCTGCTCTGGGTCCTGCTAATAATGGATATTACTGATATCCATCAGTTGTACGGATAAAATCACAGGAACTTTGATTTATTCAGCATTCCAGCCATCCCAAAGCTCTCACGTGCTCCTTGTTGCTCTCAAATATACCTGAGAGTACCCTATACATTCTTAATGCATTATGCTATTAAAATTCTGTTTTAAGTGATTGCCGAGAAATCTCTGCACTATCTGCAGGAAATTAACCTGATCATAATAATTCAAAGTTGGAACGACTCAAAAGTCTAGGGCAGTTCTCACGTTTTAAATCTTTGTGCATATCCCAGGAGTCCTGGAAACAGTTTTTCCTGCTCTGTTGTGATTATTCTGGCAGGTGGAAACTCACCTGGCCCCATCCTTGTTGATGAAAATCAGTAGGATGGGCATAAAGCTAAAGATCACTCCCAATAATGCACAGTGTGGACACATCCACTCTGAACAGGGGGAAGGAGAGAGGAATTTAGCAATGGTGAGTCCTTGGTCCACAACCATTCCTTTCTCCTTGGGGCCCCGGTGACATTCTTGTCACTGTTCAGGAAGAGGACACCAGCCCACACAGAAGGAATATGCCAAACATCAGGGAGGGTAATACCCCTGAATTATCAACAGTGATTCTCAAGCCTTAAGCTGGAGCAGTGTCTCCTGTGATTTGTGTTATCAGAGGCACATTCAACAGACCCCTTAGATGAAAATGTGTATCTAACAAATAACTAACCAGTAACTAACCAGTACAGCTGGGTATGATTTTTTCCACATGGAACAACTTGAGAAGGACTTCATAAGGCAGAAGGTAATGGCCACATTTGGACCATGGAGGTTGCCCAGGGACAAGCAAGCTCTTTGTCAAAGGACAGTTCCAGTTCATTGCAGTAAGTAAAGATGTGATCCTGTGCAGCTTAAATGTAGCAGCCTGTTGTCAGCATAAATATGGACTTATGTCCCTCTGACATTTGACTGACATTTAAAACGAGAAGTTCTCCAGGATGATATTTGTCTTTGTATCTCCCGTTTATAATGTGCTTGCTTTTAATGATGTCTTAGGCATACATGAAACATCAGGATCCTGATATGCAGATGCTACAAAATAACTCTCATTACTATGACGAAATATTATAGTTTTGTATTTGAGTTAAACTAAACACTTCATGCTCGTTTTAGTAGTGTACAATTTGTAGGATATCTCAAATCTCATTATGTAAACTGATTATGAAAATAACAAAGCAGCAGGGAATTGCAGTATAATGACCTTCTTCCAGTTAATGAGTATTGTTATTTGTTAAAAATAGAGTTGGTTTCAGTTATTCTGTGGCTTTCTTCTTTGGCCTTCCACATCAAGTAAGAAATGCTCAATTAATTGAAAAATATGGATAATTCTGAAACCAATATACAAGGCTAATGAATAAGAGAACATACTTTTATTTAAATACTAATTCAGGTTTTAATTACGGTTAAGCCTGGATATATTCATATGTCCAAACACAAGCACAGGCACACAGCACACAGATGAGCACTTTCACTGGTTAGCATATCTGCAGTTCTTTTTTCTTAAGGGTGTTGTGTATGTAACCTTTCTGTGCCCAACTTGAAACCTTCCAGTCATACCCATTGCCTGCTGTCCTGAAACCATCAAAGTGTGACACACGAGGTTAAATTAACAATTTTGGTATGCTCTGTGCATTAGCCTGCACTAAAAAATTCTCAAATAGACAGATATGGAAGTGTTCAAGAGGTGTCTGGATGTGGCATTTGGGGATATGGGTTAGGGGTGATTATGGTGGTTCTGGGGTGATTATGGTGGTTCTGGGTTGATGACTGGTCTAGATGATCTTGAAGGTCTCTTCCAACCTTAATGATTCTGTGTTTCTGTGATGTGGCTTTTACTTTTCTTGTATAATGAAGGAGTGGCTGGGATTTGCAGGAAAAGGTAGCATCTTGCCTCTGGAATAAACTAAAAAATGGACCACGTGAAAAAAAAAAAAAAAAAGCCAGTTTACTGCACATTAAACTCCCTTTTCTGATTGTGCAACATTTAGGGAACCTTGGCTCAGAGGAAGTGTACTGAAAGCTCTCCCTGTTTACACAATGTTGATGTTTTCCTTCTCAGTCCCACTTGCTGTTTCAATGGGGGAAGGGTCACAGGTAGAGAAGTTAAAGAAGGTTCAAAAAAAGCACTGTAGCCAGAAAAAAAGTTGCATTTTTGGTCTGAAAGGGGTTGGCAGGAATTTATTTGTGGTATCAGAAGAAAGGAAGCTAGAGTGGAGGGTAAAAAGAAGCTAGAAAAGAATTCAAATTCTCAAAGATGTAAGAGCCAAGAGGATGGAAGGCAAGATCCTTTACAAAGCATACGAGATCATCTAAAGTTCTTTTCTTGTTGCTGGAATTGATTTTTTCCCAGTTTTATCAAAATAAACAAATGTAATTTGGTGTGACTAATTGCATGTCACTCTAAAATGCCTCAATTCACTAGTTCTACTCATCACAACATCTGCAAAGTTTGGGAACTCTCGCTGCTTAAAATTCTACACTGGTTGCTAAATTAATGAAATTAAGATGTTTTATAAATTCTTGCAGCTATTAGAGAAATACAATTATTGAAAAATATTACCAAAACATAGAGAATATGCTGCATGAACACCGGGGCACCAGGGAAATGAAATCATTTTGCTGAGTGCATATAACACATCACTTTGCTGCTTCCGAATTGCCTCAGAGCAATCAGTGCAATGACTGAATTTTCAAGGAATAGGTTTAAGCAGACCTATTGGGTCTGCTTTACCTCTTGCTGATAGAGGTAAAAATATTAATCCTATTTCACATGCATACCAAATTCTCACTTAAAAACAGTTGGATTTCCACTGTAGGGAGGATATTTCAGAATGTCTGTCCTCTGAGTACTAGAACCTGTAAACTAACTGTCAATATAACTGTGTTTGTATTTCTCTAGCTTTTCCTCAGGCCATTATTAATTAACAGTAATTAGTCTTTCTTCTCCCTCTCTCATGTTTAGTCCATGCAGTTTGAGGGATTTACTCAGCTGATCAAATCAAAGGTTAATTAAATTAAATCTTATTAAAACTTAAAGGCTTTCTGTTCCTTCAAATTGTTGAGCAGTCTTTTTTTGAGCTCCACACCATGAATTCATCTGGTTTGTTTCTTTCTTTGTTTTATTTGGAGGATCTGAACTCAAAAAGACAATTTGCTAGTTCCTCATATGAATGTCAAGGCTTGACAGGATATCTACTGTCAGATTGACACAAAAATACCTTCTTTTCTTAATCCCACATCACAGCCAGAGTTGCAGAGAGATAGCAAATTCAGAGTCACCATGTGATCCATGGGTGCCTCCAAATCATTCAGCACCTTTGTATTTTCGAACTGGTAACTCCTCAGTTTTAATTATTAATTTCTCGATGGAGGTATTTTCCTTTTACAGTGCAAAATTTCATCCTATTTCTCTAATAACTGTCATTAAGTTATCTAATCAACAAAATGAATGGACTCTGCAAAAATACTGATTTTTATGCTCCATGAGAGCTTTAATGGGTTTGTGTAAATTAAGGTCTGTGTATCTGTCAGCCACTGCTGTGCAATTCTGTGCCAAGTGCTCTGGGATCGCCCTGCTTGAGCAGGGAAGTTGGACGAGATGATCCCACTTTGGTCCATTCCAACCTGGTCCATTCTGTGATTATGTAATTCTCCCTGACTGCTCTGTATCTTGAACAAATGCCATCAGCATACGTTTTTTTAATAGTTACTTTATTGCAAGTATTAAAAAAAAAAAATCTCAAGAATTGTAGGAAAACTTCCTAGCTCCTACTGCAAGGCAACATAAATATCTTCCCTTTAGCCTGTTTGTTGCTCATTTTGCTACTCATGTAATAATCCTCATGATCTCTCATTTCACTAAAATTTTCTGTAATAGATGTATACTAAATAGTTATTTTCTTGTTTTTCCTTTGCAGATTCCTTTCCAGGAATCTTCTGATTCCTGAACAGCTCATTTTATACTGCAATGAGCCACAACTTAGGGTATAAGCCACAACACATCTGCTCAAAAACTGGATTTTTTTTTTCTTGATGTCTACCTGCATGACATAGTCATTAAAAATTCCTGATTTATGAATTCTGGGTCAATATACATTTCATAACTTGAGGTTTTAAGTAATTTTCTTAACTGTTTCTCTTCCTTCATCATTAATAATATGAGAAGATTTAATAAAAGCTGTGCAAACTACAGAGGTGGTTTAAGGTCTTTCATTTTATTGTGATGTGGGGTTTTTTAAAGGACTCAGGGAAGCAAGGGCTAATACACCTGCTTTGGAAATCCCATCTTTAACAAGATCAGTGGAGTTAAGAACTCTTTGTGACAGACCAGTGGGAAGAGCCATCCCACATACCCTTGGGGCTCACTGCTCCACAGAGGGAGTGTGTGACTTCATTATTTCCCTCTCCTGAGGGCAAAATCAGCCTCCATGGATTAGAGACACACACTGCAGGGAGCTGTGGTCAGTCTCAGAAGAGAGGAGTGCCATTTTCTCTAAAATCCTTGGTGTTTTTAAGGACTTGATATAAAAAGGTCTGAATTTAATTTGAAGCGAGAAAATATCTCCTCTCCTATCATTGTGCTATTGCAGGATGTACCAACAAGCACCAATGGACAATCATATTCAGAAATTCCTCAATAATTTGCTTTAGATAGCATATATCTGTACCTCTACAATCTTATTCACACATTTACAGCACCTCTTGTCTCTCAGTCTGCAATAATAAATTAACTTAATAAAAAAGGCAGTAAGTAGCTGTCTTGTTTATGATGTGATTATCAGGAAGGACATATTTTATATAAATTATATTTCTGGGAATATTTCTGTACTAATGGAAGATGTCTCATAATTTAATTTTCATTTCATAATTTAATTCCTCCCCATCCAACATCCTTAGAACTATACAGATAACTTTGTAGGTTAGGCAATACCTTCATGCTGAAAAATGTCAAATAAGCACACCACTTTTTTTTCTAAACTGTTTTGGGGGGTTTTTTGAGGAAAAAGGATTCCTAGAAAATTTAACTTTCTAAGTAAAGTTTAATTTCTTTTCATTAACAGTTTTTTATCAATCTGTTCTTGCCTTTGATATTTTACCACTTTAAAATAAGTAGGTAATTTTTAAAATAATAACACTTGAACACATTAACTATATGCCAAATAACAGTTCAAACTTATCCTCAAGAAAAAACATTAATCAGAATTTTGTCAAATTACTTAAGGCAATGTAGGAAATACTTCTTACATTGAAGAAACAATTTATTATTGAAGTTTACGTTTTCCTTAGTAGCTTAAATACATATATATATATATATATATATATATATATATATATATGTACTTGGCAATATTATGGTAATGAATACTGTGGACTAAGACCAAAGGCTCAGATTCAGAAAACACGTGTATCTGTTTTCCTTTGTGAAACTGTTCAGACTGAAACATTGAAGACCAACAGGAAAAACACATGGCTAAGTAAGGACTGAATAAAAAATACAAGGTAGAAGTCAAGAAACAGGAGTTAAAGTAGTTCTGGAAAGTAATTTTAGGCTTGGGTTTTGGTATGGATTTACTGTCTCCAGGGACAGAATGAAGGGCAGCCTCACAGACTAAGAGCAGCTGTGCTGAAGTGAATGTGGACTGAAGTCTTCATGCACAACAAATAATTTCTTGTTAAATTCCCACCTCTGACTTCTAGACAACCTCTGTGATCCTGATGGGTTGTACCAGTTGTCACTGAGGATAGAGTTCAAAGGAGACCAAAGTGCAGAGTCCTATCTACGGACTAGTTTAGACTCTGTTGCTTTGATTAGTCATTTTCATACCCAAGGAAGACAAATCTCAGTTGCATTTTTAGATTTGGTATCCAGATGTCTGTTCAGGCAGAGTTTTCTTATAACCTGGAGATTTGATCCCAAAATATTCAAAATTTCGTTACACCAATTTAAGTGTTTCTTTTTCAGACAGAACATAATTTTAAACACTCTATCACTGTAAATTCTTCTTTATAAATTAGATATTTTATTCTACATTCAATGTTTTCCATGTACTCCCACAGATTCTTTTCATAGATTATGACTTAACTGAAGCCCATTTACTGAGTAGCCATAAAAGTTAAAAACCTCGTTTCTCTTTTGTTTTTCTTTGAAAGGTGGCAGGTGTAAGGTCAAGACAGGGGGATTCTACATTAGATATTTATTTCAGGTCAACTGTGACTGCTTCTGAATTTCTTCTGCTGCTCATCACCATTTTCTGCACTTTGGTTCCCACCACAGAGTTTTGGAGTGCATGATCTAGTTTCTTTTCAAGTGAACCCACAGTCTCATGAGGTGAACTCATTCGTTTCAGATCAAACTGAACTGGAAGTTGCTGACCAAATGTTAGTGGGCCATGGGTTGAGTGCCATAAGTCAAGGACATGGATCCAGAGTAGAGCCCTGCTTCTGGCACTTCCCCCCAAAACCATGTGTGGTGTGTTCACTGCATCCTCAGCATCAGTGGTTTCAACTCTAAGATCTGCTGCTTTTGAGTCATGGTAATTTGTAATGTGACTGAGATAAAAATTTAAAGGATATTTTGAGATCTGCGAGACTGAAATAGAGTTTAAGAGACTAGGCTCTAAATTCCCACTTAGATATAATTTATTCTCATCTAAGAATAACAGTCATTTGGGAAAAATTACACATTGAACTGCTTCAGATTTCAATTGATTTTCTTTTCATGGAACATAAATCAGTGTATTCCAATTGCCCTCTTTTCAGTAAATTTGAGTAATTTTGAGTATTTGAGATTGATAACACATTTCACACACAGAACTAATGATAACTTGTCCTTTAAGATTAGGCTTGGTAAAGACACGGGGCTAGTTTGTTGTTCTTCTGAAAAAAGTACTTTATTCAAAGAGAAAGCTCTCACTAAAACAGAGTGAGAAGAGTCAGGGCTCCAGCACTGCCAGCAGCCAAGGCACAGGACTGAAAGGTGTAGGACTCCAGAGCATTTGCTTTAGAAGAGTCAGTGAACCCAAACCCAGAAATCTCAGGCTGTCTCCTTTCCTACTGAGCTATCCAGATGAAGGTAACAGTAAAGGAGAAAGCAATAAATGATAAAGAGAGGGTGTGGTTTTGAAGTACTGAATTCTTTATAGGTTGTTTAGTTTTGTGAAATACAAATGCAGTATTTTGTTTAATGTGATGTGTAATACAAATAGACATTATATAAAAAGTAGAGATGGAATAAAGAAGACAGGAACATGGCACCAAAAATCTCACATAGTCTTATTACAGCAGAGAAATTGTATATTCCCCTATTATTATAATCACTGGAAAATGGGAATACTCATATATATCTATAGCCCTATCACTTGCAGAGGATCAGTATAGCACTACTTTTATGACAAGTGGAACTTTAAACAAAACAACATCCTGTCCTTGTAAGGCCTCAATACTGGAGAAACTTTCCTCCCTCTAGTTCAAAGCAAAGGAGCAAACCAACCATCCTTCAGGAGGGAATAAGTGTTGACAGAGCCATCCTTTCAGGACAGGAGCACACAACAGCCACTGCTCTGACTGGTGTTTGCATAGATTTAAATGAGCAAGCACTGCATTGGCATGGGTATTGTCTGTAGTGTTCTCATAGCACTGTGGGGGTCAGTTCAGACAAGAAAAACCAACCAAAACTTGAACCTTCTGTGTAATCCATGCTGACCTCTCTGCTACCACAGTTAGCTGCTGTCAATAGTGATGCCATGAAGATTTTTTGCCTTTTCTTTTATACCCTTGTTATACCTTTTTCACAGCTTCTGTATTCCTAGTGCTTTTTCCCTACATTCTTGGACTTGTTTGTCAAGCTGAGTGACTAAACATTTTAGAAGCTTCGTAGCTAGGGATCAGTGTGCCCCAGACCCCAAGGTCCTCTCCAGAACACATTCTGTAAACCAAGATAGAACCATCCAGGGGAAGGTTCCTTGGGGAGGGGGGGCTCACTAGAGCCTCTCACTGGGGAATTTTTGATAGATAGGCTAATTAGTAAAACCTATAATGTTATACCTGATCTTTTGGGGGGCATTTTTGGCAGGGTGCATCTCAATGCATGTGACATGGACATGTGCACCTAAGGATCCTTAAGAATAAATACCAAGGTAAAATCCCTTTTCCCCTTCTAACCATGTATGACTCTTGATTTTAACACCAGGAAAAGGCATCAATAGGAATCAATAAATCTAAAGCTGTAGATATAGGTGACAAAAGGTCAGAGCCTGTTACCACAACAGAAGTTTGCAAATTTTAGGTGCATTTAAAAATCACAAGGATAAATGTCCTGAAACCTGCAGAAAGAAAAAGGAAATATTCAGAATTTCATTCTGTTTGTCACACTGCCAAAGTATTGTTAATTGCAACAACTATTTAAATTTTGTGAATAATTGAATTTATAAAGGATTGTTAAGTAATTAGGGAAGTTAATTGTGCTTAAGCAACTGGGGTTTTTGGGAATAACAAGCTCATTTAGTTATTTTTGGTACACATAATATCTCTGACTATAATTCTTTTACATTCTTCTAAAGAAAATAATCTTTTCAATGCAATTTTCATTAAGGGTTTAGCATAATGCTAACATAATAACATTTTGTTGTAACCACCCTTTATCAATCACTATTTAGCTACGCTGTCATGGCCAGTCTGCTCCCTAAAATTAAAAGTTCATTTGAATACAAACCTGAAAAAGCAGACATGAATTAAATATTTTGAGTCCTTTTACTTTTTTACTGAGCAGATAAAATTTGCTCAGATATAAGGGAAAAGCAGAGCTATTATTCAAAAAAAACAAGAGATTTCTGTGAATGATATATTAAAGGCAATACTTTCAAGTACAAAAAATAAACCCAGCAAACAATGCTTCCCATTAAAAAAAAACAAAAACAAACACCACAAAAAACCTCAAACCCTTCACTAAACTCCCTCAAAGAAACAGGACTAAATCTATATATTAAGTCTGCCAAGAAAAATGTTAGTGCCATATTTCCATGTAGGTTTGAAAATGGATGGTATCTTTTCATCCTTTCTTTCAAATTGGAATAACAGAGAATAGTACCATAGTGTCATAAAATTTCTTATGAGTTCATAATTCAGCAGCTACTTTTAGTGCCACTCTAATATTTGAAGGTTGATGTCCTTTCTCTCTTTTTAGATGCCATTTGAGAATGTAGAGGAGTTGCCCAAACCTGGCTTAAAAAGCTCTGTTTCTGTTGCTCTTCTGAGAAGATTTGGTTGATGTTTTTTCTACTTGGGTTTTGATTGTCTGTTTAATATTAGTAAAAATTGGTTTAATATTATTAAAAAAAAAAAAAAGGGCAGCTGCATTGATGATAGTGAAAGGGGTTAAGAAATCTGGGAGAGTATTTCAAGACATGGAATCCACCTAGCAGTGTGCTGTCTTCTGACTTTGGTCTTCAGGGAAAGAAGGTTCTTGTTCTGATAGATCCATAAACCAGATACTGTTAAAGCATGGCCTATAGTGCAACACTCTTCCTGGAGTGGGATGTTTTTAAGGGATATAGGGGTATTTTTTTACTTTTTTAAAAGAACAGCTGGTGAATTACCTTCTTTTTCACATATCAGCATTGCCAGTCATGCACAGGGCTCAATTTTAACTTCGTCTAATCTGGCATTGTGACAGTGCTGTGTGTTAATTTGGGTTCTGTCTCACCTGGAGATGGAATTTTTCATCAGCAAACTACTTTCTATTTGACCATGTTTTCAAGCTCTCAAATATATCTCAAAACAGATTTCCTTGAAACGCTTTTAAATGGAAAGGGTTCCTCTAACAGATTGCTTTGTAAAATATTGAAACCTGTTAAATTCAAAATTCACGGTCTCGCAGTAATTTTACATTGCTTCTCATGAAATGTTTGCATCATGCACTGCTATTTTTAATGGTGAAATGGATAACCAGTAAAATAACTGGAATATGATATTACTAGGGTTTTTTACTTTCAAAATCACAATGGAAATTTGCTCTGTATGTCTCTGTTCCTAAGCAACAAATGGTGGGACAAGAGGAAATGGTCTCAAGTTGCACCAGGGGGGGTTTAGATTGGATATTAAGAAAAATTTCCTCACAGAAGAGTCGTCAAACACTGTAGAGGCTTGCCAGGGAAGTGGTTGAATCACTATCCCTGGAGGTATTTGAAAGACAGGTAGATGTGGCACTTAGGAACACGGTTTAGTGGTGGGCTTGGCTGTGTTAGGTTTGTGTTTGATATGGATGATCTTGAAGGTCTTTTCCAACCTAAATGATTCTATGATCATTCCACTGGTACTTTAGTTAAGGAGCTTGACACTAGCTAAATAGAGAACTCTTGAGGAGACACTTTGCCATTACTGCAGTACTAGAAAAGCGCATCAAATAATAAATGAAATCTTAATTAAATGAATGATGATGTAAAATTACAATTTTCATAATCCCAAATAACATAATGGGCACTTAGGTACAAATGTTTTTGGAAAGCCATTTTTCAGGGAGGACAAACATACTTAATTTGTATTCAATTTAAATTAGAAATAATTTTAAGAGTTCCCTATTTCCTGCACAACTGAAATGATGAGTTTTGATGGATTTAATAAAAATGTGATCTAATCAAAATATAACCTCCTTTTTTTTTCCCCTAATTTTTAAATTCAGTATTCTTGGTGTCTATACCCATCAGGACATATTTTAATTAGGTCTTGACTGAGTGGACTTTGTCTGTCTACCAGCTCACTCTTGATTGACTTAGGGGTAAGGAAGAAGGGATTTTTCAGTCTAAAATAGAAACATTCTCCCTTGCTTTAACAAGACTGGACCCTTGGAGGGATATAGAAGTATTAGCTAATTAAGTTTTTTATTGGCTTTAATTTTTAAATATATTTGTATCTTTGAATGTTCTTTTGAAATACAATAGGGGAAAAGTAGTAAATTAGCAAGAGATCTATGAGATGTTTCTAATTTGGGTGCAGCCAGGGTGAACTGCACAAGTCATATGAAAATTTCATATCATGTAATATGATGGTAATGCTGAGCACCTAAGTGTTGAACATTCTGGGGAATTTAATCTGAAAAAACACCTTCAAAGATTTTATGGGTTCCTCAAAGCAGTTTCCATCACATGGCCTTAAAAATAAAGAGCCAAACCAACATGTTTTGAGGGATATCAATAAATTCATGCTGCCAAGAATTCATAGTTTTTTCAATATGGCCACAATTTTATCATAGAAAATTTAAAATGCCATTTGTAAAAGATGGCCCTTTATTAGGTGGAAAATTGACCCTTTCAGAGGAAGCTGATTTCCTATAACCTGAACCTGAGTCTTGGAAATTGTGTTTGTGCCAGCAGTGTATGATAGAAAGGAGCAGGGAGAACCCTGGAAAGGTACAAGATACTGGAGCTAAATGCAAGTGGAAAATTATTTTCGAGAATTTCTCTATGAAAAGTATTTTCTTTCTCAGAATTCAGTTATCCCTTGGCCAAATTATTGAATATAGGATAATTTCTTCACTCTAATGTTCATATAGCTGACCTTTTAAAAAGAGGCAAGAGGTTTTCCTATTCTAGTTGGAACATGGAAGGCTTACAATTGCTTTCTTTTCAGCAAAAAGTCTGAAAAAGCCAAAAATGTTAGGGAAGCAAAAAGAAAGCTGAAAAATGTAATTTGAGGAGGTTATAATGTCTTGAGCTAAAAGCAACAGGTTTGTCTGAAATCTGGAGAAAGTTGCAGCGGTCTTTTCATCAAATGTGGCAGCAAAGAAATCCAGGTGAAACCTGAGACAAGTGGAGAGAACTTTTGGGCTTCTGCTTGCCTGATCAAAGAGGAATGAAATGGTTTAGCTGAGGATTAGGACACCTCAATCAAGGGAATAGAGGTGCCCAGATCTGCCATGAGATACACAAGATGAACATAATGTCCCCATTTGCTCCTCTGCACAGATTTCAGCAATAAAACACTTAGTATTTGAAAACAAAAAAAAAAAAAAGGATGGCTTTCAATACAGTGTTTATATTGTGCAGGCTAAATAAGTTTTTAAAAGGTTAAATATTTGTATTTGAACCCATCAGTGGAGAACAAGGAGGAAAAAGGGTGTTTTAAGTACCTGAATACCATGCATGGCATATTTGAAGGACACCCCACAGACAAGGTATATATTATTTACTTTCAGTGGCATCTGTCACTTTGTGAAATTGAAAACTGTTAACATGGAGGAAATATTAATATGTCTAAATATGGAATATGGCTAGAATATTAAACAGTAAATGCTGCTAATAAACTCTGCAGAAACCAGATAAATAGAACTGCAAAAACTATCAGACTGTAACCTACTTTGGTGCAAGAAGCTTAAACCTAGACATGGGAAAATCTGAGCTTAGATGCTTCCTTAGAGCCCTCAAGCTTACAATCAGGAGTAGTCAAATATATACACCTTAAAAATAGCAGCATGGCTGTTCCCCTGGTGCATATTCCTCAGTTCAAACAAAATCTTTCCTCAGGTAGCTGAGGGGGCAGCAATCAGGGCAGTCCAGTTTAATTGCCTTTGTGACTCTTGCACAAACACTAATGTAGATTCAGGGCTAGCTAAACAGCACTGAGCACCAACTGCAGTCTTTTCCATAGGACATATTAATGTGTTCATAGTTGGCTGCCTGTTTTCACTCTGTCATAGGAATGCACCACATATGAAACTTGTATTCCCTTGGCAAACCTGAATTAAGCTAGCAAAAGAATTCAGAATTTATTATAAACAACCAATACGTGTGCTTGCAGACACCAAGAGTAGGAAACTAGACTGAAAGAGACCAGATAAAAAACTGCAATAAAAATGTAGCTTTAATGTAAGCTGGAAATTTCTCTTTGGATGGTGTTATTCAAGCCAAGTTTTTAGGGTTTGTTATGTTTTCTGGTTCTGTAATGCAACTATGAAAAAAATACCCAGAAGAAATGTTTTGGCTTTTTGTTCTTGTCAATCATTTTCTGATACCACCTTTTCTTCCTCCTTAAGTGAACAAAAGTTGTAACCCCTGTTACATGCGAGAGAAACCTCATCCCATAACCTCTGCAAATCTCTATCTGATTGTAACTGAGTAACACAACTCTCCAGTATCTTTGCCTTTGATCTCTGCTTAATAGATTAAAAGTAACACTGTGATCTAACAGTTATTTCCTCTATTCTTTCTTTGCAAGGTATGGCAGCACTGCCTGGCTTATGCAGGAATTGTATTAAATATATATCCTCATTTTTTCAGTATTTGGAGATTTTAATTCCTACTTATTCATGTTCCAGGACTCTTGGTAACCCAGATCTTAGCAATTAAATCTACTCTACAGCTGGCATTTTAAAGGCAATCCCACTGCCACTGTTTGCAGAGTAAATTTATGCAGAGATGGGATATTTTCATTTCAATGTCTTGTTTCAGTTTTGACCAGAGCTTCTGCCAATGTTTTCCCCAAACATTCTCCCAGCTTAGAATAGTTTGGGTGATTGACAGTGCGTCTCCAGTGTTATACTGAGTTGTGCAGCATGTATGGCTCACCAGGCTTTAGATGTTTTCATAGCAGAGGTTGTTATTACATGCACCACTTCTGGCTATGGGGAATAGATCTCAGCCACAACTTAGTGTCTTTTTGATGCTTTTCTTTATTATTTTTAACTTCTTCCCTGCATAGCCGAATTCCTGCTGCTTCTTCTTTCTCTGCAGCACTTTGGTATGGATGTCAGGTGTTTCTTTAGGCATAATTCCTTCATAACTCAAGTCCAACACTTGCATTTTGTGGCCAGCTGGCCAGAGGAAATAAATCTTGGTTTTCCATGCTTTCATTACTGCACCTCGATGCTACCCATAAAATCCTGATAGTTGCCTTCCTAACAAATGTTTTGTTATTATTACTTGAATTCCTGCAGAAAACAGTCATTCTCAGAGTTAACTTGAGTTTTCTGTGCTAGTAAAACAAAATTTATTCTTTGGGTGGTTTTTGTTTGCCTCAAAAGTGCATAAAGTATCTTATATGCAATAAAGCTTTTCCTTGTTTCTCAAGTCTTCCTTTGCTGTCACAGGAGGATCAGCAGGAAAAGATCCTGCAGGTACAGAACTGCACTGTCTTTACAGTTCCTTAGAGAGCTGCAAGCAGAATGGTACAAGTTGCTTTATTTGTTGAATTGTCTTTACCTCAACCTATTAATTTTCTCATTTTTACTCCTCCTGTGCTCTCCCCACTAGAGGGGAGTGAGTGCCTGTGGGGGCTCAGTTGCTAGCTGGGGTTAAACCATGACACCTGTCTGCTGCCAAATCCTCATTTATGGTTCCAACATTTGAGCTGTGACACATGACCTGTACTCAAGCGAGTATTCCTGGATTGGTGTTCATGAAATGTAGTTATACCCTCTTCCTCCAAGCTCCCCAAGCAGTGCTTAAGGCTTCTGCTCCTGTAGGAGCTCTGTTTCCCTCCGCTTTTTACAGTGTTCTGGGGAGATTCCTCTGATGTCTTTACAAAGAGCAGCCATCATTTACCCCCTTGTTTTCTTCCTCCATTATTCTCTGAAGTTCAGAAAGATTACCTGGTTTCTCTGCCTTTTACAGCTGGATGGGTACGTTGTGTTCACTCTCAGGAGCTTTCCTGGCCCAGTTCGTGCTTCCTGCTCACAGGTGTAGGACAGGTTCAGTTCAGGAAACTCCATCTCCTTGTCTCTTTTCTGATGTAATTTTTCATTAGGGGACTAAATAAAGATCCACTTCTGGTTAGAACCTTTTAATGATTTAATGCTATTCACAATTATAACATTTCTAATTGCTCTAGGGAATACACCCAAATGAATTGAACTTCATTGAATAATTCCCTGATTTTACAGTTCATTCAGCTGAAATTCAGAGGCCTGGCTGCTTGCTGCACCACTGAACACATAACAGGGACTTAGCTTTATGTTCACCATTTCTCTGCCAAGTCCAGTTTTTCGTTTTCTTCCTGCAATACTCGGCACGTTCAATCTTCCCTTTAAACTGATAGACTCAGCTCATGCCCACCACAGTGTGGAGCAGGGAGATCATTGCTTCTCCATTATCAGCTAAGAGATGTTTGCATGTTGCAGGCATTAAGGAAACCTCTCTGCACAGATTATTGCTTGCTGTTTGAAAAAAGCCATATTTTCTTTTTATCCTAACATGTTTTTTTTGTTTTGCTTGCATCCTCATAACTAGATGTGGATGGTCTCATACTTATTTCTGTTTTCCATATTTGGTGTTTGGTATCCTTACAGGTGTCCACAATCTGAATTAACCACATAAGTATTTATTACAACTATAAAAAAGTTGAGTAGAGTCCATCAACTCCAATTTAGTCCCATGCAGGAAAATAAATACTCAACTTCTTTTATGCTCCTCACTTTATATCCCTTAAAGGGATATATAATCCTTGTCTTCCCTTTATATGTATAGCAATTTTTGCCATAAAGGCTCTTGTATGGTACTAATACAAAACACATCCCATTATCTACCTGATTAAATGTTGTTTAGGAAGTCTTTTTCTGGCTAAGACATGATTTAGTTCATCTCACAGAGGCATTTTAGTCACTGTTTCTGCCAATATCTGGTCTTTAGTGGGTCTCCATAATCCTTCTGCTCTTTTCTTCTGGATGCTGTTTCTTCACCCTCAAATAGTGAACTTGAATATCAGAAAAGTTTTCTAAAAAAGAAGTAATATAATATTTTGAAGGCTACCAACACATCAGACAGAAGTCTTTCCTGTTTGGATTCTGATGGGTTTCATTTTATTTGCATGAAATATTAGTAGAAGTTTATTTGTTTAAAAGAAGACAAAAATTCACAGATACATTTTTTCTTAGTAGTTAATTAGATTTTTCTGCTTTACTTCATAGGAAAAGTATGTAAGTCATTGGGAACGGCATATTTTAAACTACAAAGCCATAAATTCACTCTTTATGTGTCCATATCTTCTATAAAATATGTGCACAGGTATTGTTACAGTGTAAATATAAACTGAAAAGCATCCCGATTTTCATTAAATTGTCACTTTCCAAAATTATACCTATTGAATTTGTTGTTTTTTTCTTTTAAAAATATCTTCCTTGTGATAAGTTTTATCTTTTTGCAGTTTTACCAGACATGGCAAAAAAAACAATACAGCAACAATCCTTAAAGAAGGATTGACAGAACAATCTACTGAAATGAAGCACTACAAAAATCCAGATTATAAGTGAAACTAAAATCCTGTGCCTCACCATATGCTTCCCCAGGACTCCTAAAACTGTGAGGAAGCAGGCAACTTCTTAAAAAGTTAATTGATATCTCTGTTTTTTCTCAGTCTAGGAGTAGACAGAGGCTGTGATTTATGAAGACTTTGATAAAGATGTTTCATGAGTTCTATCACATAAATTTCAATGTAGTCTGGCTCTGGAATCATTTTCATGGACTTCTCTTATCTACAGTTCCAAATAATAATAAAAAGGCTTCCATTTCTTTGGAGTGAAACATCTTTTATCTACTGAAAATAGCAGAGACATCCAACAGGAAGGGGAGGAAAATAACTAACTTACTTAGCTGAGTGAAACTAAAACAATTGATAAGTAATTTACACTAAATTATTGGTTATATTAAACTTCTGTTTCCTTCATCTTTGGGGAAAAAAAAAATCAAAGTCCTTAATATCTTTCCCAGGTACCTCCAGTGTTGGCATATCTCATTATCATGCAATCCTTGTCTGTTTTAGCTGCCTCCTTTGCCTTCCCAGATCCCTGCTGTCCCTGAATCCCTTCTCCTTTGGTCAAACACAATACTTGCACCAAGGCTACGGAGGATTGTGTGTTGCTTCTGCCTTTAAAGGAATTGAGTATTGGTTTCTAAGCAGGCAGTGATACTTTTCAAGGGGACAATTGTAGATCAGATTTTATTTTCCATTATAACTTCTGAGCACTCACCTAACTGAAAAATCTCAACTGGCAAACAAATTTGAGTCTCAGGCAATAAGGCACAGGCTGTTGTTAATGAAGTCAATTCTCTTCCTTCCCTGGTGAGCTTCAGAGATTATTTTTAGGGGCAAATTTATTGCTGTAGTGAATGTGTACAATTGGTGCAGAGTTTAGGGGAGTTGTTCTCTCCCATGTTGAAGTCCCAGTAGACAAGTTGTGTCCATCTGCCCTGAACAAGGACAAAAAATGCAATTCATTCCTCAACAGGACAATGGAGCAGAGGGTTGATCTAAGCATTTTAATGGCATGAAGTGTGGTACATAGGGCTGCAGAGACACATTTCTGCACAAGGAAATGAGTCGTTAATATTAGAGCTGACAATCAGCAACCACCTGTTTGTGGAAGTGATTGTAGGTGATGGCCCAGATTTACAATATGTAATATAAATCCTGGTTTATAATATGAAATTTAAATGAATCCCAGCAAAACAAATTTTAATTCTGTAACAGGCAAGAAAAAAATCATCATCAATGAAACCATCTTCCTCTTTCAAGCCAGATAATAAAACATTAAGGCAACATGATCTTTATATGCTTTAGACCACCATGCTTGCACTCTCTTGATGGGTACTCCTGGGAGTACTCTCCACATTCTCAGCTCTCATTCTTTTTGCTGGTTTATATCCTTCCTACAAAAAAAAAAAAAAAAAATCTGTGGTCCTCCTCTGTATTTGAAGGTACCATAGCTAAAAGTTCTCTGTCATAGATATATGAGTCGGGACAGGCATTATCAAACTGATTTTACAAATTAATAACCTCAAACATTAAGTGTCTAAGATTCACTGCAATCAAAGCTGAGAAAATTACCTGGTTCTCAGAATAACCAATGTAATGTCCCACCCACTGAACCATACTTCTTTGAGACACCAATGAATCAGAGTGCTTAAGGGGCTCCTGTAATTATACAGTCACCTGTTTTCATATGAAAAGTTTTCTTTGATGATCACACAAAGGATGAAGAGTCTGTTGCAAAATCCATTTGGATGTCTCTTGCAACTTGATGTCATTGAGACTTCATGTAATATTATGGGTGTTGTAAGCACCCATGAAGTTACCTGTTTTTCTCTTAGAGAGTATAGCACAGCACAGGTTGAATTTTTCCCCCATTTTAATATTTATATATCAAAGTAATTTTATTTTCTGAACAACAATCATTATTTTTGAAAATATATTTTGAGAAGCAAACAAGCACTTATCTTTGCCAGTTCCAAGCCTAAAAAATGTTCATGAATTCCGTTTGCAAGAACGTGAAATAAAATATTTTACAGAGATGAAGATAGCTTGCAGAAATGCAGGGCACTTCTGTCACTGTTAATTGCTCTTCAGCAATTTTCCTGTACAAGTACCTAAAGATTAAGAGTGGCAATAGAAAGAAAACGAAGAGATCAAGTGGAGAAATGCAAGACAGACGGAGAAAGAAGCAGTTGAATTAATAAATAGAAGAGCCAAGCTACAGGATTCCCATGATTAGTGTTTTGATACAATGCAGAGTGTTGTCTCAGAGGACCGAGAGAGGATAATCATCATTATAAGAGTTAATTCACAGGAAGACAGAGGAAGTTGTTTTCCCACCATATATGCAGGTTAAAAAGCCCCTAAAATGTTATTAATAGTAGCATTAATAATTATTATTGCTATAATTTAACCAGAATTGGGCAAAAGCATCAGATGTTCATAAAATCACCTCTGGTGAAACGAGACAGTAGGGAAATGCATGCTTGAAAAATATATAAAGAAAGCGTCCTCTTTGATTAAAGTGAGAGACATGCAATAGGCAGATCTAAATCTGACTTTTGCTGGAAGATGAAAGTTCTGCAGAGCATGGACTCTCTGGAGGTGGAGTTCTCTAGGAAATTCACGTTGCTTTTCTTGACAGCTGATTGATACCAGCAGAATTAACCACATGTTAATGCGATATATGGAGTCATGCATTGTCAAAGAAGGCTCAAAAATTAATTAAGAAAATCTCTGAAATGCAAATTAGATAAATAATGAATTTATTAGCTGATTTATTGTGGCTTGAAATTATAAAAAAATTAATTTGTGTCATGAGACCCTGCCTGTTCCTGGTTTCAAAGACAAACTGACATTCTTCTCCTCCTCCACTTACTTTTTAATTGCAGCAAGTTACTTGTTAAAGTGTTCTGGTTGATGGAACTCTGCCAGCCTATTTTATTATAACACATTTTGATTCACAATGAAAGAAAAGGTTATTGCACATGTCATATCTTTATTATACTTGACAAGCTGGAAAGCATGTATGCCAAAATGAAACAGAAAGTGAAATATCTGATTACCTTTCCATTATCCACAAGAACTGAGATACCGTGTGACAAAACAGTGCTGAGTGGACACTGGCATTCCATGGTGATTCATTGGGGTTTTGCATTTACCTCCCAGAATAATATTAAATACACAATTCCACAGGAAAGCTTGGAGATGGGTGGAAGTGGTGTGCTCATCAGTAGAAAAAGCTGTCACACTGTTGTTGGACTCGCTTATTCAACTTGAACTGGAAAAGAACTCACTAAAAATAAGCAAATTCTTGTTACTGTGAATAAAACCTTTATCCATATGTCATGTTATTGCACTTTTTTTTGGATAAAAATTGTGAAAAAAAATTTGGAATCCACTCATCAAAATATGGAAATGGAAATGGAAACATATTTTCAACTTTAGAAGTTCTGATTAGTAATGCACATATGTTTATGCAAGCATATAAAAAAGATTTGATTAGGATCTCTGAATTCTACAAAAATATTTACACTTTTTATATACTAAACTTTACTTTTTAATTTATGAAAAGTTACTTTTAGCCACCTGTGAAATTTCTTCACCTACTGAGCAGACTAGCCCTTTTTGGTTTGGTTTTTTTTTTTGGCTTTGATGTTCGTTGACAGGAAAGAGTTTAATTCAGATTTTGCAAATGCAATCACCATGCATATTCACCCTATAACTTGAAAAGATAAAGTCATGAAGGTACCAAATAAACTCAAAAATTAAAAATTACCTCTGTGTATATTGTCCAGGAGACTGAGGCATGATATTCTAATAGTTCCCTTAATTTTCAGAAGGGTTTTATTAGGTCTCAAAATGTTACTTCTACATACAGCTACTAAATGCAATGAATAATTGTGTATTACAATGTTTTAATATCATATCAGTAGAAATTAGTTAAAACTAGGACATGAAAAAAAAGTTATTTCCTCTGAAGACAAATGATACCTAAAAAAAATATAAATAGCAAAGATAAGCATGTAGTTCTAGGATTGACAGACACACAGGGAAAAAAAAGAAAGAAAAAAAAAGGAAGAAAGACTGGACTTTGGCAATATTTCATCTCTGCAGTAGAACATTTTATTAGATGAGTTTTATGGCCCTGTTTGCAGTAATGAGCAGGAACAGCACAGTGTCCAGATTAGCAGGCATCAGTGCTACCATAACTTATGTTAAAACAAGGCAATTCTTCAAAGAAACATTAAACTTGTCAGTGGTCCACCTTTAAAGAACATTTAGTATTCATTTTCATGCCACAGGAAGAGCACTTAGAAGCAAGTATTTCTGCATGAAAAATCATATTTAAAATAATGCATTCAAAGGAGAATTCAAGAAAAATATCTATAGCCATGTTATGTGAACAAGCCAGATTGTAATGATCTCTTTTGTTCTGGAAGGAAATAGAAAAGGATTAGAAAATCTTGTCATTTGTTTTGTTTGTCTTGGCAACAGGGAACCCTGGCATATAATCAGAAAAAGAGATTCATAAATTTGCAAGATTTTAAATAAAAAATGGGAACACATATGTCATGTATAGATTGAAAACAGCACAGGAAGTTTCATGAAACCTCTGCATCAATACCTTTAGTATTATGTGAACCTGCTTTTGTAGGATCCTGAAAAAACAGAGCACTTATTTTAGTCATGGTTATTTGTACAGTTCCATTGATTAAATTTTACATTTTTATTACCAAAAAAAAAAAAATTGATACAAAACAAAAAGTCTCCAAATACCAGGGTCCGCAAGCCAAGTGTAAATCACACATTAAGACATGATTTGTGATGACAGGAGGCAGCCCTAGAACCACAAAAATGCTGAAGGAAATAACATAGATTGTTTTCTTCCTGCCCTTTTGCATTCACTGAGAGATCATTCAAAGAAATTCTGCATGAAAGATCAAAATAGAATGAGCTACTTATTGATTCCTTTTCCTCACAAAACACAAAGGGCAAAATTTATAATGATATCTCAAATGTCTTTCTTTCTGAGTACTGATACATTTTGGAAGTTTGCACTATTTTGTAGGAACTTTTTACCTGGAATCACCTCCAAGAAATCAAAGAGAAAGAGAAATTTGTGCCTTTGAGTCAGTCATTTGGCCAGCATCAGTCTTCTGGCTTTTTCAACGTCCTGTGAAGTCTTCAAACACTTTTGAATGTTGCATCTACAGCATGTGAGGGACAGGATCTGTCAAACCTATTCAATCACAGAGCTGTCGAATGGACCTCGGGCACTGTTATTCTTAGCTCTTGGATACTTATTTGCATGAGAAAGGACAAACTTGGCCTTATGCAAGTTTCTGCATGCTATAATTTAGAGATGAACTTCATAACATTTACATTTTCAAAGCAGATACCAGTGCTGAGCAAATACCTGACCTTGAGTACCAGTAATTTCATCATCTACCCGCGGCTTTCCACCACTACTTTTTTAGCCAGATGAATGCACTGTACAAAGTTATGTTCCCATTTTCAAAGGTCTCTAACTTCTGTTTCTATTTATGGACTAGAGGAGATTTGATGGACTATAAGACCTTTTCTTGTGAGGAACCACGCTGTGCTGCTGTAGAATGTCAACTCCTTTGACCAGCAGAGAAGCAAAGGGAAGGCTGATTACATGGAAATTTCCTCTTTCCAGGTAGTGGGAATCCATTTTGAAACTTCTTACCTGGCTGGCCTACTTTGGGCAATGGTCATGTCCTCCAGCTGGAATGCTGCTGTATCTATACCCATGGACTGTGTCTCCACCTACTTCTTTTTCTGCTCCTTTAACCCACTGGGCAAAAATAAGTACTCCCTACCGCCAGTCCCCAGCAGCTCTCAGCTGGCTGCAGCCAACTGAGTCGTGATAACTTGGACCTGTTGATCCTTCACCTTTGCTTATGCACTTGCATAGACTCCAAAAAGCCTTGCAGCCACAAATCTGGAAGCTGAGCAAAGTACAGAAATTTTATTCTAATGGCTGTGAAAAGGAAGACCTTTCAGTGATGCCACTGTAAGGTAAGATAAATTTTATGCTAGCTTTGTCCTGACACAAATTACTACCTGTAGTGCTTGATGGGAGAGCACTTGGTTGGAACTGACAAGTGTCTCATCTCTCCCTTTATTCTAGTTTAGGGTGGAATTTGTGAATGTTTTATTCAATTTCATATAGAATGCGTAGAACCTGCCATAATAAAAATATTTCAATTACTGATTACTGAGGTTGCCTTCTCTCACAAATAGATATTATTTTTCTTCACATGCAGGTAAGCATCACTCATTTGTGGCAACATTTTGGAAAACATTCACGATAACCACAGTCCTAATGCACTGTAATTGCCCTTAATCATTTGTTGATTCAGAAAAATCATTTGCTACTGCATTTCTTCACCTAGCTCTCTGATGTTTTCTGCTGGCACATCTTGGTTCAGGTGTTTGAAGGGTTAGTGACTGAAGAAGTTTGTGTTCTGCCAAAGCTGCATGGGATGGTTGCTTGGTAACAATACTTGTGGCATAAAAAGTATTGCGTCAGGCATATGCCTGTTCCTACTTCTTTTTAGGGGACAGGGAAGAATTATAGAGAAGATATATTTTATTGAAGGAGCCTAGCAGATCTAAAAGAATTGCTACCTGAGAGACAAAGCTGAAAAGGGAATGCTTTGAAACCAATATATCATTGGAGGCTGCCTTCAGTAAACCACTGCAGAATTAAATTAAATTCCATTGGAACTCTCTAGATAGCTGCCATGGGAAAATAACCTGCTTCCAGCTGCTTGCTGAGAGTCCCTCCCCAGCAAGGCAGCCAGCTGCTTTGGCAAACAGTTTGGGCATAAGGTCCTCCACATTTTGGCCTCAGGAGGCCTTCCAAAGCATTTAAACTCCAACCCAGACCACATGTTGCTGCCTGCAGCTGTGACAACCACCAGGCACTGCACCAGCCTCCTCTCCCAAGGGCAGACACAGCACCACACAGCAGCCTGAGGGCTTGGTGGGAGTTTCTGCATGCATGAGCCCTGACCCACGCAGCTCTCTGTGCCAACACCCACAGACTGACTGAAGCAGTATCTGCTGAACAGGTAGACCTTGTTAAATCTCTGCCAGGGCTGGATGGGACCTCTGTTATTTTCTTCTCAGCTGTTCTACCATGTTACTTGTAGGTTTAATCCTGTGCCTGTGCACTTGTCAAGCCAGCAAAGTTCAATTCTTTAGTAACTAATAAATGCTAAACAACTAATAAGTGGCATAAATGCCCAGATAGACTCAATGGTGTTTTTGCCTGCCAGTCTAATCACATCACAGGTTATTACCAGGGCTGTCAAAATCCAGTTTGGAAAACAGTGAGCATCTGTGAAGATCTTTACAACATTCCCAGTTCTACTTGTTTTGAGGATGGGCAGAGGTGTGCTGGTCCCCAAGGTTAAAGATTACATGAGCCTGGAAGAAAATGTGTTGTGCTAAAGAACTACTTAACAACTGAGATGGGAAGAGACCTCCAGCAATTGTCTAGTCCAATTCCATCTCTCAGAGTGTCAGCTAGAACATGGTGTCCAGCACATTGTCCAGTCCTTATCTCAGAGGAACTCTAGTCCATAGCTTTTACTCTTTTCAAAAATTTCTTGAGTCCTCAGAAGTTCACTCTGACTTATAACATAAAGCCAGATGTGGCAAGGTCAAAAGGAAGAGATAGGGTCTTCTAGCCAAGCTCCCTGTTCATCACAGTCAGAGATGTTTGTCTGTTAATTATGGTATCAAGTCCAATAACCGCTGGTTGATTAGAGCAAATCTTTCAGGATGACATTTTAATCTTCACTTTAAAACTCCAAGTGACAGAGAAGCTAAAACACCCCTTGGACAAATTACTCTGATGATTAATTGCCCCTTCTATTAATAATAATTTTTAAAAGACAGTATTTGCATTTTTTCATGAATATGATATGGGTCTGCTAGATTAAAAATACTTCTATCATCAGGATTTTTTCCCCAGATTGATATTTATGGACCATGATATTTATACTTTTATATGCTCTAGGCTAAGATATATCCAGTAGCACCCACAGCATGGTATTCCATGCCATTTTAATAATTATTAATATAGAAGAAGTAGAAAATCAGCTACCTGAATTCTTCATAAATTAGCATCTTCCAAATAATGCTGAAACTATGATAATCTCTCCAATTCCTTTCTTATTTGAATACAAGACCTACACCCTTCTAGCTAAGAACAGATGCCAAAAGTCTTCACAGAGTTTCCCCCTAAACATCCACAAGTAAATAGGGACCCCACAGTGATCTAAAATTGGGAAATTCAGTATCAGACAGTGAGCAGATCTGTGGTCATCCTGTCATCCTGTCTTCAGGCCTGTACACCAAGCTGTAGTAGCTGTGCCACATGTCCCCAGAGCACACTGCCGCTATCAGTTCTTGGGAGAGAAAACTCCCCAGCACCTATGACTGCTTGTTGCTGGGAGCAGGTCACTGGGATGAATCTGAGACACTCAGATGGCATCCACCTACTCATGATGGAACCTTGAAAACAGTTTGCTGAATGAGTAAGAGTAGTGACTTTCCAAAACTCACTGAAGACTCTCAGACTTTGCCTGCTGGCCTCAGTGTTTATTATTTTTAAGGAAATTCATTGAGCTTTCTCTGGGCAAGTCTCCCACGAGCTCCCTCTGATGAGCTGCATCGTGGGCTGCCTGCAGCCAAGGTCTGCCTCTCTGCAGCTGAATCAGCCACATGCAGTGCCACAGGTAGGCAAATATTTTTTTGGGAAACAAACACCAGCTAATGACTATTTATATTTTCAGTTTCACGTGAGTAGGAGTACATTTCTCTGTCCCTCTTTGCAAATCCCTAGATTATAATTGAAATATCAACACTGTTTTTAAGAGCCTCCTCTTCCTGTCCCTGTACTGAGCCTAGTAGTTTACCAGCAACACTTCTCAGCCTAACTACATAAGGAGAAACCTCTAAAGGACTGATATTGATTCTGAGAGTTATGTCAAGTTTTTATCATTTCTTGACTGCTGAATGCACACCTTATGTAAGTTAAGATTTTTATTTTCTGAATCCTGGTTTAAAAAAAAAAGCCAGAAATTAGAAAGCGGTTTCCTGTTTGGATGTTTGCTTAGACAAATATATAGGTAGATATGTTTGTATTAAAAATTTATTTAAATGTATGTATGTACATATAAAATATGCATATATTTTTCATCTGCACATATAAACTTTTTAATCAGTATTTTGGATGTATCTTACTATCATATTGCTCACTTCTTTTTTGTGTATTTTTCGGTATTTTGTCTTGCAACATTTATGAAGTAATCCGACCTTGTTTCAAGGGTAGAGTTCTTGGTTTAGCAGAGCTGAGCTGACAGTAGCAGAGCTGCTGACAGCCAAGAGCAGATGAGTCCATGCTGTTCACTGAGGCAGAGGCCCAGGGCTAACACAGGCCAAGGCTGGTATAGAACATTACAAACCCCAGCAGTGTTTCGTGGCTGTACCTGCATCAGCTGCCTGGTGGGGAGGAGCCTCTGGCTTTTTGCTGTGTCCTACATGAAAACAAGTTGCCCAAAAATGCACACTTGTCTCACATAATTACTTACTCTTTCCAACAGAAAGAGTAGAAAAAAGTTGTATTAACCAAGGCTGTGTTTTTCCTTGTTTTGGTTTTAGTTGGATAAACTAGCAAAGACAATAAACTACATTGTCAATAGATGGAATTTTCCACCCAGCAAACCATATGGCAAAATCCAGCAAAGCTCCCCCAAAAGAGGCTTTGCCCTGGACAGCTGAGAGCTGGATGAAATACTGTGAAAACTGACTGGTGTTTTCACAGGTTCTTACAGAATAATAAAGTTGAGGTTCCCTTTTACTTCTTTCATCATCCCATTTGTATTATTTCTATTTAAGGTCAGGCTGACAAGCAAAAGAGTTCTTAACAGTATTGTCTGCTTTTTCTCCCCCACCCACTCCTATTTTTATTTATTTTTAGTATTTAGAGTTGATAATATTTCCATGTACTGCTTTGAAACTGGGGCTGTTTGAAAGGTAGTGGGTAGAACTTGAAAGGAACAGATCCTAACTCAAACTATTTATCAAAGATGGATAAAAGAATAGATAGAAATAAATAATTTCCTCCCCTGAGCCTTTTGTGTGTGTATGCATATATCTTTTGGGGTAGAGATGCTCAGAAAACATAACGGTTTTTCTAAATCCATGGAGGAAAAGTGTTACAGAACCATGGACAGATTCAAGACCCACTATCCTACTCTCAGACTTTAATCACAAACCAAGCTTTTCCTTCTTAGTACCTTTCCTTTTAGAAAGCTCTTTAGTGATCAGAACACAGGCACAACTACCCAGGCATGTTTCTTGTCCTCATGACAGGTAAATGTTGTTAAAATAGATACACACGAAATTTAAGTTTGTTCAAAGACTAATATAACAAGAGATTGGGTTAGACTTCTTCCTCCTCAAAGAGCCTCAGGCCAAACCACAGGACTCAGATACCATGGAGAGCTGTGAGACAGCAACAAAGAAATTCTGGGAAGCCACCTATTAAAGCCAGAATATTGTTCTGTTTTTCTGATTGTCTCTATCTGCATTTATTAGCAATTTTTTTAGAGACCATCTTCAAGGATCAAGTTTTCCAGCAGGTTCAGATTCCTCTGGGGCTTTGGAACTTGTATGTGAAGCTAAAGCTACACTGTCTCAGACTGACATAAAAAGATTCCAGCGCTAAGAGAGGCAGGTTTTCCCACATCTGATTTCTTTGCAAAGTTTTTTTACTTTTTATTTTCATTTTTTCCCCCATCCTAATCTGTTTATTTCAAGAACATTCTTAACGAATTAAGACTTGTCCTCAGGGTAGTTTTGAGGTCTGTCTAACCCAACAGTCTGTCTTTTCAACAGCAGATCCCACACCAGAAGGGACAAGAAAGCCACTAAACTATTCCTTTTAATTTATGCTAGAATTTGGTCAATTAATGTAACATAAAAGTTCACTCTCTTGTTAAAACTTTCCTTTCCCCTGTAGCTTGCAAATGTTTTGAATCTCCCTTTAACTTTTGGTTCCTGTTACAAAAATCTGAATTAAGAAATTCCTATCAGTCTTCCTTCTCTTCTGCTCTTTCCATTTTTCATATTTATAGCCTTTTGTTTGTGTATAAACCAGTCTAGACCTATTTGTACTTGTCAGGAATTTGAGCTCCACCTGTACACTAGGAATTTAAACAAAATTTTCACACTAACAACTCACATTTTCTCTCATTTGTGGAGAAATTCATATGTTCTCATAATGCCACAGTTCAAAGCAGATGGGAACCACCTTCTCTAGCCCATAAGAAAGGAACAAGGACACGCCATAAACAGCTCATAATTTCTGATGTTCAGCATATCATTCAGATCCCTTTCAGCAAAACTGAAGAAAAAACTAAAATACTCTTTTGAGGAATATAAAGTAATGAGTCCTAAGCATTGTTTTCAATGTCCTAAAATGCAGATTTTAAATACCAAGTGGTGCTATTTTTATAAGGAAAAGGAAAAGAGGGGGTGGAGGGGGGGAAATGCAGCAGCATTCCACACTCCAACTGGGAAAATCATGCAATATATATGCACAATTTTGGGTATCTCTTCCCCCATCCAGCCTCTGGAAACCAGTTTGTGGTAAGTGAGAGGAGGTTGATAGGCAGTCTGGCATCAATAGGAGCCTTGTTAGTTGCCATTAGCCAGAATCACCCTCTAGTTTTTAAGCTTAGACAATGAGGAAAAAAAGAATAGCATTAAATTATTTATTACTTTCCGTCTCAGCAACTCCCTGCAATTGTAGCTGAGAACCACAGAACATAAAGATGGAAATATTCAGTTTAAGCAACTATAAAGTTAGAAAACACATTTTCTTTCCCTGACAAAGGAAGATGAAACTAATGACAATACAAGCACCTTTACCTAGAGAAAAACAAAGTAATTTAGGACTAGCAGTTCTCTGTGAGAATATTCTAAATTCATAAAATTTCTGTTTAGCTTTCTAAATAATAAATTGCTAAATAGCAATTTTTAAGAATCTCTACAGAAAGAAATTGGCATCATTATTCTTTCTTTAACAGACAACACAGGTACTCAAGCCTTTAGTTAGTTATGGAGGCTTGAAACAATACTGTCCTCCATTAAGAAACAAGGGAGGAACAGTTTCTTTTTAGGCAATTGCATTCATTTAAAGTCACTTTTAAAGGGTCTTTTTTCTAAAGTTAAAAATTCCATTCGTAAGCATCATCAAAATCAATTCCACAGGGATACAGAATCTGGCTAACAACCCAAGTTTTATATTCATTTGGAAAATTGGTTTCTACATAGAATCATGGAGGCGTCCAGATGAAATAAACAGAGATTAGTATACATAATTTGCTGTTACTGAATGAATTCATACATATTCATACATATCTGTGTGTTTCAGACCTCCAAATAGACCATTCCACGGGCCACCATACAGAATTCCTTCTTTGCCTGTAACCCAGCTCAGGCAGAAGTTCAATGAATTTTAACCTCCACAATCCTGAATGAGTTATTGGTAAATCTCATCAGGGTTTATCTCCAATTGCTCCACTTACATGAAGATAGAAGGTATACCTGATAGCATCTCTGTGCCATTCACAAGGGCTGAGGTAGCCAAGCTTTTTAGTCAAGCTTTTAAGAAATGGCAGAATAATGCATGAAGACCCTTGCACAACATACCCCCTCAACACTGCTGGCTTAAACTAATATTTTCCTAAGTGATTACACCAAGGACTTCAATGTAAAAGATTAAACTGTGACTCTTTCTTTCCCAACCTCATTTTTTCTCTCCTGAGAACATATAATGCTGAAAAAGCATTATTTCCCCTAGAAATGTAAAATCCCACAAGTGGGTGAACATTCCTTCACCAGCATATGGAAGAGGGTGAGGACCTGAATAAATACATCCTGAACATTCAGGGGCAGGTTGGACAGGGATCTGAGCAAACCAATTCAGTAGAAGATGTCCCTGCTCATTGCAGGTCTTGGATTAGGTGGCCTTTAAAGGTCCCTTCCAGCCCAAAATATTCTGTAAATCTATGATTGCATAATACTGATTCCATTCTCTAACTAATTTAAGTAAGAGTGTCATAGCAATTTCTTCGGGAAAAAATTTCAATTATGGGTTAAAAGGAAGTGTATTTGAAGCTGTTAGAAATCATGATGAACATGTCAGTCTAAAAATGAATCTATGATGTTCTGGTTCTGCCTTTAAAAATACTATTTACAACACCATTCTGCATACCAGCAATTAGTAATTTGTATGTGTCCTTATCTTGTCTCACCTTTTGATCCAAAGACCACTGATTGGAGAAATTCTTCCCATTACCATTTCAAATAGGTTTGTACTAGAAAAGTGAAAATTGACTGGTTTTTTAATACAGCCAGAACTAAAAATCATTTACGGCTTTATGAGATAAATACAGTGATATTAATCTCTACCCAGAAATTAAATGTACATCAATACTGCCTGCAAGATCTTCCTTCAGAACAGCTCTCTGGTCTGTGAACACTTTGAATGACTCTAGCCTCATGTCCTGCTCAACTGATTTATATGCACTTTGTGTGTTTTTAGAAAGTTATAGCTCCCTCTCTTTCTTGGCAAAACTTTGCTCTTAAGGATGAACAGATAATATGGGAATATTATCTGTTCTTTATACCAGCAATGCTCCAATAGCTCAATAGGCAGTATATCCATTTATGTGAGTTGGGCATGGCCTGTAGTCCCCAAAATTGTCCTCTTTGTTTGATCTAAAGACAAATCAGAGTTCATGTGCAGTAGATATGTCTGAAAGCTAAATTTTTCCCATTATCCTGACATTCATCACTGTTTACCATGCCCTGTGCACTTTAGATTGTTTTCAGATTTCATTAAGTCCAGCAAAACTTGCAATTAATGATTGATTCCATTTGGGTTTTGGCACTGTACCTGTAGGGTTGCTGTCAAAGGAGGGTTGCTGTATTACACTTTTACTTATTTATTTACTTGTTTCATTCTCCGTGGTTTAATGAGCCTGCATTGCCTCCAGAAAACTGATGGCAAGACAGTAGGAAAAATGTCTGCTTAGAGGGACACAGGTTCTGGTATATTGTAGCCCAGCCTGCTGATAATGCTCCGGAACCTGTGCATGTGCACACTCATGGGAATACTCATGGAACATCTAACTGTAAAATTATGGCAATTTTAGGAACACTTCTTTTTTTCAAGTGAATTAAATTGTTACAGTTTTTAAAAGCACAGAAGTATTTAAACTATTTTAGAAATTAAGGGCAGCTGCTTTCCCTACAAACACACAGCAAGCACTAAACACAACATTGCAGTTTCTCACCGCTGTTAGGGAAGGTAATATTTGCCTTTGGATAATCTGTGAGACTGGGAGCAGCAGTTTATATTCTCCTTGCTCTTCCATTCAGTTTTCCAGATAGGTTCAGTCAGCATTTACAGTGAATGCACAATTACAGTGAATGCCAAGGCCAGATCATTAACAGCTCTAAAGCATTCCTTTGCCTCATTTGGTGATATATCTGTCTGTAAAGTCTTCTTAATCCTTGTCTTTCCACAATTATGTAACTGGAATTTTTATTTCCAGGATGTCTAAAGTGTAACTATGAGCTGAGAGAATTTTGCAAAACACATTTTCCTCAAAAGCATTTTCAGGATAGGTTTTAAGAGTTTTAAAATATTCCTTGAGTGCTTAATTTATTTAGCATGGCTACTGAGAAATTACGTACTGACTCTGAGTAATTCTACAGAAGTACATGTTTTAAGGAATTTAAATATTGGCTAATTTTATATTGAAGCTAAGTGTAACACATTGCTTCTACTGCAAGCACAATGAATTGAAAAACACAGTCTAAATAACAGCATTACAGAATTAATATTTTCTTTATATTTGATGAAGTCCTAACATACGTATCTACAACATCATTCCTACATGACAGTCTGACATTTGCAGTTGAAGAAGAAGCTCATGAAAAATTAGTGTAAATGTGAAAATGCAAATGATAACTCAGATGTATCTGCAGCCCACATGCTGATTTTAAACATACTTTTGTCAAAGAACAGTCCCTGCATATCAACCATGACATAAATAGTATCTAAATAATTTGTTTTATTTAAGGCAATAAAAACACACAGGGTCACCACGAGGATATGTAGGTTGATGCAGTGTCCCAACCCACTGAAGAAGCTAAGGAAAGAACAGTCAGCTTAGCCTGATGTAAACTCCTGAAGAGCCCACATGCTCAGGAAGGAGCTGCAGCTCTACTTGCCTGAGCAAATGAGAAGTATTTCCTAAACATGTTGGGGAGTTAAGTGTTCTAGAGATTCCCTCATCTTTTCTGTGCAGTAGTATGGAACATCACTCCTGTTTTTCCCTCTCTGTAGTGGCCTTTAGGAATAGCATTATTGCAGCCACCACAAAAGGTATCAAATAAACGAAGTAGTGGAGGTGGGTTGAGGTTTGAATGGGACCTTATGCTCTGCTCATGACCTTGACCTCTCCAGATCATGACAATGTGTATAGAGAATGCTGAATTCCGAGCCTATTTAATAGGAGGAAAATTCTCCAGTGGAGTAGTAAGATAAACCATCATTAGTTCAAACTCATAATTTCTATTTCTCTGCATGAAAATTACCTGTCAAGGGAAAAATAAGGCCCTTCTTTGTGCTTCTAGCAGTATAAAGTGTTGCTAGGATTTTAAGGGGGAAAGCTGAACAAGTTCACCTTATTTAAACTTCTATCTGCTTAAATTCTGAAAAGCACTTACATCTCTAAAATGGCATTCAGTGGATAAAAGGCAAGAAAATTGGAGGAGTGAAGTTTTCTTGTCTTTACCTCTAAAGTGCCAGTTATTTCTCAGATTGCACTCTATTTGCTGAACCTGGTGAATCATAACCTTGAATACCCAAATGCTCACCATAGGATTGCAAAGACTTGGTTTTTAGCAGAGTACCTAGAGGAATCTAGCCAAAACCCAGACTTAATTTAGATTCTATCATTAATGGGATTTAAAACTGTTTTCCACTGGGCTAGCAAAGCAGCACACAAGCAATTCCTCAAATAATGTGCCAGGACTGAACACAGAACACAAATCAAAGGTCCAACTCAACAGTTTTCAGAGCATTTACCCTCCAGAATGGTCTCACTCTTTGGTTATGCCAAACAAATCTGTCGCCGAATTCCTGAAAGTTGTGCTTTGATCCTTCTGTTTAGAAAATCAGTGTGATATTTCTGAGCTTGTAATGGAGAAATCAGGAATGAAAAGGAAAATTTGACAGCTCTTTCACTTAGAACAGTTGTCTGTGAAGCTATGCTATTCAGCATGTTAGTGCAGGTGCTTATGAACATTTCCATACTGATAACAGATAACAGAAGGGGAGAAAATAATGATTTCCTAAGAGACGAGTTAAACCCTTAGACTTACATGATCTTAATAGGAAGATGTGCATTGAATCAAATTGACTGAGCCTTAACTCATTATGGCCTTAACTATTCAACAGGGAATCAGGAAATCTAACAAACCCCCACATTTACTTATTAATAACCAGTCATAGTGGAAAGAGGTGCAGGGAGCACTGTTCATACCCAACAAGGATACGCTCCAGGTTTTTATTATTTCCTTGACTACTCTACGATTCTCATTTCTATGGAGTTCCTTAATGGAATAGTCCTCACTGTGATCAAGCCTATTTATTATTAATGATGTGATTGCTTCTTTAGTCCTCTCCCTTGTTCAAATGGCTCTAAATGCTAATCATGGAAGATGCATTTCTCAAATTCTAATCTCGCTAAAAGTGTCATAAACTGAAATATTGAGTGAAAGGAATAATTTTAAATTTATAAAGACACAAAATTAAAAACTGACCCAGTATATCAAAGGCAACCTAACATAGCATTCAGAGCTACACCCTCATGAACACACAGCAAACTACAACGACCTGTGGACCTTCTTGAAGAAAACATAAATGAGTGGGCAACAGATCCAGAAACAAAACAAAACAAAAACAACCTATGTCAACAAACATTTAAAAGTGCTGAACTGTCCAGAACATAAAAAAGACCACTACACACTGACAACATCTTTGCTTCAAATGAAAAAAAACCATGAAATCAAAGACCTCTGTGAACAAAAGGAGATAAAAGGAAATAAATCCCAGTCCAACCAAAACAGGGCATGGTACTGAACAGATCTAGGAAAGCAGGTAGACTCTGAAGGTCAGGAAACACATTAATAAACTTAATTTTGAAAATTTTAATTTCTAAATTGAAAATTTACCTCTGTTTTAGTGCATACTTCTTAAAGTATAAAAAAGCTGTCATTTCAGAACAACCAACTGAGTTTTTGCACAATGCAAAACCAGTAAAAACCCAAAAAAGGTGCTGCTTCTGAAGAGTGGCTGCTCCTCTCCCCTCCCCATTTTCTTCACCTTCAAAATACACTAAAAGCAGCCATTTTTTAAAAAAATTGAAATTATTCAGATAATGGTTGGGTTTGTAACCTTCTGTAGCCTACACTTGCACCCAAATTTAACCCATTGTGTATTACCTGAATTTTGGGACATCACCTATATACCACTGTACATAAAAAGCAGTGGCAGATCAATGCGAACTCTTCTGATAAGTGTGACAATTAGCAGATAACATACAACTCAGCTGCCTGTGGTTCTCAGGAAAAGAAATCACACAAGAGCAAATGGCAGCCTAAAGATGCCTTCCTTTCTTCAACTTGGAGCTGTCAGGTGAAGAGTTTTATGTGTAGACACATAAAACAAGTCTGCAAAGTGCTCTCCATTACTGGGTAGATTGGTAACCAGCTTTCCAAGGTGATGACCCTGACCTTCTGTGTCACTCAGCACAGACTGAAAAGACAGTAACTAAGGCACAAACTTACCCCAGAATTTCTTTGGATCCCTGCAGGAGGCTCTCAAAGCCAATCAGGACCCTGAAGAAGTGCCCTTGCTTGCTGGGCTGGCTGTTGGAAATTGTTGACTACTCTTGCTTGCTAAGAACTCTCCTTCAGATCCTGCAGATTGCCTCAGTGTGAGCAATTTTTCTGCCCCAAAGATCATCTTTCTGTGATGAACTTCGAAATCTCCAGCATTTAGGCATCTTCTGGGAAATCTCCAGATGAGTAGTTACCCTGACTTCCCTGGTTCTTTGATTCACCACAATCATTCCCAGCAAAGTCAAAGATCAGGTCCCTGACCACCTAATATTGCTGCTCTCTGTGGTTTTTTGCATTCAAACTTTGCTTCTTCACCGTTTTTTCTAAAATTTTAGAAAGTATTCTCTTTAGTTCAATGAAAATTATTTGGTTGTTTATCAAATCTATTTATATTTTAATATTTAAAATTTTCCAGCTTTGAAGAAATTAAATAGTAGAAGCATCATTTCTTTATTAAAAGGCAGTCTGACATGTTATGCCTGGACTGTTAGGACGGCTTAACACCATCCAAAATTCATTTAATTCCTGTGTTTAATGCCCTACACAACCTCTTAGGTCTTCTTTTCCCATCTCGGATAATACATTATATTCTATTCTTTCCTGTACAGCAAAATACAGATTACACTGCAGTTCTTTCATTACAAATCTAACAGGAACATTTTGTAAAGCTGTCACTTTAGTAATCATTTTGTAGAATCTATAGCAACAGAGAGAATATTTTTTGTTTCAGTTGATTGTGACAGACATTATGAATTACCATTTATGTATAATCTTTTCATCAGCAATATCACAGCAACTTCAAATAAAGTGATACCATATAACAGATTATGTAATACCTGCACCTGGGATTTTGGGCAAATCTGTGCTGACCACTCGTCACTTGTAGAAAGCCTTAGATGCAGAAAAGATCCCAACTCCTCTTTTTCCTGTCATCATGCATAGACTGAGCATAATTATTTGCTATTTCCAGTCAAAGGGATTTAGCCCAGATATGCAATTTCATCCTGAAGTTGCCAAAATGTCTGAAGAAAAATGTAGCCACACCAGGTCTTCGTACAGAAATTATAGGAACAAGTTAAATCCACCTTTGCCAATTCTAATTTTGTTTCCAAATACTTCTTACTGATGCTCTCAATCTACCAGCATGTCCTGTCTGTAATAGTTCCTTTTCCCACTGCTAGTCACAAGCAACATGGTGTGATGGGTTGATCCTGACTGGATACCAGTTGCCCACTGGAGTCACTCTATCACTTCCCTTCCTCTGCTCAGGACAGGAGAGAGAAATATCCAAGTTTACCCTGCATTTTCTCCCATTTGTTTGGTGTATGTTGTCCTGTAATTTCCTTCCAAATGCTGCAAGTGTTGGCAGATTTTGGCAACCTCATTTTCACTAGAATATGTCATTACTCTTAAAATGGCCACATCTATTTCCTCATGGCCAAATCTGTGCTTAAGGTGCTACAGAATGTAGTGCTTCATAAGAGTGATCAGAAATAGGTTTTGTAGAAATCCTGCAGAATGGAATAATTTTATTCCTCCGGTCTGGAACAAAACATTGGTGTGGAAGATCAGCAGTGGAAAGCTGATGCTGCTTAATAGATTCATGATTGATTTAGTAGTGTTATTTAGCAGACATTGCATCAGGATGGACCTAAGTTTGTGGCAAAATTTGTACATTTGTCCAGAATTTGTACAAGGATTTATATCACTGCCCTGGGAAAGGCAATCCTAGTCCCAAATCAGAAATAACAGGGCACCAAGGTCTCTGCTGGGCTCCCTGGAGCTGGTCTCAAAGCTCATTGCAGTCCCTGCTCCCGGCATTAGGGCACGCAACTGCCTTTCAAAAAGGTGATGACAGGCTTAGATTTTTACTACCTTACTTGATTGGTATTACATATTTTTAACTGATTTATTCACTTCAATACACTCTCTGTTCCCTAACTGAAGTATTGTAACAATGTTCTCTTTTCTAGCCACCAATGATTGCTGGTTTAATTGTTTTGCTAAACTGCTGTTAGGATAGGTGGAGAGCTCATGAAATCACCATGTTGCCAGTCCCCTCCAGTATTTCAGCTGCAAAATCCCTTACATGATTTCTTCTTTGTGCCAAAAATGGGCAAGGAAATAATTTGCTGCAACACCAAAATTAAGAAATTGGTTTAACTGGAGGTTAAGAAGCCCTTGAAAGCTACTCCCTTTCTATCAGTCATTGTCCTCTCCTTGTTAATAACCCTTTGCAAAAGGAGACAGAGCTACAAAGAGTCCTGATCATTGCAAGGCTCAATACTCTCATTATTTGGGGACTTGGTCTACAGCGAAGGATCAACAATCTTTACTTATGCCCCTGAGTTCAACTTTAACAGAAAAAGGGAATCAACCGTAATAACTCAAATTTAAATCATAAAAATGATACTTTTACAATGTATGTAAGGAAAATCTTAATTTTCGTTTTTGTGACACATTTATATTATAGGCTGTTGGGGAAGATGAAACAGGAAAGCCTTATAAATATGATTGCCTGACAAAAGATTTTGGGAATATGAAAACTACAGGCGACATCAAAATGAAAGGCACTTTTGAAATACCAAGTCTTAGTTACTGAACAACTGGAAAACAATGGTATGGCCGACTGAAGGTAATCCCCTCTTGATTGAACAATACCCTCTGCTTGCAGGCAGGTCCAAGGGTCAGAGCAGACCCTACTAGCTCAGCAGAAGGGGTCCAAAGAGTAGTTTTTAGGAGTTAAGATGTAACACTCTATGGTAATATAACAATTCTTATAGGCTGTATGTAAATGCTATAGGATTTGTATCTTGTATTAGATTGGTTAGTGACAATTAGAATATTCAGTACAGAAGATGATTTACTGTATTGTAACGAGGACTTCTACACAACCACTCTACTTACTCCCTTACCCGCTTACTCTCTTACTTACCTCCTCTTCACTCATTCTTACTCCACTCTTACCTACTTGCTCTTACTTTTACACTCTTGCTCTCTTGGGCCTGCTCCGAGCTGCATCTGGCAGCTCTAAGCAGTGCCCCTGTACCCACGCCCTTTGCAATAAACCGCATGTTCCAAGATCTGACTTCAGAGATCTCTCGTCTCCGTCCGTCCCGACCATCCGACCCACCCAGCACCCGCAATAGGCCTGTTTCATAGGAATAAAATCTTCTGTGAAAGAGCGGGAACTAAAAGAAATTTAAATTTTAAAGTGCTACATTTCTAGGACAGTTTTGCTTTCTTCATGTTTCTGAACTAGAAACACTAGACTCCTGTATATGCCCACACTTCTGAAGATATTGGAGGAATGCAATATTAATAGAGCTGGAAGCCTCCAGATAAAGTAAAAAGAAGTTTCAAGAGCAGAAGCCCTGAAAAATTTTTTGTCCGGGCTTTGGGAAAAATTAACCTCCTACTAGCAGTGCCTGGCTCAGAATGTGCCCTTGCATCTATAACAGGGATTTACCTATGCAGGTGCACACCATTCTTCTCTCTTCTTTTCCACAGCATGATCAGGGTGGCATCCACCTGATCATTAGGAATAACAAGTACCTCACCTAGAAGGGCACATTCCATTTTTCATTCTTTTAAGCAGAGTGCTTTGCTCCTGTCTCAAACAGACAAACAAATTCTGGAACTCATGTAGAAAATCTTGCTGTTTCCTTTAAAAGGAAAATCTCATTCTATCTTGCCTGTGTGCATAATAATGTTGTTGCCTCATCAACCCAGAGCCAGTAGCAGGCATTTGACTACAATTCTCAGCAGCAGAAAGGATGGGTGAGCTTTGGAAGAACTTGCTGCACTAGTTTAAGGAATGACAATGCCTAAATATTTCTTTCAGTCTCTTCTCTCAAAGTTACTGCTTTCTAGCCCTCCAGAAAAAATGGCAGGGGGCTGGCCATGATTCATATTCTTCCAGTCATTGTTTAGCATCAGCACTGAGAGTGGGCTTGCTCTGTGCCACCAGACTGTGAAACAAAGGGGCCAGGCTGTGAACATACAAGAGCAGGGTGATCTTGCTCTGCACCTGCAAAAGGCTGCAGCACATTGTTTGGTGCTGTGATTTAAAGTTTTATTTAGGAAACGCATAAAAATATGTATATATTATAGATTCTGATTCTTGGCCTAAAATATGATCTTCTGGAGAATAAGGTCTTGATTTTTTTTTTTTTTTTTTTTTTTATTAGAGGTATGGTCCTACCGGTCTGAAGAATCCTGGCTCTAGATCAGGAAAGAAAAGTTCAGGAGAGAGAGGTCCTTTGGCAGGTATTAACACAATTAATTGGCTGTAAACCAGGAAGGTCATTAGAAGGTGGTGGATGGAGAAGGATCTTGCAGTCTTTTCCTGAAGAAAGTGCAAAGATCTCACCATGTTTCTTGCATTCTTTCCAAAAGCACCAAATACTGGCTGCTGTCTGAAAGTAGACAAGGAGCTAGACAGACACTGGCATTAAACAGTTTGACTGCACTGTGACTGCACTCTTTTGTTATCCTTATCATGCCTGTGCTGGCATCATTAGGCTAATATGAATATGCACAAAAGAATGTGGGGTTTGGGGCTTTTTTTCTGC